>NC_135824.1:9394434-9694434 GCF_964213995.1 Mustelus asterias
GGCGGGAGGGGGGGAGGCGAGAGGGGGGGAGGCGGAGAGGGGGGGAGGCGGAGAGGGGGGAGGCGGAGAGGGGGGGAGGCGGAGAGGGGGGGAGGCGGAGAGGGGGGAGGCGGAGAGGGGGGGAGGCGGAGAGGGGGGAGGCGGAGAGGGGGGGAGGCGGAGAGGGGGGGAGGCGGAGAGGGGGGGAGGCGGAGAGGGGGGGAGGCGGAGAGGGGGGGAGGCGGAAGGGGGGAGGCGGAGAGGGGGGGAGGCGGAGAGGGGGGGAGGCGGAGAGGGGGGGAGGCGGAGAGGGGGGGAGGCGGAGAGGGGGGGAGGCGGAGAGGGGGGAGGCGGAGAGGGGGGGAGGCGGAGAGGGGGGAGGCGGAGAGGGGGGAGGCGGAGAGGGGGGAGGCGGAGAGGGGGGGAGGCGGAGAGGGGGGGAGGCGGAGAGGGGGGGAGGCGGAGAGGGGGGAGGCGGAGAGGGGGGGAGGCGGAGAGGGGGGGAGGCGGAGAGGGGGGGAGGCGGAGAGGGGGGAGGCGGAGAGGGGGGGAGGCGGAGAGAGAGGGAGGCGGAGAGAGAGGGAGGCGAGAGAGGAGAGGGAGGCGGAGAGAGAGGGAGGCGGAGAGAGAGGGAGGCGGAGAGAGAGGGAGGCGGAGAGAGAGGGAGGCGGAGAGAGAGGGAGGCGGAGAGAGAGGGAGGCGGAGAGAGAGGGAGGCGGAGAGAGAGGGAGGCGGAGAGAGAGGGAGGCGGAGAGAGAGGGAGGCGGAGAGAGAGGGAGGCGGAGAGAGAGGGAGGCGGAGAGAGAGGGAGGCGGAGAGAGAGGGAGGCGGAGAGAGAGGGAGGCGGAGAGAGAGGGAGGCGGAGAGAGAGGGAGGCGGAGAGAGAGGGAGGCGGAGAGAGAGGGAGGCGGAGAGAGAGGGAGGCGGAGAGAGAGGGAGGCGGAGAGAGAGGGAGGCGGAGAGAGAGGGAGGCGGAGAGAGAGGGAGGCGGAGAGAGAGGGAGGCGGAGAGAGAGGGAGGCGGAGAGAGAGGGAGGCGGAGAGAGAGGGAGGCGGAGAGAGAGGGAGGCGGAGACAGAGAGGGGGAGACAGAGAGACAGACAGAGAGACAGACAGAGAGACAGACAGAGAGACAGACAGAGAGACAGACAGAGAGACAGAGAGAGAGACAGAGAGAGAGACAGAGAGAGACAGAGAGAGAGACAGAGAGAGAGACAGAGAGAGACAGACAGAGAGAGAGACAGAGAGACAGACAGAGAGACAGACAGAGAGACAGACAGAGAGACAGACAGAGAGACAGACAGAGAGACAGACAGAGAGACAGACAGAGAGACAGACAGAGAAAGAGACAGAGAAAGAGACAGAGAAAGAGACAGAGAAAGAGACAGAGAAAGAGACAGAGAAAGAGACAGAGAAAGAGACAGAGAAAGAGACAGAGAAAGAGACAGACGGGTTGGGGTGGGGGAGGCGGGGAGAAAATATAAAATGCAGATTGTAAAACAAGGCCACATTTTCATTAGAATGAGGGTCATTTATAAAAACAACACCAAGATAAAGAGGCATCAGGAATTTGCCCGAAAATAAGATTCACATTAACTGGAATATCGTTCTGCGCGCTGGCAACTGTACAACTAGTTTATTTTTATTTTATAAAATGATCTTTGAAATGGACACCATTCTAATGCACATTAATCATTGTATCGAATGGCCTTTGTACCACACAGCATTTGTCTCGTGCTTGGAAAAAAAAAATCAGAATTTCTGAGTTATGAGACAATTTACCATTTCCCCAGAGCGCACTGGTACCAAAGAGGCCAGATATTGCGCAGTTGGTAAAGTGACACGAGTTAATAAAATATCTAACTCAGCTGCGAATGAACTGAAACGTGTATTTGTATAGCGCCTTCCACAATCTCAGGATGTTCCAAAGCACTTTACAGCCAATTAAGAACATTTGACATGTAGTTGCACAATCTTTTGGTTCTTGGCTGGCCCAGCCCATACAGCGCAACTTGTATTACAGCACTCACGCCCAGTAGTATAAACTAGCTCCAGGTGGTGGTGTTTTATTAATCACAATGAAGTATAAAGCCTGCCGCACAGAACCAGGGGGGGGGGGGGGGAGGTGGGGGCTTTCCAACCATTCTGCTTGAAGCAACTCAAACAGGAGTTACCCACTCAAATCCTATTTTCCCGTCTTCGTTTCCATCCTTCACTTTCAAATGCTTATCCAGTTCCCTTTTAAATGACGCAGCAATCCGGCCCTCAAAAGCCACTTGTAGTGAAGCATTCTATAATCTCCTCACTCTCTTTGGGAAGCTTTGCTGCCAACCTCACCCTCAGGAATAAGAATTGAGTCGGTGGTCCCTTGTTACTGATTTGTCATTGCTATGCATCATTTCAGCTTCAATTAAACGCAGGACAAACAGGAACTGACGGCTCCCCCCACAGCGGAGCAGAAGTAGTTCTCGAGTCAGGTGCTTTGACATAGAGTGCCACATGAATGCAAATGCATCATCCCCCGTGATCATTACTTGGAGCTGAACTGGGGGTGGCACAGTGGTTAGCACTGCTGCCTCACAGCACCAGAGATCCGCGTTCGATTCCCAGCTTGGGCCACTGTCTGTGCAGACTCTGCACATTCTCCCCGTGTCTGCGTGGGTTTCCTCCCACAGTCCGAAAGACGTGCTGGTTAAGTGCATTGGCCACGCTAAATTCTCCCTCAGTGCACCCAAACAGACACTAGAGTGTGGCAACTAGGGGATTTTCACAGTAACTTCATTTCACTAACGTTCTTTAGGGAAGGAAATCTGCCATCCTTACCTGGTCTGGCCTACATGTGACTCCAGAGCCACAGCAATGTGGTTAACTCTCAACTGCCCTCGGGCAACTTGGAATGGGCAATAAATGCTGGCCAGCCAGTGACGCCCATTTCCCACATGAATAAAAAAAATTGCAGTGTTAATGTAAGCCTACTTGTGACACTAAAATAAAATTTTAAAAACTTTTAAAACTGGAAATGAATTTATGAACCTTGCTACAATGGTGAGTAAATAAAATCTTCCAGTTCAGTTATCCTGCGTTATCTTAAAAGTTACAAATAGGAAATAAATCTTTTAAGACTGTTGGAAAGAACATATGGCGAGAATACTAAGTAGTGAGTCGTTCAGAAATTGCTATTTTTATCAACTGAATAAATTGTGCACAATTCCTGCTTCTGAAATTATTCAAATGATGAGTGCATAACCTTTTGAAATATCTCCCATTTCACTTCCGTCAGAGGATGTCTCAAGTGTTTCCCTCTTCGTGACTGTCGAACCCACATCATGGCTGCTGCAGGGGCCACGTGAGCGACTGATTATGGCATGAACCAAGAGCTGCTGTAAGAGCTTCGTAATTCCACAGCCGGAGGGGGGAGAAAAAAAGGTCCAAGCTGCCAAAACTTCCCACATTTCTTGCAAATTACTTCTGCTACTTGCGTGAGCAAGTCCGAAATGCAGAGTTCATCATCAATCATTGAAGCAAGATTGGTGCAGCGAACATTAACTTGGGGGCAGCCTTTGTCTTGCCCACAAAAACCTCAATCTTTTATTTGCTCTCAGCAAACAGCAGATTCAGATTCCTGAGATTCCAGTCCCTCGGTACAGTTGCTTCTGTCTGTCCATAGTTATACTAATATGTACAAACATAAGGGCACATGTTTGAAGTGAATTTCTGTTGAATTTTCTTCTTCGTTTTGATTGCGCTAACTTTTTTCATTTTATATTACACACAACTTGGCGTTTGCCTTGTTTAGATATCTGCTCTATCCCTTTTTATCTCAACTTAACTCGCTTGTTCTTTTTAGAATACAAATCTCCTTAGGCAACCTTCCAAGAGCTCACAGCAGTTTTCACAGGTCTGGTCTCCTGTCTCCAGAACAGGTGACCTCAGTGCCATGCACCACTACATACTAAGCTGGCTTGGTGTTTGGTTAAGGATGTAAATTTACAGCATGGCTTCAGCACATGTGACACATTGGGCCATCTCAGCCACCGTTTGCAAGTTCGTAGTTTCTTCAAAGAATCATCTCAACGGGGCAGGATTTTTAAAAAATGGTGAGGTTTCCCTTATGATTGTGTTGGTGGCATTGCCCTGAACACTGGCTGCCCCGTGGACACTTAACTTTCCCAAAACACAGTTGGATCGACCAGTAGTTCTCCAGTCCCTGCTCCGTCAGAAGTTGTGGGGGGACAGGACTGGCACTGTAAGCAGTCCCTAGAATCCAAGCCACGGGAGTCTGGGTCCGGAACCAGGCAAACGTGGGGGGTCTCAAAACAGGGAGGTCAGGTAAGGTCCAGGGTAGTGGCCAGAGGAAGGGGTGTGATCGAGGGTGTTGGAGAATGTAGGATGGGTGGCGGTGTTAGGCTAAAGCATACTCCGGGATCAGACTCTGTGGGTGGGGGGGGGAGAGAATTGGCCACTTCAACTGGGGCATCAACTGGGGCAACAGCACACAGGCCAGACTAGGCATCACCCATCCCCTCCCGCCCCATTAAATTGCAGTGAGGTTGGGGTGGACAAGAGAATAGTGGGAAGGCCACTCCAGAAGCTTTATGGCTCCAGTGCCGCCACGCCTCCAAACCCGTCAACGGGGAACATAAAATTTTGCCCTCGGTCTTTGACCTGTCACTGATGGTTCATTTGGAAACAGAGAAGGACACATGGACTGGCTACTGGGTTTCTATTTACCGAATCAGCCTCCAAGTTGAAGCAAGAGAAATGTAAATATAAAGCAGCACTTCCTTCTTCCAACCAGTATATATCTTAAAAGGCCAAGGTACAACGGCCTTTATTATGCAGGTTTGAAGATTAAAATCAGCCCACATAATTGTGATTCTAAAGGAAATCTATTAATTTATAGCTTTCAAAAACGTTAAGTATAGCGTAACCTTTCTTTCATGGTGTTCTTTGAGGAAACACAGACAATTAGATTGGGATTCTATCACATTATTGAGTACAATAAAATAACTTAATTGCAACCAGGTCAGGTCGCAAGACTCAGATTATCATTCATCAAAAATAAAGTTAAATGACACACCATCACTTGAAAGGTACTTTCACTTTGGAAATGCTGCAAACACAGCAGAGGGCAGCATGGAATTCATATACTTACAAATGACATGGTCTTCACTCAAAGGCAACCCACAATTAAGGCGGGACGGCGGTACAGTGGTTAGCACTGCTGCCTCACAGCGCCAGGGACTTGGGTTCGGTTCCAGCCTTGGGTGACTATCAGTGTGGATTTTGCACATTCTCCCGGTGGGTTTCTTCTGGTTCCTCCCACTGTCCAAAGATGTGCAGGGTAGGTGGATTGGCCATGCTAAATTGTCCATTAGTTTCCCCAAGATATACAAGTTAGATGGATTAGCCATGGTAAATGTGTGGGGTTATGGGGATAGAGCAGGGGTGGGGGCCTAGGTAAAATACTCTGTCAAAGATTAGGTGAAGACTCAATAGGCCAAATGGCCTCCTTCTGCACTGTAGAGATGCTATGATTCAGCACGGTGGCACAGTGGTTAGCACTGCTGCCTCACAGCGCCAGGGACCTGGGTTCAATTCCGGCCTTGGGTGACTGTCTGTGTGGAGTTTGCACATTCTCCCTCTGTCTGCGTGGGTTTCTTTCGGGTGCTCCAGTCTCCCCCCACAGTCCAGGTTAGATGGTTTGGCCATGCTAAATTGACCCTAATGTCAGGGAGATTAGCAGGGGAAATATGTGGGGTTACGGGAATAGGGCTTGGGTGGGATTGTGGCCGGTGCAGACTCGATGGGCCGAATGGCCTCCTTCTGCACTGTAGGGATTCGATGAATTAAAATGCTGGGCTTTCATTTTCACAGGATATTGCAGCAGAGGGGAAGACCATCTCCCCACAGAGCATTTGCCTGTTCTTTGATAGAAAGTTCTTTCCCCATAGTCCTGCCATTCCCTTTTGAAAGTTACCATTGATTCTGCTTCGATCGGTCAGTTTCTACTTAGTTATTCCAGCAAACAGCCTCAATTTTGAACACCTTGAGCAAATCTGCCCTTAATTTCCTCAGTGCGAAGATAAGTCTCAGTTTCTCGAATCCTTCTTTGGTTTGCAAATGTCCTAATGTATTATGCCCAGAATTGGATACAATATTCCAGCTAAGGCATAACCAGTGATTTATAGAGAGTCAGCTTTTGTAATCCACGTCCAAAGATGTGCAGGTTTGATTGGCTATGGTAAATTGCCCTTTAGTGTCCCAAAATGTGTAGGTTAGAAGAACGCAAGGGAACTGCGTGGGGTTATGGGGATAGAGTGAGACAAAAGGGCCTGGGTAAGATAGTCTGCCAAAGAGTCTTGATGGGCTGAATGGGCTTGATGGGCTGAATGGTCTCCTCCTGCACTGTAGAGGTTTTATGATTCTATGCCTCTATCCATAAAGATATATGCTTTAATTAACAGCTTGATCACCTTGTCCTGGCCCCCTTCAAAGATCGGTACATGTGGATCAGCAGGTCACATTGTCTAGTTTAGATAGTTTATTTAGTGTCACAAGTAGGCTTACATTAACACTGCAACGAAATTACTGTGAAAATCCCCTAGTCGCCACACTCCAGTGCCTGTTCGGGTCACTGAGGGAGAATTTGGCATGGCCAATGCACCTAACAAGCACGCATTTCAGACTGTGGGAGGAAACAGGAGCACCCGGAGGAAACCCACGCAGACACTGGGAGAACGTGCAGACTCCGCACAGACAGTCACCCAAGCCAGGAATCGAACCTGGGTCCCTGGCGCTGTGAGGCAGCAGTGCTAACCACTTTGCTACCATGCCGATCCCATGTGCCAGCGTGTAGAGAAGGTGGAATTTTGTTAGTTGGGAGTACTGCTTTCTGCAAACTGCCATGACATGAATGCACCCAGTATAATGGCAATGGAAGAGGCTACACTGCAAAGCACATATGCCGACAGATGGAATATAATTTCAGAGTACAAAACTTCATTGCCGAGGCTTTGGTCTCTCCCTCATTCCACTGTAACCGAGAGCAACAGCTGCTGCAATAGTTAACACACACGTGTGAAACTCGATAACGTGTTGAGATTTGAGAGAAAGCAACAAAAAGTGAACCTCAGAGCTTTGGGAGGCACCTCACTAATGCCATGAACCTGTGGGGGGAAAATTCCCACTAGATCTGGGAAAGTAAATTCCTGTTGTATTAAACCGCAAAAAAATACCAAAAAATGAATTCCTGTATTTTTTGGATGCCAATGGTGATGAATCGGTAAATACCAACATCCGCCCGGAACGTACCATAATTTTCCAACACAACTCTGGTCCAAGGATGAACTTGCATCATACCTAATAATCAGGATTCACACTGGGGCAGCACGGTGGCACAGTGGTTAGCACTGCTGCCTCACAGCTCCAGGGACCCAGGTTCGATTCTGGCCTCGGGTCACTATCTGTGTGGAGTTTGCATGTTCTCCCCATGTCTGCATGGGTTTCCTCCGGGTGCTCCGGTTTCCTCCCACAGTCCAAAGATGTGCGGGTCAGGTTGATTGGCCGTGATAAAATTGCCCCTTAGTTAAGTCAGGGGAACTAGGGATTGTCGTTGGTAGAGGCTCGATGGGCCAAATGGCCTCCTTCTGCACCGCAGCTTCTATGATGAGTCTCAACAACAAATAAACTGCAATCACTATGTGCTATGCATAAGCACATATTGCAAAATTATATTTTATGAACTATTTAATTTTCCTGTTTTTGAACCCGTGTATTTTTAAATACCTTAGTTCAACTTTTTAAACAACATTTGGCTTTATGATGTAGAAGTGATCGTGATAATACTTTAACTATTAACTTCAGCCATCAAATATTCTGCAGTGCACAGCCCATTCACAAATACTATTGAAATACCTTATTGTTGATAGTGTTTTGAGGCCATAAAACTCAACATTACTTTTTGAAATGGCTGTTTTTGAGTCTGCAAACACGAGATCTGTGACTGATGTAAATAATAGTTGCCATTTATCTTCTTGGTAAGTTAAGTTTATTTAGTAGTGTCACAAATAGGCTTACATTAACACTGCAATGAAGTTACTGTGAAAATCCCGTAGTCGCCACACTCCTGCCGGGTACACTGAGGGAGAATTTAGCATGGCCAATGCACCTCACCAGCGCGTCTTTCGGACTGTGGGGGGAAACTGGAGAACCCGGAGGAAACCCACAGACTCAGCACAGATAGTGACCGAAGCTGGGAATCGAACCTGGGTCCCTGGCGCTGTGAGGCGGCAGCGCGAACCACTGTGCCGCTCCAATAGCCAAGTAATTGGTTATTTTCTTGGGATTCAGTGATGTTCAAATTAAAAACAGACTACTTTTCTTAATCGCCCCCCGAATTTAACCATTTTCTGGGTTCTAACTTTCCCCGTGTTTTTGAGATCATGAAGTAACTGATACAAAAACAAAGAGGTTTGCAACCAGCAGCAGAAACTAATCATAAAATCCGTACAGTGCAAAAGGAAAACATTCAGGCCATCCAGTCTGCACCGATTCTCCGACAGAGCAACTTACCAAGGCACGCCCTACCACTGATTTACCATGGCTAATCCACCAAACCTACACACCTTGGGACACTGAGGGACAATTTAGCATGGCCAATCCACCTAACCTTCACATCTTTGGATTGTAGGAAACCCATGCAGATACAGGGAGAACGTGCAGGCTCCATACAGACAGTGACCGAGGCCGGAATCAAACCTGGGTCCCTGGCGCTGTGAGGCAGCAGTAATAACCGCTGTGCCACCGCGCTCGCCCTGATCTGAAATATTAAATCAAAATTGTCCATTACACCAACAGGAGAATGCAGTTAAAGCCTGGGAGATATAGGAAGGATATCAGAGGTAGGTTCTTTACGCAGAGAGTGGTTGGGGTGTGGAATGGACTGCCTGCAGTGATAGTGGAGTCAGACACGTTAGGAACATTTAAGCGGTTATTGGATAGGCACATGGAGCACACCAGGATGATAGGGAGTGGGATAGCTTGATCTTGGTTTCAGATAAAGCTCGGCACAACATCGTGGGCCGAAGGGCCTGTTCTGTGCTGTACTGTTCTATGTTCTATTTAGGAGCCTATTCATATAATAGAAGATAGAAAATTTGAAAATGGAATTTCCTGGATCAGTCCGAAGTCTGTGCTGAACTGGCTTCCAGACACCGTTTTGGGGAGAGGGGGAGGCGGGAGGGAGTAACATTAATAGTCTCAATGAACCTTGGGGAGGGGGGACCGAAAGGCTGGTAGAATGTCCATGTTTGACCATCATCATGTGATTCCCCCGCATGTATTTGTGCTTTGGTGAAGGATTGGATTCTTTTCTCATGGCTTAATGGTTGTGCACCCTGCCAACGCACGCGCTCAAGGCTCTCAATTGGGCGAGGTACCAGATGTGGGATCATTCCTCTATCCAAATCTCTGAATGCAGAGAGTTGTTCAGAGTCAGTGCCTCTGCACGAACGGACAGCTGAAGTTTAAATAAAAACACTTACAATGCTCAGATAAGAACCAATGGATATTCCGAGGGAAGTGGCCTTGGATAGACAGAAGCTGATAAACAGCTCATGCCACCCTATCTCACGACTGACAACCTATGTTCCAGGACTGGCAGAAACTTGGAACTGCCTGACTCAATGAAAAGCTATTGTGTCAGTCCTGTGTTAGGATACAAAGTGCAGGGCCGAATAAGAGCCAAACAAACAGAGTGTCAAAACAGAAGGGGAGGAGGTGACAGCCAACATTTCCCATCTTGACCCATTCTGAGCATTTATGATTTAAGATATTCCATTAAAACTTGCCATCACTGGAGAGTTAGCTACTGAAAAACTTCTGCATGTTTATTTAATAACGCTTCCTCAAGAGAAACCCAACAAGCAAAACAAGAAAAATAACTTGGGCCTTTTGGCCACTCCATGCAGCAATGATCATCGCTTTTGATAAATATCACCCACAGACCTTCATAAAGCCATCTCTAGCTCAGGCTTCCAAATGAGCTCGACAGAAAAGGGAGCTGACTCGGGGTCAATTAGCACGTTTAAAAGGAATTGCTAACAGCAGCTATTGAGAAAGAGCAATTGGGGATAGGGGTGGAGGTTATAGAGCAATGCTTGACTTCCCTTTTGGAAGCGAATAGAGGAAGGAAATAGTTTACAGAGCAGGACTGATGGGCAGTGGGTATGTGCATGAATCAGAATAAACATTTCCCACACTACAAGAGTGACTGAACTTCAGAAACACTTTGTTTTATTCATTCATGGGATGTGCACGTCACACGCAAGGCCAGCAAACCCATCCTTCATTGCTCTTGAACCGAGTGGCTTGTTAAACCATTTCAGAGGGCAGTTAAGAGTCTGCTGTAATGCTGCGAGTCTGGAGTCACGTGTAGGCCACACCAGGCAAGGATGGCAGATTTTCTTCTCCAGTCATTCCTCATGAACCAGATGGGTTTTTACAACACAGTAATAGTTTCATCGTCACCATCACTAACAACCCCAGAATTAAATTCCACCAGCTGCCGGGATGGGATTTGAACCCATATTCCCCAATCATTAGCCCGAGACCTCCTGGTGGGAGTGCAGTGAAGGTTTACCAGGCTGATTCTTGGGACGGCAGGTCTGTCATATGAGGAGAGGTTAGGATTATATTCATTGGAGTTTAGAAGAGTGAGAGGAATCTCATAGAAACTTATTAAATTTTAACAGGATTAGACAGGGTAGATTCAGAAAGAATGTTCCCAATGATGGGAGGAGTTCAGAACCAGGGGTTATAGTTTGAGGATAAGGTGTACAAGGAACCATAATCACTCCACCCCTTTTTAAGTAGTTTGTGTAACTGGGCACAATTTGCTAACAAACTAAAAATAGGGAACACCAGGGAGTGGTGGACAATCAGCCTTTAATTAATTGTTTGACAGGATGGGGAGAGGTTCCATCGCAGGGAAATAAATGAGAATAAGGTCACAGCTCAAACCTAGTTGACATCATCAGGAACACAAACAGATTGATGATTGTCCATTTAAAACTGTTTATGATGATCTCAATGAAGACCAGCCTATTATATAAAAATTCATTTTGGAATACATCATTTCCTCACTCTATAATACACTGAATTTACAGAGCACTGACGCCCTGTGGCTGCTTTGAAGCAGGGTCAATCAAATAATCAGAGGCATGTCGGCTATCACATCAGAAACACAATGTCGCTAACAATTTAACATCCTTCTTGTAGAATAGAGTCCGTACAATGCAGAAGGAGGCCATTCAGCCCACTGAGTCTGCACCGACTCTCTGACAGAGCATCTTACCCAGGCCCACCCCCCTGCCCTATCCCCATGATCCCACACATTTACCCTGCTAATCCTCCTAACTGACACATTTTAGGACACTAAGGGGCAATTTAACGCAGCCAATCCACCTAACCCGCACGCACTCCTTTGGACCGTGGGAGGAAACCGGAGCTCCCACGCAGACACGGGGAGAATGTGCAAACTCCACACAAAGACAGTCACCCAAGGTCAGAATCGAACTCAGATCTCTGGCGCTGTGAGGCAGCAGTGCTAACCACTGTGTCACTGTATGCTTGAGCTATTTCATTTTCTACCTGCTGAAGCTGGCATGTAAAGTGGCAATTGAGGAAGGAGAAGCAGTAACAACCACAATAAAAGGGGCAGGGTATTCTCACTTACCAGGAGTGACAGTCTGCAAGGTATTCCGGTCTATCCTCTGTGTACTGGTTAAATGATGTTGACTGGAGCCAGAGAACACCAGGTAGTGGGTTACGTCTTCCTTGACTGTATTCTCACCATCCAAACGCACAGAGAGAACAGACTCCCCCTTCAGAAAGAAGAGACAAGGTTTCGTTACAAACCAAATTGAAAACTAAACGGAATTCATCAACCAAGTTGGCTTGTGATCAGCAGGTGGGTGCAGGCAGCTGAGTGGTTTTTCCACCAATATAACTATTTTTCTAGCTTCCTTAAGAAGAAATTGACTCCATCGACTAAGTTTAAAACACAATGGGGTAAATTTTACTGGTCTGCCCACCATGGGGAATGGAGCGGGTGAGGGGCGGAGCATGGAAAGGTCAGAGAATCCGTAGAATCCCTATTGTACAGAAGGAGGCCATTTAGCCCATCGAGTTTGTACCGACCACAATCCCACCCAGGTCCTATGCCCGCAACACCACGCATTTACCCTGCTAATCCCCCTGACACTAGGATGAATTTAGCATGGCCAATCAACCTAGCCTGCACATCTTTGGACCTTGGGAGGAACCCCACGCAGACACGGGGAGAACGTGCAAACTCCACACAGACAGTGACCCGAAGCTGGAATTGAACCCGGAACCCTGGTGCTGTGAGGCAGCAGTGCTAACCACTGTGCCATCGTGTCGTCTCTCTGTTGACCTTGGGTAGGATTTTCTGGTTTCGGGGCGAGCGAGGCTGGAAAATCCCGCCCAATGAAATACTATATTTTACTGAAGCCTCTCCTTCAAACCTTTTATTTTTTTCTATATTAAATCTCTGAAACTAGCCTCTAAAACCTGAAGGCTAAGCAAGTTTGTGTAAAGAAGATTAAAACATCACTTTGGGTAATCTGACCCTGGCCAGGGCTTCGACTGAAACCACCTGAATACACATATCCAGAATAATTTTAGCACTGAGCATGTTTGCCACTAATTCAAACCCGAATCCCTGTTAACCAGAACTGTACAATGGGTTCTTATCTGATCACAACCTGAACTCATCAGAACCATTCCAAAGCCAACAATGCAATCAAAGGACAGAAATCAACTAATCAATAGGTTTCTGTATCCTTACACGTTATTGCATCTTGAAAGCTAAGGTTTCGACTGCACTCGGTAAGACATTTATCTGCAACTTCCTTGAAGCTCTAGCTAAGGCCTCATTGTATACGTATTGGTTGCTCTCCTGACATGTACTTGACCCAAGTAACCACTGCACACATATGAGCAGATAGTGCCTGGCGGCAGATCATTCAATAGTGGTCTTTTCTAAGTTTCTATTAGGACTGAGATGAGGAGAAATTTCTTCACCCAGAGGATGGTGAATGTGTGGGATTCACTACCATAGAATGTAGTTGAGGCCAAAACATAGTGCGATTTCAAGAAGAAATTAGATGTAGCTCTTGGGGCTGAAGGGATCAAGGGATATGAGGGGGGCAAGGCGGGATCAGGATATTGAATATGATGATCAGCCATGATCAAAATTAAAGGCGGTGGAGGCTTGAAGGGCCGAATGGCCTACTCCTGCTGCTAGTTTCTATGTTTCTAACTACAGTGGCTGAAACTGTCCATAGCAAACATCAATACATTACACTAGCGTTAGTAGTGAGTCAGTGGCAGCATTCTTAGCATCAAGACAGAACATATTTGGTTCAAGTCCGCGAATGTCTTGAGCACATAATCCAGGATAATTCTCCCGTGCCTTACTGAGTGCATGCTGTACTGTTAGAGGCAGCAGCGGATTTACAATGAAACACACCGTGCCTACGGCAGGGGACACCCAGACGACAGGGCGTGCCCCAAAGTCCAGAATAGTCTTTCCACCTGAAATAAAGTTGAATAAGCCACACACAAACGCCGAGGGCAAGGTCAAAGTGTAAGTGGGGGAAAGGGAAACATGGAATAAAATACAAGTGCTGGGCTGCCCCTTGGCGCTTGAAGACCTCCACCTCCCACCCACCCAGGCAAAACGGCTCCTCACTCCTACTCTTAGCTCCATTTGTGGAACTAGTTGCCCAGGGTAGGGCTGAGCATGTGCGGGTATTGCCTTGGGGGGAAGTGGGGGGTTGGGGCTTCTTTTGCACCATGGGAGCCAACACTACTGCCCTGTCAAGGATGCTCCTTTATTATTTGCCTGCGGATTCTGGGTCCGTACATTAACGTGACCCTTCCTTTCTTTGCAGACGCTGGTGGTCAGAGAAAGCTGGATGCTAGCCAGACAGGTTGTGCAGTGCACAACATCATTATTGAAACAAATGACTGCAACATGCATTGTTTGGAATCGGTGCTAATGCGGCAGAAACATTCACCGAGGAACGCACAACAGGGAAGGCTAAACCAGCAAAGTTTAAGAAGTGGACAATGAGAGCTGGTTTGCTGCCCCGCTTTCTATGCGCTATTGTTGACACTCCGCTCATTGCTAATATTACTCTCCATCTGAATGGACCTTCTCCTTTTCACAGTGCCCTGGAACACGTGCGGGCCTCAATAAAATCCCTGGAAATAGCACCAAGAATGCTTAATTTCTCACTCGCAAACTAACAACACAAAGGCTTAAATATGCTGGTCTGAAACCTCAAGACACTTTGGGTTTGATGGATCACCAGTGTGAGACACTGAATGGTACAGCCGTCCAGACCATGACATCTGCTTTCTCCACACCAAAAAAAATTGCATTTTTGGATATTAAAGCCAAGTGTTGCTTTCATTTTGACTCTCGCCGATATCCACTGTATTTTAAAGGAATTGACACATTTAAAAGGCAATCTTTTTAGATTGTTGCTTAG
Organism: Mustelus asterias; assembly: GCF_964213995.1. Classification (NCBI taxonomy): domain Eukaryota; kingdom Metazoa; phylum Chordata; class Chondrichthyes; order Carcharhiniformes; family Triakidae; genus Mustelus; species Mustelus asterias. The sequence goes on from NC_135824.1 coordinate 9,408,995, forward strand.
TCAAGATTGTGGTTTTCTCTGATTCTTTACTTTTGCATTTGTGAAAATGAGCGATGGTTCACATGCAGATTACATAAACTTTAAAAAGTTACATTCAAATGTGACAAGTTTGAGTACTTATCTGATGAAGGAGCAGCGCTCCAAAAGCTTGTGATTCCAAACAAACCTGCTGGACTTTAAACTGGTGTTGTGAGACTTCTCACCGTGCCCATCCCAGTCCAACGCCAGCATCTCCACATCATTGTTAAATTATGTCATACGTCAGTGTATTTGACAATGCTTTTATAACACAGTTGGCAAAATTGAAGGCCTGGTTATATTTTGAGGACAATGGGAGCAGTGTACATTTGTAAAAGGAGTTTGACATGTTCTGGGTGAGAGAGCAGTGGGAATGATATCTCTTTAAAACAATCTGGATTTATTACTTTGAATCCTCCTGCTCGCCCAATACCACAGTGCGAGCCTCTGAGTTCTCAGCTCAGTGAAATGGGAGATGGCGTAATGTTTTTTATTCATTCATGGGACATGGGTGTCGCTGGCTGGCCAGCATTTATTGCCCATCCCTAGTTGCCCTTGGAGGGCAGTTGAGAGTCAACCACATTGCTGTGGCTCTGGAGCCACGTGTAGGCCAGACCAGGTGAGGATGGCAGATTTCCTTCCTTAAAAGGAAATTAATGAACCAGATGGGTTTTTCCGACAATCGACAATTGTAGATTGTCTACAATCTACAGTAGATTCTTAATTCCAGATTTTTTATTTATTGAATTCAAATTCCACCATATGCTGTGGCGGGATTTGAATCTGGATCCCCAGAACATCAGCTGAGTTTCTGGATTAATAGTCTAGCGATAATAGCACAAAGCCACTGCCTCCCCTATTTTAAGTATCATTTCTCGACTTTCAGTCTCCGCAATGTTCTGACAGTACTGGACTCGCAATATTTACCATCTTGCATTCAGACAAGTAGTAAGGTTGGATTTCAACAAGTATTCAACTCGGCATTTTTTTAAACAAGCAAAGATAAACTATCGATTTGTGTATTTTCTTGGATTCAGCCTTCTGGTCTGAGGGGGTTGAGGGTCTTGGATGGCTGGAGGGGGATGGGTGGCATTGGTCAGTAGTGCTGCCTTTCAGAATCATTAAACCAAGGGCCTGCCTGCCTCCTTAGTTGGATGTAAAGATTGCATGGCTTTAGTAAAGAGTAGGATAGTGCTCCCCAGTGCCCTGGCCAACTAATGTCAATAAAACAGCCATGGGTGCAAAGGCTTGTGTAACTTGGCTACTTGTATTTCCTGCATTACCAGTGTCTACGCTTCAAAGATACTCCACTGGCTATAAAGTGAGTTTGGACACACCATTGACATGAAAGATACTAAATACAAGTTTGTTGCTTTTTAAATTTTTTTTTTACATAGTTTACTGTGATTTCAATGATCAGAGGTGGGAACCATGAAGGATTTTCCCTTCCCCAGTCTAGGGTGCTGAAACCAGTTGTAGTACTCCTCATGCCACCCAGGCCAAAGTCAAGGTCAAGGCCAGAAACGGATCTATTATCTTACCGATCCATTGACTTCAGCACCAGATGGCTCCAGTCAAGGGACCACACCTGAGCCATTACTAAAAGGGCACTCTTCAGCGAAAGTGCTGAAAAGATTTTTAAAAAATGGGTGGATAAGTTGGAGAAGCTGGGGCTATGCTCCTTAGAGAGAAGTTGCGAGGAAATAGTTCCCACTGATGGAAGGGTCGCAAGCCAGAGGATACCAATTTAAGGGAAATAGCAAAAGAACCAAAGGTAACAGAAAAAAGACATTTTTGCACAGCGAGTGGTTAGAACCCGGAATGCGTTGTCCGAGTGTGTGCTGGAGACACATTCAAGCGTGACTTTCTCAAGGGAATTGGCCAAGAGCCTGTAGAGAAAAAAAATTCGCAGGACTACAGGGGAAGAGGAGGATAGTGGGACCAGCTGGTTTGCTCTTGCAGAGAGTTGGCAAGGCAATGACAGGCTGAATGGCCTCTTCTATGCTGTAATCATCCCATGATTCTATTTGTATGAAAAGATGTGGATGTAATGATGCTCAGACCAGGGATTGGAAAGGCTGAGGGAATGTCCTTTATCCAGTCCAACATCCTCAATCCCCAACATCAGGTCAGATAATTAAATTCTCTTGATATTGCCAATCAGAGGTATTTATTGACCATGTATTCTGCATGGATTCCAACTAAAATTCTACCCCATTTATAGACCACAATTTACAGACTATCCATTATAGCTCGTCACTCTAAAGCTTATCAGTGGTTTGGTTTACTTATATTAATCAAGTTTCCATTTCACAAATGATATCACCAGAGATATGTCAGGCCTCCGAGTACACCTCCTGACATTCCCATCACAAACCAGAAGCTTAGAACTAACTGGATGCCAGCTGCCCCGATAGCTCCATCAGTATAGTCAACGTGCAACCGTATCAGGCTGACCACGAGGCACCACCTTCGATTTCCCATCTGTAACTCAGTTAACAGATTCAAGGTTGGGGAGAGGGATAATACAGCTGGCATCAACATTCCTGAGCTGGGGAGTGAAATGAAAGGCGTCAAAATCGAATCAACCACACTAGGAAGAGCAGATTGCATTTAAAAGAGACTCAGCAATAATGCCTCTTGTAGTTGGACGGCCTGTTAGTAGCTGTTGTCTGGGGCCACACTGGAGAATGGTCATTTATTATGTCCAGGAGTTTATGGAACCAAAGGCTCAGAGCTTTCAGCACTAAGGGGAGAAATTTAAAAAGGGAAAGAAAACACTTGACAGAAATGAATCTCAAATGACCGACAGTGTATTTTGGCAGTGACACATATCAGGGAGTGCTTGACTTAAGCCAGGACACAATTTGACATTTAATATCGCTACGGAGGAAAGCTGTTGAGACACAGCAGGGTAGGTATTCAAGTAGTTTACTATGATTGGCCACACTATACATTTAACCTTCAAAATTTATCAATGAATGAAAGAAGAAGTTAAAAAGGCCTATCCTTTCATTCGGTTCAAGGCTGAATGTTTTTCTAACGCTTCCTCAGAACTCAATCCTCTGACAACAAGGCCCAGCTTCGTGACCCTCTCTGCCTGATTTCTAAAGCTTGGAGCTTATGGCCGTGGGAATAACTTAGCATCTGAGCGGACGACAGTGAATTCCACAGAGCAATGGGACCATAGATGGCACTGCTGCCATGTCTGATGGACATGCGCACACCCCATGCGGGCAAGGACCACATTCCAAATCAAACGGAAAGAAAATTGGGAGGCTTAATTTAATAAAATAAATTAAATTTATTCAATGATACTTTGGAGTTATTTTGGTGCAAGTTATGTCACTGCAACGTTTCATTTCCTCCTCAAAGCAACCATTCTTTGACAAAATGGAACCACTTTGGTCACGCTTTGGCTGCCATTCAAAACTTTTTCAACTCTCTTCAAAATTATTTTAAAACATTCTCTTAATTTCACTCCTTTCGCCTCTTCACCTTAGCCGATGATGGTCACTGGAGTACAGCGCACGTGCGGGTTTCCAAATCGGGTTTGGCAGCAATGTCCTCAACTGCCCATTCACACTCCGCCCAGACTGACCCCTGCGGAATAATTGAAATTATTCCACAAGGAGGCACTGTCCAAGCTCTGGAAACGATGCAGAGAAAGAAGATGGTTAGAATTTAATGGGACGCTTGGGAACGTGTTGGGAGATGGACAGAACTGGAGAATGGGGAGGAAAGGGGTGGGGGAGGGGGGAGGGTTTAGGGGGCAGCCCCATTGCCAAACAGTTCACTGTCTGATGGGCACAGAATTTTTTTTTATTCATTCATGGGGCATGGGCGTCACTGGCTGGCCAGCATTTATTGCCCATCCCCAGTTGCCCTTTGAGGGCGGTTGAGAGTCAACCACATTACTGTTGCTCTGGAGTCATATGTAGGCCAGACCGGGTAAGGGCGGCAGATTTCCTTCCCTAAAAGGACATTAATGAACCTGATGGGTTTTTCCCCGACAATCAGCTATGTGTCGGGGAAATGGCGTCGTGGTCATCAGTAGATTTTAATTCCAGATATTTTTTATTGAATTCAAATTTCACCACCTGCTGTGGCGGGATTCAAACCCAGATTCCCTGCGCGTTAGCTGAGTTTCTGGATTAATAGTCTAATGATAATACCACTAAGCCATCGCCTCCCCATCTCCCCAGAATTGCATCGGGGGGGGGGTCCCAGAAGCAGCTGAGGCAGGTGTTTCCCTCAGCTTTCCCGCCTACCCTATCAGCCTCGAAAGTTGACAGATGAAAAGGAACATCGTAAACTCACACCACAAACTAAGGACATAAGAAATAGGAGGAGTGGCCATACTGGGGCCTGCTGAGCCAGGCATTAGTATCATGGCCGATCTTCTACTCCAACTCCGCTTTCCTGCCTATTCCTCCAAGTGTCCAACTATCTACCGATCTCAGATTTGGACATACCCAATCACTGAGCATCCACAACCCTGCATGGCACAATATTTCTAAGTTTGTAAAACATTTGAGTGAAGAAATTTCTCTTTATCTCGGTTCAAAATTAGCCAACCTTTCATTGCAAGACTGTGGCCTGTCGTTCTTGATTCTCACCTGGTGAAAATCAACCTCCCAATTTGAAGATGGAAATACTCAGCACAAATTCAAGGCACGATTGCAGGACGAGAAGCTGCAAGTACAAGCTGGTAAAAGATAGAATTCAGGTCTGATGTCAGGATTCATTACCCTAAACAGGAGCCCATCCGATATATTCGAAGTGAGAATTCAGGAAGGATTAATTCAAAAGAGGGTTAAGGCAGTGATGGAGAGGCTGTAGGTTTCTAGGGAAGTACGAGCTAAATGACTTCCCACATACAACACTACACTGTTTAATGACAAGGCACGCCACAGAGTCAAGGAGTTACTTCCACCTCTAACAATGAAACACGAGCTATTAAACACAAATTCAAGTATAGATCCTGAATAATTTGAAGAGGGATCAAGAATTCAGGCAAATATAGCTGAAACGTGACCTTAAAGCTTGGGAAAGGCACAGTGACCAGATATCACGAGGAATTTACTGCATCATACAATCCGATTCACCTGAATAACTCTTCAGACAAAAGGCATTTTGCATCTGTGAAGGATCCTCAATTTTACAGCTATTGAGGTGAGGGTTGGACAACTGTTAAAAATGGTGCATTTTATAATTTTTGGCATTTCATTTAAGTTATTAGCTTTGCTTTCACTAGGTCAGCCCATCAAGTTGCTCAACAGTATCAATGCTAGGTTGTTGAGTAATCAGCATGGGCGGAGTTTCTGTTTGACTAAAATACCACACCATTTACCAAGAACCTAAGAACATAAGAACATAAGAAATAGGAGCAGGAGTAGGCCATCTGGCCCTTCGAGCCTGCCCCACCATTCAACAAGATCATGGCTGATCTGAAGCGAATCAGTTCCACTTACCCGCCTGCTCCCCATATCCCCTAATTCCCTTATCGATCAGAAAACTATCTACCCGTGATTTAAACATATTCAACGAGGAAGCCTCCACCACTTCAATGGGCAGAGAATTCCAGAGATTCACTACCCTCTGAGAGAAGAAGTTCCCCCTCAACTCTGTTCTGAACCGGCCCCCCCTTATTTTGAGGCTGTGCCCTCTAGTTCTGGTTTCCCTTCGAAGTGGAAAGAATCTCTCCACCTCTACCCTATCCAGCCCCTTCATTATCTTATATGTCTCTATAAGATCACCCCTCATCCTTCTAAACTCCAACGAGTACAGACCCAATCTGTTTAATCTCTCCTCATAAGCTACACCCCTCATCTCCGGTATCAACCTGGTGAACCTTCTCTGCACTCCCTCCAAGGCCAATATATCCTTTCGCAAATAAGGGGACCAAAACTGTACACAGTACTCCAGTTGCGGCCTCACCAGTGCCTTGTATAGTTGCAGCAAGACCTCCCTGCTTTTATATTCTATCCCCCTCGCGATAAAGGCCAACATTCCATTCGCCTTCTTGATCACCTGCTGCACCTGCAGACTGAGTTTTTGCGATTCGTGCACAAGGACCCCCAGGTCCCTCTGCACAGTCGCACGATGTAATTTTTCTCCATTTAAATAATATTCACTAATAAGTGAATGAAGGTCCTCTGGAAGTTCCTCAGTCTTATCAATATTGTGGCTAGAGAGCCAGGCAGTAGACATTAACGAATTGGACTTCAAGCCTTCATTGGAGACTTCATTAGCTCAGGGATGTAAGTTACCTGGCAGGAGAAAGTCAATGATGAGGCTAGCCCATTGCACTGGGGGTGTGCTGACACCTGCAATCGTGGATTCCCTAGGCTAGGGTAGAGTAAAAGATTAGGGTAGCCAATGAGGTAAAACCAAGGCTTTAACTGATGCAATTTTTCAAAGCCATCTCGGCCTTTGGGTTAAGGTGAAGTATTAGATCAAGCCCGGGAGAGGGTGCAATGCCTCATCCTGTCAGCTTGGATCTTGCTTTGCTCAAGCCCAATATGGGATGCAATGTCTTGGCTTGTCAGCTTGGATCTGGGTCATCCCTCATGTGGGCGCCATGATTTGACTTCATTGGAATTGGCTTTTTGATTAGAAATAAAGTACCGAGAGGTACCAACACAGCAAGCATCTGTCCTCTGAATGGTGGATAGTAGGCAAGATCAGTGAAAGATCTTTATTTCAATTCTCCACTACAAGTTCTTTCTTCCAGGAGAAAGCAAAATGGTCCAGGTGCAATTGGAAATACACAATACGCGTCACACAGCAGCTAAGTCATCGCTAATCAATTGACAGAAGCCAAAGCCTAGGGATCTCCAAGTATACAGAGGCATACTGCTAAAACGTATGCAGCTTTCCTGGCCATTGCACAAGTACAGTCTCTGCTGGTTTGTCCAACCAGCACAATCGTGCACTGGGTTGAAGGACTCGCTGCGTCGGAATTATTCTAGCCACCAGCAATAAGGCCAGTTAATGCAGCAGACTGTTGGTCAATTGTCAATAGCACATTGTTGAGTACTGTGGACCTGCCATTGAGGTTTCACTGGATTCTAATCTTCCCTCCCTCGGCACATCATCTGGAATATCAACTCAATTCTACCCTCCTTCTTTGACAAGAAAAAAAATATCACGAGGTGACCAACATCAACCGCTCCCAGGGCTGGAACGGCACAAGTTCCGTGCAGAGAAAAAGCTCCCTCTATCCTACCCTCTAAAACATAATCACAGTGCCAAAAGACCACTATTGTGGTCAAACCCTTCTCTATTTCCCACACCAAGATCCACTGGTGGTTGAATCACATTGGACCATGGCGGTAGCAGCAGAACTAAATATAACGAGTTGGCTTGGGAGCACACGAGGGAGTTGGGAAGGAGAAACACATTACTGTAATCCCTTGCCTCCCTCAGTGGTGACACATGATTTAGTAGCCAGAGCAGATTTTATCGCATCAGGTAAGGTTTGGCACTGTTCACCTGTCTCATTTCCACCATCTGTCCGTACCAGATGGAGAAAGAGCCTGCAGCATCCACTGCACACGCGGCCGATAAGCACTGCAGGGTGCACAAGGTGGTAATTGACATGCACAATCACATTATGATTTAATTATTTGTGCAATGCTCCTGTATTCTCTGCAGTTTTTATTGCTTATTTTATATTTTTAGTGGCCCTTAACGGTTTTTTCTTGTGTGGCGACCTCAAGGAAACTCGGCATTATCCCGACAGACATTCATAAAAGCCCCAAAAGTGAAACAATAATTTCCCTTCTCACCCAATTGGAAATCTCTGCAGTGCACATCTATCATGAGCAAAACGGAAAATACAATATCTGTTCACAGGCTGCTGTAAATACCACGCCGGAACCAATCTCTCAAAAGCTCATAAGATTAAACCTATGGTGACTTTCCCTTAGTTTTTCCTTTGTCATTTCCGAGAATCCCGACAGTGCAGAAGGAGGCTGTTTGGTCCATTGAGTCTGCACCGCCTCTCTAACAGAGCATCACACCCAAGCCAACACCCCATCCTATTCCCAAACCCCATGCATTTACCCTACTAATTTCAGAGCATCCAACTTCTACAAGCTCCTTCCATGCAGGCTAACCAGACAAATGAGGGTTAATTTTTCCTTTATTCCAGAGCTCCAAACCTCCCAAAACATTGAATGTATTCAAGAGGTGGCTAGATATAGCACTTGGAGTGAATGGAATCAAAAGGTATGGGGGGACAGCAGGATTAGGCGACTGAGTTGGACATATCAGCCATGATCGTGATGAATGGCGGAGCAGGCTCGAAGGGCCAAATGGCTTCCTCCCATCTTCTATGCTTCTAACCACCCCCTAACCTACACATCTTGGGACACTAAGGGGCAATTTAGCAATTTGGGAAGAGCTTGATCTTTAGTCAGTAGCAAAGCTAAACTCAATAACTCAAATAGGAAAATGTGGATACAAATTCACATCCCAGCCTGTGGTACCACATGGTGATGCTACAAAGCTGTACGTAGACACTTTAGAAAGTAAAAAGTCAAAAAAAGGAAAATTATCCAATGTGTCCCTTAAAAGTAGAAAGCCATAGAAAATTAGTTCCAGTGAAACCATGAAAACCTCAATTAAAAATTGTGAAACCAACCCACAGCATCAATATCTCAGAGCATCCAACTTCTACTAGCTCTTTTCATGCGGGTTAACCAGACAAAAAAGGGTTAATTTTTCCCTTGTTCCAGAGCTGCAAACCTTCCACAGCATTAACATCCAAGGGTCATTTAACTGGGTGACGTGAAGCTTCATGAGTCACATATAAAACATTTAATCTCTGCTTCCATTAATTTGCATAAATCTCAAGCTGCTGATAAAGAGATCCTGGCATGTCCATTTCGGATTTAACCACTCATGAACCAAAAGGAAATAATAATTGCACCTCCAAACATTCAAAGCCACCAAATTTGTACAGAAGAAAGCAGGGAGCTGAAATTATAAGCACACATGGAGCTCAGTTACCTCAGCTTCATGGACCGCCTTGCCAGGACTGACACCCTAATCAGAAACGCTGCCTCACAGCGCCAGGGACCCGGGATCAATTCTGGCCTCAGGTCACTGTCTGTGTGGAGTTTGCACATTCTCCCCGTGTCTGCGTGGGTTTCCTCCGGGTGCTCCAGTTTCCTCCCACAGTCCAAAGATATGCGGGTTAGGTTGATTGGCCATGCTAAATTGCCCCTTCGTGTCAGGGGGATTAATAGGATAAGTATGTGAGGTTACAGGGCCTGGGTGGGATTGTGGTTGGTGCAGACTCAATGGGCCGAATGGCCTCCTTCTGCACTGTATAGATTCTATGACTCAAATTAGAATAACCTACAGAAGCTATGCTGACCTCTTGGTTTTACTGCGGTTCAATATTTTATAAATAGAAAACACCAATAAAATCCAGATATTATAACTTCTGAAAGGTAGCTTAAAGGACCTCCCAAAAGGAAGGGACACAGACACTGATAATGCAGTGATGCTTACAACATCTTGAAAATGCACTGTTTCCATTCCCTCAGTTTTAGACTAATAAAATCTAACCATGTAATGAGGAACAGAAGTGAAACCATTTTCATTTTTTGTGACGTATCTAAGTGCCCTTAATCCCTCCCCTGAAGAATAGCAAAGAGTCTTCTCCCAGTGTCCAGGCCAACAGTTACCAAAAGAGGGGGATCGTGCAGAGCACTACATGGTTACCATAATGGCCAAAACAGAACAGCAAAATTTATTCCTTTTTGTCAACGGTTATACCATCCTTAACCAGGCTAAGCAATCCAAAAATAAAACCTCTCAGGAAACCACTGAAATATAGATTTAGATGAAGTGAAAGCACAAATGAATATCTGCTCATCCTGAGCAAAACTCAAAAGAAGAACATTCAAAATAACGATGGCAGCATCAACTGCAGATGTCCGTGTGTTTGTCAGTTTAACCAGGGAAGGTACAACTCTAATTCATCAGCACAATGGCACCTCACTCTCTTGTCTCATGCACAATTTCCCTTCATGTTGTTACAGAATATCTCGCTGCACATCACTGCCCAATTGCAAAGGGGCTCTGCCAGTCAAGAATAATAGATAATGGACACTTGGACCAATTAAATTGATATAACCTTCAGGAAAGAAAGACTAGAATTTATACAGTGGTTTTTCACGACTATCAGACATCTGAAAGAACTCTGCAGCCAAATAAATGCTTTCAAAGTATAGCCACTGTTGCAACGTAGGAAATATGGCAGCCAACTGATGCACAGCACGATCCCACCAATAACTATGCAAAAGTGAACAGATGTTTTTTTCCAGTTTAAAGTTTAATGAAGTTACCGTGAAAATCCCCGAGTCGCCACACTCCAGCGCCTGTTCGAACAAAGAACAATACAGCACAGGGACAGGCCCTTCGGCCCTCCAAGCCCATGCCGCTCCCTGGTCCAAACTAGACCATTCTTTTGTATCCCTCCATTCCCACTCAGTTCATATGGCTGTCTAGATAAGTCTTAAACGTTCGGGTACATTGAGGGGGAATTTAGCATGTATTTCAGACTGTGGAAGGAAACCAGAGCACCTGGAGGAAACCCATACAGACACGGGGAGAACATGCAGATTCTGCAGACAGTGACCCAAGCTGAGAATTGAACCTGGGTCCCTGGTGCTGTGAGGCAGCAGTGCTAACCACTGTGCCACTCTGTGATATTGATTGAGGGATAGGTATTAGCCAGGACACCAGGGAAAGCTCGACTATTCTTCTTTAAAATAGTTGCCATGGGATCTTTTCTATCCACCTGGGAGGGCAGGTGATGCCTCAGTTTAATAGCTCATTCTAAAGACAGGGTCCCCTTAATCCTACTCTCTGCCGATACTGCATTAGAGGTGCAGCTTTTATTTTGCCCCTGGTATGAGAATTGAACCCTTGTGACTTAAGAGGTAAGAGTGCTGGCAACTGAGCCACAGCTGACACTAGAAAATACCATAGCTTTAAGTATCTGATTTCAATATACAATGTATTTAGTGCAGATGGGATTGGATCCATGTAAAATTAATAATTGAATTCTTGAAGAAAAAAAAATCAAAGATCTTTCCCCAAAAAAACTTTTAAGTACAGAAGGATGATTCAAACAGGATGATGCAAGTTACCCAATCCATATTTGTTGATAAACCATTTTAAAGGCGATTGTGGAAGATGGATATATTGAAAATTCCATTAAGAAGGTGGTGGTTCTCCCTTAAGAGTTCCCAACAGACTAGCAATGATACAAGACAGCTGCTGGGTCCACTTGCATGAAATTGTGCCATATAAAGTGTCAAACACGAAGGTCATCAACTGAGGCTCAGCAAGTGTTTTAATATTGCTTCCAAAAATACTTGCGCCATGTAGGGACTCGCTGCACAATAGTGTTACTCTTGTCATAGAACTGTTCGAGAAGTAAAGGCTTTTGCACTTCAAGTGGCTACATACACTAAATTTAGGAGCACCCATTAAATACTGAACAGGATTTTTTTTTAAATGTTGAGAAACCACAATGAAGGGTTAGGGGCTCACAGAGCAGATCTCAAGGTTGAAGAAAGTAAAAGGGAGAGGTGAGGTGAGAGTGACTGCCCTTCACATCAAGACAACATTTGACTTATGGCATAAGGGACAGCTAGCACCGTTGAAGAAATCTATGGGAGTCAGGGAGAAAACTCCCCACTCTGGTTGGAAGCATTGTGATTGTTGGAGGCCAATCCACTTAGTTCCAGGATGTAGTATCCCAGTCCTACTCATCTTCACTTACTTCGTCACTTCATTTCTAAAATAAGGTCAGCGGCGGGTATTTTCACTGATGACTTCTGCCTCGAGTGCCAGCCACAACTTCTGAAGATTCTGTAACTGTGCTTACATGTGCCTACATGCAGCAAGACCTAGACAACATTCAGGCTTGGGTTGATAAATGGCAAGTAATAGCCATGCCACACAAATGCCAGGCAATGATCGACACCAACAAGAAAGACTCTAACCAACTTCTTTTGACCTTCAAAAGGCATAATTGTCACTGGATACCCCACCATCAACATCCTGGGCATTACCATTGAACACTGAATCAGCCATGTGAATACTGTGGCTACAAAAGCCACTCAGGGGCTGGGAATTCTGAGAATAACTCACCTCCTGACTCCCGAAGTCTGTTCACCATCCACAAGGCAGAAGTCATGGGGTGATAGGAATACTCTCTACATAATTGGTTGAATGCAGCTCCAGCAATTCTCAAGAAGCTCAATTCCATCCCGGAGTAAACAGCCCGCTTGATCAACATCATATCCACCACATTAAACATTATGTGGAGTTGCCGGCATTGGACTGGGGTAGGCACAGTCAGTAGTCTCACAACACCAGGTTAAAGTCCAACAGGCAATGCTCCGAAAGCTCGTGCTACCAAATAAACCAGTTGGACTTTAACTTGGTGTTGAGAGACCGCTTATATTAAACATTCACATAGAATCCCTACAGTGCAGATAGAGGCCATTCGGCTCACCGATTCTCTGAAAGAGAATCCCACCTCTGTCCTATCCACAGCTAATGCACCTAACCTACACACATCTTTGGACAGTGGGAGGAAACCGGAGCATCCGGAGGAAACCCATACAGACATGGAGAGAACATGCAAAATCCACACAGTCACCCAAGGCCGGAACCAGATCCAGATCCCTGGATCTGTGAGGCGGCAGTGCTAATTAATGTGCCACCGTGTCACCCCCATTCACAAGATGTGCTGTAGTAACTTGCCAAGGTTTCTTCAACAGCGCCGTCTAAATCCGCAACCTTTACTATCCAGAAGGACAAGACCCCAGACACATGGGAACATCATCAGCTACAAGTTAACATCTTTTTTTTGGATGGTGCTTCCTTCATTGGCTGGCGCAAAAACCTGGAACTCCCTTCCTACCCCTACCCTACACAATCTGGAGGAGTTCAAGACGATGGCTCAGCAACATCTTCTCAAGAGCAATTAGGACTGGGCAACAAATGCTGTTCGACATCAAGGCATTGTTGGAGATAGTAATCTTGACTTTCAAAAGCTTGAAGATAATTGTCAATTGGGAGGAAGATCAAGGGGGAAGGAGTTCCAGTTTTGAGTTCTTTGGGAGGAATAAGTTATTGTAGGAGATGAATGTTGATTCGCGGCATGGTGGTAATTGGTTAGCACTGCTGTCTCACAGCGCCAAGGACCTGGGTTCGATTCTGGCCTTGGGTGACTGTGTGGAGTTTGCACCATCTGCCAGTGTCTGTGTGGGTTTGTAAAGTAAAGTTTATTTATTAGTCACAAGTAAGGCTTACATTAACACTGCAATTAAGTTACTGTGAAATTCCCCTCGTCGCCACAGTCCGGCGCCTGTTAGGTGCATTGACACGAACCAGCATATCTTTCAGAATGTGGGAGGAAACTGGAGCACCCAGAGGAAACCCACGCAGACACGGGAAGAACGTATAAACTGCACACAACCAGTGACCCCAGCCAGGTATTGAACCCAGGTGCCTGGTGGTGCGAAGCAACAGTGCTAACCACTGTGCTACCTCTTTGGACTGAGGGGAAACCGGAGCTCCAGGTGCTCCGGTTTCCTCTCAATCCAAAGATGTGCAGGTTAGGTGGATTAGCCATGGTAAATGTATGGGGTTAAAGGGTTAGGGTGGAGGGAATGAGTCTAGATAAGATGCTCTTTTGGAGGGCTAGAGCAGACTCAATGGGCCAAATGACCTCTTTCTGCACTCTAGGGGTTCAATGGATTAAAACATAGAACATAGAACAGTACAGCACAGAACAGGCCCTTCGGCCCACGATGTTGTGCCGAGCTTTATCTGAAACCAAGATCAAGCTATCCCACTCCCCATCATCCTGGTGTGCTCCATGTGCCTATCCAATAACCGCTTAAATGTTCCTAAAGTTTCTGACTCCACTATCACTGCAGGCAGTCCATTCCACACCCCAACCACTCTCTGCGTAAATAACCTACCTCTGATATCCTTCCTATATCTCCCACCACGAACCCTATAGTTATGCCCCCTTGTAATAGCTCCATCCACCCGAGGAAATAGTCTTTGAACGTTCACTCTATCTATCCCCTTCATCATTTTATAAACCTCTATTAAGTCTCCCCTCAGCCTCCTCCGCTCCAGAGAGAACATTCCTAGCTCCCTCAACCTTTCCTCATAAGACCTACCCTCCAAACCAGGCAGCATCCTGGTAAATCTCCTCTGCACTCTTTCCAGCGCTTCCACATCCTTCTTATAGTGAGGTGACCAGAACTACACACAATATTCCAAATGTGGTCTCACCAAGGTCCTGTACAGTTGCAGCATAACCCCACAGCTCTTAAACTCCAACCCCCTGTTAATAAAAGCTAACACACTATAGGCCTTCTTCACAGCTCTATCCACTTGAGTGGCAACCTTTAGAGATCTGTGGATATGGACCCTAAGATCTCTCTGTTCCTCCACAGTCTTCAGAACCCTACCTTTGACCCTGTAATCCACATTTAAATTTGTCCTACCAAAATGAATCACCTCACATTTATCAGGGTTAAACTCCATTTGCCATTTTTCAGCCCAGCTTTGCATCCTATCTATGTCTCTTTGCAGCCTACAACAGCCCTCCACCTCATCCACTACTCCACCAATCTTGGTGTCATCAGCAAATTTACTGATCCACCCTTCAGCCCCCTCCTCTAAGTCATTAATAAAAATCACAAAGAGCAGAGGACCAAGCACTGATCCCTGTGGCACTCTGCTAGCAACCTGCCTCCAATCTGAAAATTTTCCATCCACCACCACCCTCTGTCTTCGATCAGACAGCCAGTTACCTATCCAATCGGCCAACGTTCCCTCTATCCCACACCTCCTCACTTTCATCATAAGCCGACCATGGGGGACCTTATCAAACGCCTTACTAAAATCCATGTATATGACATCAACTGCCCTACCTTCATCAACACACTTAGTTACCTCCTCAAAAAATTCTATCAAATTTGTGAGGCACGGCTTACCCTTCACGAATCCGTGCTGACTATCCCGGATTAATCCGCATCTTTCTAAATGGTCGTAAATCCCATCCCCAAGGACCTTTTCCATCAATTTACCAACCACCGAAGTAAGACTAACCGGTCTATAATTACCAGGGTCATTTCTATTCCCTTTCTTAAACAGAGGAACAACATTCACCATTCTCCAGTCCTCTGGCACTATCCCCGTGGACAGCGAGGACCCAAAGATCAAAGCCAAAGGCTCTGCAATCTCATCCCTTGCCTCCCAAAGAATCCTAGGATACATTTCATCAGGCCCAGGGGACTTATTGACCTTCAGTTTATTCAAAACTGCCAGGACATCCTCCCTCTGAACATCTATTTCCTCCAGCCTATTAGCCTGTAACACCTTCTCTTCCTCAAAAACATGGCCCCTCTCCTTGGTGAACACTGAAGAAAAGTATTCATTCATCACCTCGCCTATCTCTACTGACTCCATACACAAGTTCCCACTACTGTCCTTGACCGGCCCCAACCTCACCCTGGTCATTCTTTTATTCCTCACATAAGAGTAAAAAGCCTTGGGGTTTTCCTTGATCCGACCCGCCAAGGACTTCTCATGTCCCCTCCTAGCTCTCCTAAGCCCCTTTTTCAGCTCATTCCTTGCTAAATTGTAACCCTCAATCGAGCCATCTGAACCTTGTTTCCTCATCCCTACATAAGCTTCCCTCTTCCTTTTCACAAGACATTCCACCTCTTTCGTGAACCATGGTTCCCTCACTCGGCCATTTCCTCCCTGCCTGACAGGGACATACCTATCAAGGACACCCAGTATTTGTTCCTTGAAAAAGTTCCACTTTTCATTAGTTCCTTTCCCTGACAGTTTCTGTTCCCAACTTATGCCCCCTAATTCTTGCCTAATCGCATCATAATTACCTCTCCCCCAATTGTAAACCTTGCCCTGCCGTACGGCCCTATCCCTCTCCATTGCAATAACAAAAGACACCGAATTGTGGTCACTATCTCCAAAGTGCTCTCCCACAACCAAATCTAACACTTGGCCCGGTTCATTTCCCAGTACCAAATCCAATGTGGCCTCACCTCTTGTCGGCCTATCCACATATTGTGTCAGGAAACCCTCCTGCACACACTGCACAAAAACTGCCCCATCCGAACTATTTGACCTACAATACCCCTCAGGTCAAAGACATGAGGGGTATTTTAAAATACCCAAGATGGAGTTTCACTCATTTAGAATGGCTCATCAGTGATTCAGGCCTTCCACCCATACTTCTAAATCTATTCATTATTCAGTGCATTCCTTCACCAAAATAGCTCATGTTATTAGCAATTACTCTGGATTACAGCAGAATGTTTGTCAGAACATTTAAGGACCTACTTTCCCCACTGTAGCAGAATCTCACTGTAGATGCAGGGCTGAAATCAGAACCTACAGTATGTTGGGTACAGAAACCAGCTTCCTCTCTGCGGCATAGGTACCTCTATTCACTGACGATGGATGACATTTTAAATTATTCCCCGTGCTGAAGACTCCACTGGGTCACAATTTTTACCAGCCATATTAAGAGGTCGACTGACTGCCAAGGCAGACGTACCCTGTGCTTTCTCAAGATGACTTGTCAATGGTGTACGAGACAGCAATCAATTTCTAACCGTCTCACTGGCCAAGTCTCCTCAGCTGGTATCGATCACATGCCAACCAATTAGCACCAACAGCTGCCTGGATACCAGCAGTGTTTGCCAGATTCAGAAAGTTAAACAAATGCTGCTCCTATTACTGTGGCTGTGCCAGTCCATCTTCCTCCTCTTGCCAACTCCATCCATTTGTAGGAAACAACTGCTCCATCGTTTCCGATTTGCAAAAAAATAAATAAATCGCAGGCTTGGATTTGATGCAGATGCCCTTCCACAATAAGGAGGGCAAAAAAAAAAAATTGCCAAAAGCAATGTTTGCCGTTCAACAATATCTTTGGAGCAACGTGACCCGAAAGAATCAAGCTTGCTTCCTTGTTTGGAAAAAGTGATATTGAAAACTTTTACATGAACCATCCAATAACCCTGGGCGGTGGTGTTCAAATTAATAAACTGTGGACAAATCTTTTTTGCTTTTAACTCTGGCTGGCTTCAGTAAAATATGGCAAGGGATATTCTATTTCAGTCCCACCTTCTACTGCTCATGAGTACTGCGCATGAATACTGACCGAGGCTATGGTGAGGAGGGGCGGGGGGGTACATATATATTGAGGGGCTCGTTAGGTCACCTCAGATCAAAGTGAATCAATGGAGTTCAGGTTCAACCACATTAGTGTGGGACTGAAATCCCGAAGGCCAGGCGCATGGACTCCAGGTTTCGGTTAGGACAATCCAAAAGAATCATTAATTTGTTACAGCGCAGACAAGAGGCTACTTGGCCCACCATTTCTGCACTAGCTCTCAAACAGCAATTCACTTAGTGCCAGTCTCCTGACTTCTCCCCATAACTCTGCATCGTCTTCCTCTTCAACTAACAGTCCAATTCACTTTTGAATGCTTCAATTGAAACTACCTCCATCACACTCTAAGGCAGTGGGTTCCAGACCTTAACCACTCGCTGTGACAAAAAGTTTTTCTTATGTCACTTCTCCAATGCTTTCAAATCCTTCCTAAAGTGTGACACCCAGAGCTGGATATAATACTCCAGCTGAGATCAAACCAGGCAGCTGTACAAGTTCAATATAATCTCTTTGCTTTTCGACTCCAATGCCCTATTAACCAAACCTAGTACTGTATGTTCTACCTGTCCTACCACCTTCAATGATTTATGCGAATATACACCCAGGTCCCCCTGCTCCTGCAACCTGTTTTAGGGTTTTACACTTTATTTTATATCGTCTCTTCATGTTCTTCAAACCAGAACGATTCACTTCACATTTCTCTGCATTGAGCAGTATCTACCACCTGTATGCCCGTTCCACCAATTTGCCGATGTTCTTCTGAAGTTCTACACTATCCTTCTCACAGCTCACAATGTTTCCAAGTTTCGTATTAGATGCAAATTTTGAAATTGTGCCCTGTACACCAAGGTCCAGGTTATTAATATGTGTATCAGGAATAGAATCATAGAAATCATAGAAACCCTACAGTGCAGAAGGAGGCCATTCGGCCCATCGAGTCTGCACCGACCACAATCCCACCCAGGCCCTACCCCCACATATTTTACCCCTAATCCCTCTAACTACGCATCATAGAAGAAATCATAGAAATCATAGAAACCCTACAGTGCAGAAGGAGGCCATTCGGCCCATCGAGTCTGCACCCACCACAATCCCACCCAGGCCCTACCCCCACACATTTACCCGCTAATCCCACTAACCTACGCATCTCAGGGGCAATTTTTTTTAACCTGGCCAATCAACCTAACCCGCACATCGTTGGACTGTGGGAGGAAACCGGAGCACCCGGAGGAAACCCACACAGACACGAGGAGAATGTGCAAACTCCACACAGACAGTGACCCGAGCCGGGAATCGAACCCGGGACCCTGGAGCTGTGAAGCAGCAGTGCTAACCACTGTGCTACCGTGCCGCAAGTGTCCCAACACTGACCAGTGAGAAACTCCACTACAAACCTTCCTCCAGACTGAAAAACATGCATTAAGCACTACTCGCTGTTTTCTATCACTCAGCCAATTTTGTATGTGTTTCAACTTTCCATTTTATTCCATGTGACAGAACTGTATCAAAATGTTTTTGCAAGTCCATATACACCACATCAATTCCATTGCCCACTTCAATCCCCTCTCTTACCTCTTCAAAAAACTCCAACAAGTTAGTTAAACACAGTTTTTCCTCAAGAAATCCATGCTCGTTTTCCATAATTAACCCACGTTTGTCCATATGACTTATTAATTTTGTCTC
Source organism: Mustelus asterias (assembly GCF_964213995.1). Classification (NCBI taxonomy): domain Eukaryota; kingdom Metazoa; phylum Chordata; class Chondrichthyes; order Carcharhiniformes; family Triakidae; genus Mustelus; species Mustelus asterias. Next base: position 9,427,959 of record NC_135824.1, read on the forward strand.
TAATTACTGTTTCTAGAAGTTTCTTCACCACAGAAGTTAAACTGACTGGCCTTTAGTTGCTGGGCTCATATTCATCCTTTTTTGAACAAGAGTGTAACATTTGCAATTTTCCAATCCTTGGGCACCATCTGTGAGTCCGAGACTGGAAAATTATGGCGAGTGTGTCTGCAATTTCCACTCTCGCTTTCTTTTCCACTGTATTCTTGGATGCATCTTGGATGTTCTATCTCATCTGGTCCTGGTGCCTTATCAACTTTAAGTATAGACAACCTATTCAATACCACCTCCTTATCAATTTTAAACCTTTCAAGTATCCAAATTATCTCCTTTTTCCACCATAGCCTGGGTAGCATCTTCTTCCTTGGCAAAGACAGATACAAAGTATTCATTTAATATGCCAGCCATGAGCCTCTGCCTCAATGTATAAATTCCTTTTTTGTCCATCATTGGCCTTCTCCTCCCTTTAGCACTCTTTTACTATTTATGTGCCTATGGAAGACTTTGGGATTCTTTTGTGTTAGCTGCCGGTCTCTTTTCACACTCCCCCTTTGCTTCTCTTATTTGCTTTTCCACCTCCCATCTTCAGACTGGTTTTCAATTGTATGACCTCACATCCATCATAAGTATATTTTTCCTTAATTTCTACCTCTTCTGTCATACAGGGGGCTCTGCATTTGTTGGCCCTATCTTACTCTTTCAAGTTAATGTACTTTTACTGTGCCTGAGCTTGTCCCATCGACAGCTTCAAGGCAAGTTTTTATAAACTGATTCCAGCTTTTGAAAACTTAAGAATGGGTGGCACAGTGGTCAGCACTGCTGCCTCACAGCGCCAGGGACCCAGGATCAATTCCTGGCTTGGGTGACTGGCCGTGTGGAGTCTGCACGTTCTCCCCATGTCTGCGTGGGTTTGCTCCGTGCGCTCCGGTTTCATCCCACACTCCAAAGATGCGCAGGTTAAGTTGACTGGCCATGCTAAATTGACCCTAGTGTTGGGGATTAGCAGGGTAAATATGTGGGGTTAAGGGAATAGAGCCTGGATGGGATTGTGGTCGGTGGGGACTCGATGGGCCTCCTTCTGCACTAAAGGGATTCTCTGATTCTATGAACTGTCAGCAGATTCTGAGAATTATTAACCCAACAAAATCACCACTACACTACTCAACCCACATCCCATGAATGGACATCCACTACTCAGCTTTGACAAAGGGTCATCCGGACTCAAAACGTCAGCTCTTTTCTCTCCTTACAGATGCTGCCAGAACTGCTGAGATTTTCCAGCATTTTCTCTTTTGGTTTCAGATTCCAACATCCGCATAGAGGTCTACAAAATTATGAGGGGCATAGACAGGGTGGGTAGTCAGAGACCTTTTCCCCCCCAGGGCGGAAGTGTCAATTACAAAAGGGCACAGATTCAAGGTGAGAGGGGGAAAGTTTAAGGGAGATGTTCCGGAGGAGGTTTTTCATGCAGAGAGTGGTGGGTTCCTGGAACATGCTGCCAGATGAGGTGGTGGAAGCAGGCACATTAGCAACATTTAAGAGGCATCTGGATGGGTACATGAATAGGGAGGGAATAGAGGGATACGTTCCAAGTAAGGGCAAAAGGGTTTTTCTTAAAAATTTAGTTAAGGCATCATGATTGGCACGGGCTTGGAGGATTGAAGGGCCTGTTCCTGTGCTGTACTTTTTGTTGCTCTTTATATTCAGGTAGGGAATTTACACTTGATGTCTCGACTTTTATATTAAGAATGGTTCCTTGGCCAAGTCAATGGAGACAAGATGGCCAAGTCAATGGAGAGAAGACTGTACAAATGAAACTCACGAGCTACTGTCCTAGGGAAAGGGTGGAAAAAAACCTTGCATTTATGTAGCATCTTTAACAGAGTAACAATGTCCCAAGAACATGAGCAAACAAAATTTGATCTTAAAATTAGAGAGGGGGGTTGGAGAGGAGGGAAGGAGAAATTAAACAGTATTGAACCATTTCAGATATGTTAATACTAAAAGACTGACAAGCTAACGGAATCGTATTTTCTCAGGTAACATCACTAAGTCAATGATTTACGAATCAGAGAAGTACAGTGTTGTCATTGTACCACTTGGCAGAAAGCTCCATACTCACAGCAACTGTGTACAGGAGCAAGCCATCTGGCAAAGAGTGCACAGGCTTTTACGACTAACAAATGTTCCAGAAAAAACTCACCACAAAATGTTCCTACCAGATCACTTGTCCTTTACCACGTGAGGATTTGTAGTTTAGTTGTTTCATTGATAATTATATGTTTACTGTATTTTGGAAAATAACAGATTCGGGAATATTTGAGATTTATGTGAGCCTTTATCAAAAGGTTAGTCCATTCTAATCAAAGGTGGACTTGTCTTTTCTCAAAACGCCTGCCTCACTTCCTCCCTCCTCCTCAACACCATGAAAACAAAGTGATTAAGTGCGCCACGAATAGTTATGGACCAGCTGCTCCACACTGGGTATTCGAGCCTCACAGATCTGAAAGGAACCAGGTTTAGATTTTACTCATTTCTACAGAAGGCTCATAGGGATTCTCAGAATCTCTACAGTGCAGAAGAGGCTATTTGGCCCATCGAGTCTGCACTAGATTTTGACAAAAGGTGCTAGCTTTCTTCAGGAAATCACCCGATAGGATTTTTCAATGATTTTTTTATTCATTTGTGGGACATGGTCATTGCTGGCTGGGCCAGCATTTATTGTCCATCTCTATTTGCCCTTGAGAAGGTGGTGGTGAGCTGCCTTCTTGAATCGCTGCAGTCCATGTGCTGTGGATTGACCCACAATACCATTAGGGAGGGAATTCCAGGATTTTGACCCAGTGACTGCAAAGGAACGGCGATATATTTCCAAGTCAGGATAGTGAGTAACTTGGAGGGGAACTTGCAGTTGGTGGTGTTCCCACATCTTGTCCTTCTCGATGGAAGCGGTCGTGGGCTTGGAAGGTGCTGTCCAAGGATCTTTAGTGAATTACTGCAGTGCATCTTTTGGATAGTACACATTGCTACTACTGAGCATCAGTGGTGGAGGGAGGGGATGTGGTGTCAATCAAGTGGGCTGCTTTGTCCTGGATGGTGTCAAGCTTCTTGAGTGTTGTTGGATCTGCACTCATCCAGATAAGTAAAGAGTATTCCATCACACTCCTGACTGGTGTTTAATTTTGCACATCTTATCTCTTCGAAATAAGAAAACAATTTGCCTTGTGTTGTTTTCCAAGTCATTTACCAGCCTCAAATTCATATGGAGTTGCGCGCTAAATTACTGGGAAGGTGCACAAGGGTCCCTGCACTTAATCCTGCTATCAACTTCAAAGCCACTCCACCTACTCCCTATAAAAACTTAACTGTAGATGTATATTGTACACCACAGTTCCGTAAACTGCCATGACACAAAACCTGGTTAAATGCTTGAGTTTGTCTTGTAGCATTTTGAGAGGGTGACCCTTATGCAGAGCACGTAGTGGGATTGGGACCCTTGGCAGAAAGTTATTGAGTAACAGAGCACTAAATGAACCACAACCAATTCTGCTTTCCTTTCCCGCTCATGTCTATCAATTGATTTAGCAAAAACAAGTCCAAACACAGGTAATTTGAAACGGCTTTCGGCTGATTTTGGAGGTTTTCTCACGAGCTCTCATTTGTGTGGGAAGCTTGTTTCGGGAAGGAAATGAATGCTATGGTTACTGCATGCTGCATACAAAAGAGACTTTGGGGTTTTTCAATTTCCTTAGAGGAATGCAATATATTTCAAGGTATTCATTCGGCTTAAACCAGCTATGCATCAAATGAAGAAAGTCCGACTGATATATTCTGGATGATTTTCCAGTTATTTAGTCTGAAACCTGGACCAAATTTTGACCATATAAAAGTTGAATATAAAACCAAAAACTATTGGATAAACTGCATTCAGATGAAGACCGCCTGCTCAAAACACACCTATCTTTGAATACAGGAGTTGGGACGTCTTGTTGACGTTGTACAAGACATTGGTACGGCCAGACTTGGAATACGGTGTGCAGTTCTGGTCACCCAATTATAGAAAGGATATTACTAAACTAGAAAGAGTGCAGAAGAGATTTACTAGGATGCGACCAGGACTTGATGGTTTGAGTTATAAGGAGAGGCTGGATAGACTGGGACTTTTTCCCCTGGAATATGGGAGGCTTAGGGGTGATCTTATAGAGGTCTATAAAATAATGAGGAGCATAGCTCAGCTAGATAGTCGACATCTTTTCCCAAAGCTAGGGGAGTCTAAAACTAGAAGGCATAGGGTTAAGGTGAGAAGGGAGAGATACAAAAGGGCCCAGAGGAGCAATTTTTTCACAGAGGGTGGTGAGTATCTGGAACAAACTGCCAGAGGTAATAGTAGAGGTGGGTACAATTTTGCCTTTAAAAAGCATTTAGACAGTCACATGGGTAAGATGGATATAGAGGGATATGGGCCAAACGTGGGCAATAGGGACTACCTCAGTGGTTTAAAAAAAAGGCAGCATGGACAAGTTGGGCTGAAGGGCTTGTTTCCATTCTGTAAACCCCTATGACTCCATCATTTGTCTTTTCAGGTGCCTCTTGGATCTATTGAAAACTTCCAGCTTTGCTTATATTAACTTCAAGTACACTGACAATTCCATTCATGGGACGAAGTAAAACAATGCATTTTACACCACTAGCTTCTCATCCCAGCAGCAGCTTGGTTGGTAGAATTCATCACTTAGTCACAAGGTTCCAGGCTCAAAGTCCCACTCCCGGACTTGGACATCTAGCACCGCTGCCTCACAGCACCAGAGACCTGGGTTCGATTCCCAGCTTGGGTCACTGACTGTGTGGAGTCTGCACGTTCTCCCCGTGTCTACGTGGGTTTCCTCCCATAGTCCAAAAGATGTGCTGGTTAGGTGCATTGGCCATGCTAAATTCTCCCTCAATGTACCCGAACAGACGCTGGAGCATGGCAACTCAGGGATTTTCACAGTAACTTCATTGCAGTGCTAATGTGAACCACACTAATAAATAAACTTTAAAAACTTAAACATTAAACATTCCAGTGCAGTATTGTCCAATGTGCCAGCTTTTGAAGCCCCATCTGCCTGTTCAGATGGGTGCAAAACGCTCCATGGTACTATTTCAAAGAAGAATGAGAATTTATCCTGCTGTTCTGACTAATACTTATCCCTCAATCAACGTCAGTAAGGCAGATTAACCAGTCTTAATCACTGCTGTTTGAGGGAGTTTGCTGGATGCACATTGGCTGCCCTGTTCCAAACATTCACTACATCCAAAAGTATTTCATTGGCTGGAAAGTATCTGATGGTCATAAAAGGCGTTACATAACAATGCTTTCTTCTTTCTGGAACATGTCACAAAATCCCATGAACTACTGATGTGACACATGACTCCTATTGGCTGCATATCAGTAAAGGAAGGCAATATTTAGTCCCTTTGATATTCAAAATAGCAACATCCATCATAGACATATCTCAACTAGAAAAAGTTTACACCTCAGATTCAAACTTCCAGTGAAGTTAAACACAGCTAAACGCCTCCCATCCATAAGCCACCGATACTTGAGTATTGCTGCTGTTTGTTCAGTTAATAAATGCATTAGCGTGGTGCCATGCTATACAAATAAGGAAGACATTTACTGATTGTGGGAAACCATAATAGGGCATTGCATGTTTGGGCTAACTGGAAGAAGAAATCCATACAATGCTGTTGTCCTTGATCAGGAACCAGAACCAGGCATGGTGGCACAGTGGTGAGCACTGCTGCCTCACAGTGCCAAAGACCCGGGTTCGATTCCTGGCTTGGGTCACTGTCTGTGTGGAGTTTGCACATTCTCTCCGTGTCTGCGTGGGTTTTCCTCCGGGTGCTCTGGTTTCCTCCCACAGTCCAAAGATGTGAGGGTTAGGTGGATTGGCCATGCTAAATTGCCCCTTAGTGTCAGGGGGACTAGCTAGGGTAAATGCATTGGGTTATGGGGATAGGGCCTGGATGGGATTGTGGTCGGGGCAGACTCGATGGGTCAAATGACCTCCTTCTGCACTGTAAGATTCTATGGTTCTATTTGGGTATTGACAGTATCACTGGGTCAATCAAACTCTTCATTTTCCCGCTATGCTGGTCAACACATGATAAAGTGAACTCCAAGATTGGAGATCAGTCCCTGTGGAATATTGCCAGTTAATATATGGACAGGCGACGTACATCCATTCTTTTGGCCTTCATCAATACTGTGGAATACAAGTACGAAAGGGCAAGTCGGAGTTTTTCAGAGCTTCTGATAAGCTGACTCAACAGCTGAAAGCTTTGTGCATTCACAAGGGGGTTTTGGAGTTGTTAATTCACTCTCCAGTGCAACTGCCAACTGACTGAGTCTAACATAGCAAATATTAGGCTTGGATCCTCTGACTCCATGTGGGACAACAGGCAGCAAACATTATGGAGGATGGGAAAGAGAGTAAGACAGTTGGCTGAGAAATCTTGAATGCATGCATTGCGGATCTTCTGGAATTTAAGCTGCAGTTGATTACTAGAAAGTGTTGATCTGAGTGTATGAAATACGTGCGATTCCTCAGTAATTCACTGCAGCAGAGACTGCACCCAATGTTTTTGAGCTAAACACAATCCATCAGCATTGGATTCAGCGATTGGGACGTTTCATTCACAGGTTGCACAATATAATATTCAATTGTGGGAGGATATGGGGAGGCAAAGAAGAGGAGGGAAAGGACAACCAGTCTGTAACAACATTTTCAATCATAACAACATGGAGGGTGTCTGTACAGAGCAAGAAGGTTTGAGCACCCATGTTCTCCCCGTGCTGGCGTGGGTTTCTTCCGGGTGCTCCGGTTTCCTCCCATGGTCCAACGATGTGCAGGTTAGGTGGTTTGGCCATGTTAAATTGCCCCTTAGTGTCGCAACATATGAAGTTTAGGGGGTTAAGTGAGGAAAATATGCATGGTTAGCGGGATGGGGCCTGGGAAAGATACTCCGTCGAAGAGTCGGTGCAGACACAATGGGCCAAATGGCCTTCTACTGCGCCATAGGGATTCTATTCTATGATCCATGGTGATGATGAGTTAGTTGGTGATAACAAGGCAGTGGTAGAGATGCTCCAATTAGTCACAGCATCATTGGGCCAAAGTTTGGGCCTCCTCCCCAAAAAGTCAGCTTGGGCTTCTGTCACTGATCACTCATGCAATGCCCATCTGCCCAAGTGAACACTGGCTTCGGGTTTATTTGGTTTGATCACAAAGTTGCCCCAAGCTGAATATAGCCTGACACTCAGTCACTGGCAATGTACACACAAGCAGAAGTAATGGACTTTTGAATAAGGCATTGGCAGATACCAACTCTTGTTACGGTTTCTATTTTAGCAGAGATTACAATGAAGGTAAAGAAAATGGTTGTCATGTTTCTTTAGTGTCAAGGAACATGAATAACGGTAGCAGTAATTAATAGAAAATGCTGGAAAAACTCGACAGGTCTGGCAGGATCTGTGGAGAGAAAAACAGAGTCAATGTTTTGAGTCCCTATGACTCTTCTTCAGAACTCAGACTCAATATGTTGACTCTGTTTCTCTCTCCACAGATGCTGCCAGATCTGTTGAGCTCTTCCAGCATTTTCTGGGGGGTTTTCCAGATTTCCAGCATCCACTTTTATTATAGTAGCAATTAACCACATTCTTCTTTGAGATAACTAGCGTCACGCCCAGACAAGGTGCAACAAAGGTAAAATGCACAGTAAAGTTTCCTCTACTCTGCCTCGCTAACATGTCTCCTCCCTAAAGTGGAGATGCCGGCATTGGACTGGGGTAAGCACAGTAAGAGGTCTCACAACACCAGGTTAAAGTCAAACAGGTTTATTTGGCAGCACAAGCTTTTGGAACGCTGCTCCTTCATCAGGTGAGTGGGAGTCATGTTCACAAACAAGGCATATAAAGACACAAACTCAATTAATGGTTGGAATGCGAGTCTTTACAGGTAATCAAGTCTTAAAGGTACAAACAATGTGAGTGGAGAGAGGGTTAAGCACAGGTTAAGGAGATGTGTATTGTCTCCAGCCAGGACAGTTAGCGAGATTTTGCAAGCCCAGGCAAGTCATGGGGGTTACAGATAGTGTGACATGAATCCAAGATCCCGGTTGAGGCCGTCCTCATGTGTGCGGAACGTAGCTATCAGTTTCTGCTCAGCGATCTGCGTTGTCGTGTGTCGTGAAGGCCGCCTTGGAGTACGCTTACCCGAAGATCAGAGGCTGAATGCCCGTGACTGCTGACGTGTTCCCCGACTGGAAGGGAACACTCCTGCCTGGTGATTGCTGAGCAGTGTTCATTCATTCATTGCCGTAGCGTCTGCATGGTCTCCCCAATGTACCATGCCTCGGGACATCCTTTCCTGCAGCGTATCGGGTAGACAACGTTGGCCAAGTCTCAAGAGTATGTACCATGTACCTGGTGGATGGTGTTCTCACGTGAGATGATGGCAACCGTGTTGATGATCCGGCACGTCTTGCAGAGGTTGCTGTGGCAGGGTTGTGTGATGTCGTGGTCACTGTTCTCCTGAAAGCTGGGTAGTTTGCTGCGGACAATGGTCTGTTGGAGGTTGTGCGGTTGTTTGAAGGCAAGATGTGGGGATGGCCTTGACAAGATGTTAGTCTTCATTTCATCTTGCCAAGGCCATCCCCACACCCCCACTTCTTGCCTTCAAACAACTGCACAACCTCAAACAGACCATTGTCTGCAGCAAACTACCCAGCCTTCAGGAGAACAGTGACCACGACATCACACAACCTTGCCACAGCAACCTCTGCAAGACGTGCCGGATCATCGACACAGATGCCATCATCTCACGTGAGAACACCATCCACCAGGTACATGGTACATACTCTTGCGATTCGGCCAACGTTGTCTACCTGATACGCTGCAGGAAAGGATGTCCCGAGGCATGGTACATTGGGGAGACCATGCAGACGCTACGACAACGAATGAATGAACACCGCTCAACAATCACATGGAGTGTTCCTTTCCAGTCGGGGAACACTTCAGCAGTCACGGGCATTCAGCCTCTGATCTTCGGGTAAGCGTTCTCCAAGGCAGCCTTCACGACACACCACAATGCAGAATCGCTGAGCAGAAACTGATAGCCAAATTCCGCACACATGAGGACGGCCTCAACCGGGATCTTGGGTTCATGTCACACTATCTGTAATCCCCACGACTTGCCTGGGCTTGCAAAATCTCGCTAACTGTCCTAGCTGGAGACAATACACATCTCTTTAACCTGTGCTTAATACTCTCTCCACTCACATTGTCTGTACCTTTAAGACTTGATTACCTGTAAAGACTCGCATTCCAACCATTAATTGAGTTTGTGTCTTTATATGCCCTGTTTGTGAACATGACTCCCACTCACCTGATGAAGGAGCAATGCTCCGAGAGCTTGTGCTGCCAAATAAACCTGTTGGACTTTAACCTGGTGTTGTGAGACTTCTTACTGTGCTCCTCCCCTGAACACAGAAGAGTGCCCACTGTGACACCAGAATGGCAACTCCTCACTTTTAGGTTTCTAGTGATCTTTGTCAGTAAGAATGCTAATTCTATATTAAAATCAGAGTTTTTAAAAAACGTTTATTTATTAGTGTCACAAGTAGGCTTACATTCACACTGCAATGAAGTTACTGTGAAAATCCCCCTAGTCGCCACACTCCGGCGCCTGTTCGGGTACACTGAGGGAGAAGTTAGCATGGCCAATGCACCTAATCAGCACGTCTTCCAGACTGTGGGAGGAAACTGGAGCACCCGGAGGAAACCCACGCAGACACGGGGAGAACGTGCAGACTCCGCACAGAGTGGCCCAAGCCGGGTCCCCGGCGCTGTGAGGCTGCAGTAATAACCACTAGGCCACCCCACAAGCTGTGCGCTCTGGATTTGAACCCACTTTATACTGAAGACCCTTACAGTGAACACAGAGACCTTCACTTCTTTACCCTGGACCAGAATTCAAAACTTAATCCATGGAAAAACAGTGTCCAAACCCATTGCAACTCCCAATTTTGTAGAGTATCTTCTTTGCACGCTAGTTATCCCTCCAGCCCCAGTGTAAACCAGTATAGAAGAAAAGTTGAATTACAGTCTGGCTGATTCTGAGCGATTGAACTTATCAATAGCTTCATAACTCTGAAGATCAGTTTAAGCACATTTTCTTTAAAAATAGGATTGTCATTACTTACATACAATGGAGCGTGATTTGGTGTAAGTTTCATGACACAGGATACTGTAAGTAAGAAGAGAAAGAAAATAAATGCATGGAAAGTTATTTGTTAAGCCATAAAGTTATTTAGTAACATATTCAGCCATAGACCACCACTTCAAACAGGAGTTAGAATTTAATCTTACTTTTGTTACATTGAAAGCACAATTATTTTACCATGTTACTTGTATCAAGTATTCTTCACTGACTCTCAATAGAACAACCATACAGAAAATCTCCATATCACTGATATCCTTTAAAATCAAAGGCAGTTAATGTTGTTTGGTAACTAAATACTGGGGACCTGAAGCGTACAAACCAGTAGCTACCAAGTACAAACCCAGCTTTATACAGAGTTAATTGATCTCAGCCTGGCTGTGCCAAAATTGGCCAAAGTGATCATTGAACGAGGATGTCGGAAGGTACGCGCAAATGTCCAAGCACAACCTTTGCATTCCCCCCCAAACCAGCCTATAGCATTCCTTCATTGTAAAAGTGCATCATATGGAGGGGAAAAATGAAATGAAAGGAATTACAGAGTGGATAGCGAGCCAAGGGAGAGTTAGGGAGGAGCGAGTGAAAGCTTGCTCAGTAAGTTGGGTTCTGCGAAGGGTGTAAGAGCTGATTGAAGGGATTTGAGGAGCCAAATCATAATCGTGTCAAGGACACATGTCTACACGCTTGTTGTTGCCTTCTGTCGCGACCCGGGGTTGCAGGGGGCAGCCTGCTGTGCCCTATCAAATAACAAGCTGACACACACTGGGCAAACTGCCCAAGGAGGCAGCCAGAGCTTATGAAACCCCAATCTGAGTTAAGATCTTTCAGGAGAGAACAGATATAGTATAGTTTGATAGCATAGAACTTGAGTATTGATGAAAAATACATTAGTTGAAGCTTTTTTGTCTTGCACTCATCAGGACAATCGCAAGAATGCCAATGTCAGGGGAAGCAACAACTTAATACAGGATGAGAAGATTGCGGATTGATTGGCAAGAAGCATTGGACTCAGATTGGTAGAAGCATTGCCATGGAGAATGCACGAGTTATTAGTGACTGGCAGTTAACTGTCAAGCATTGTTTGAAATTTAAACTAGGTAGCTTGACTCTGATTGTTCAACCTGCACGAAACCTGTGGAATGAACGAGCAAATAGTTACCACTTACTTTGTTTAGCTGTTCTTTCTGTCTGCAAAGTGCAGGGCCCTGTGTATTAATATATGTAGCTTCCAGTATACGCAAATGTAAGCCCGACTGAATCTTAACTTGTCAGTGTAATTTTTAGCACATTGAGGGTTATTTAGCAAAGGCTGTCCAATCGCAGAATCACCTCTAATGTTGGAGACTGACACTGGAATGTCCCCCCCCCACCCCACTGCCGAAATCGTAATGGGCGGAGGGCAGACCACGCAAAGGTCCACTGACCTCGGGCAAGATTTTCCGGTTTTGGGGCCAGCGTGGCCGGAAAATCCTGTGTCTTGCATTTTTCAAAGAACAGGAAACTGAGCAGAGCGGAGCAGAATATCGAATCCATAAAGTCATATTAACCATGAGCATTTTCTCCTTTTCCCTCATCCCAATTTACATTGGCCCATTTCCTCCTGCCATTCTCAGTCTGCCAATAAAAGATGAACATACACAGAGCCTCCTTCTGCAAAACATTGTTTCCTTGACCAACGGCAGCTGAATGAAATATGTACAGTCAGGGTTTCTTTATGAGCCACTGTCTCATTTCCTTCCCTGGACGGAATGGTTAGCTAATGATAGAATTGAAGTAACAAACAGCCCTTTGACTAATATGAGGGGCTGTCCCTCTCATGCAGAAGCACATATCAATGTCAATTACAGTACCGTGCATTAGCTTGCATTAAGCTTCTGATATGAGCATATCTTCAAGGCAAGTAACAAGAGGAGGACAAGAAAACACATCGAAATTGGGGGAAAGTAAATTCAAAAGTGATCTTTAAATAATGCTTCAAAAGGTGATTAATGATTGCAATAAGTTACCAGGCAAGCAAATAGAATCAAAAATACTTAGAGAAGTTGAATATTTGATTGCATGGTCAAGCAGGTTGGGATACTAAAGGAATAGATTCCAAATGTTTTTGAGGAAGTGACAAAAGCGGTTGATGAAGGAAGGGCCGTGGATGTCGTCTACATGGATTTCAGTAAGGCATTTGACAAAGTCCCACATGGCAGATTGGTTAAGAAGGTTAAGGCTCATGGGATACAAGGAGAAGTAGCTAGATGGGTGGAGAACTGGCTTGGCCATAGGAGACAGAGGGTAGTGGTCGAAGGGTCTTTTTCCGGCTGGAGGTCTGTGACCAGTGGTGTTCCGCAGGGCTCTGTACTGGGACCTCTGCTATTTGTGATATATATATAAATGATTTGGAAGAAGGTGTAACTGGTGTAATCAGCAAGTTTGAGGATGACACGAAGATGGCTGGACTTGCAGATAGCGAAGAGCATTGTCGGGCAATACAGCAGGATATAGATAGGCTGGAAAATTGGGCAGAGAGGTGGCAGATGGAGTTTAATCCGGATAAATGCGAAGTGATGCATTTTGGAAGAAATAATGTAGGGAGGAGTTATACAATAAATGGCAGAGTCATCAGGAGTATAAAAACACAGAGGGACCTAGGTGTGCAAGTCCACAAATCCTTGAAGGTGGCAACACAGGTGGAGAAGGTGGTGAAGAAGGCATATGGTATGCTTGCCTTTATAGGACGGGGTATAGTGTATAAAAGCTGGAGTCTGATGATGCAGCTGTATAGAACGCTGGTTAGGCCACATTTGGAGTACTGCATCCAGTTCTGGTCGCCGCACTACCAGAAGGACGTGGAGGCGTTAGAGAGAGTGCAGAGAAGGTTTACCAGGATGCTGCCTGGTATGGAGGGTCTTAGCTATGAGGAGAGATTGGGTAAACTGGGGTTGTTCTCCCTGGAAAGACGGAGAATGAGGGGAGATCTAATAGAGGTGTACAAGATTATGAAGGGGATAGATAGGGTGAACGGTGGGAAGCTTTTTCCCAGATCATAAGTGACGTTCACGAGGGGTCACGGGCTCAAGGTGAGAGGGGCGAAGTATAACTCAAATATTAGAGGGATGTTTTTTACACAGAGGGTGGTGGGGGCCTGGAATGCGCTGCCAAGTAGGGTGGTGGAGGCACGCACGCTGACATCGTTTAAGACTTACCTGGATAGTCACATGAGCAGCCTGGGAATGGAGGGATACAAACGATTGGTCTAGTTGGACCAAGGAGCGGCACAGGCTTGGAGGGCCGAAGGGCCTGTTTACTGTGCTGTACTGTTCTTTGTTCTTTTGTTTTTGACTTTTGCTGAAGTTCTTATTTCAGATTGCAGAATGACTTTGCTTTTTTTTGTTTTAAATAAAACAGTGCAGGAGTTCTCTCTCACAACCAGTGCCCAGGGCCAGAAAGTGTATTGTCAAACTATGTCAATTAGATATCTCCTTCCGTTTCAAAGTTTACCGTAAATACAAAGGGGCTGACAGTTATTTTCCAATAAAACAATGGATCCAATTGTAAAACGGGTGCAGGAGCAGAGGGACAAGCCGTGGAAGGTGGCAGAGGAAGGTTGAACAAGCAGTTCATAAAGTAGACAGGAACCTGGGCTTTATGAACAGGGGCAAGCAGTGGAAAAGCAAGGGCATAATGATGCCAAGTAAACGCAAAGTAGCACAGATGTCGGAAATCTGAAACAGAAAATGCAGCCTGGCAGCAGCTGTGGAGAGAGGAACAGAGTTAACACTTTGAGCCTCATCATCACATCTGGAAATGCTAAACACCATTACTTCATAGACTTTGGATTAAATTGTCTGCCAGAACCAATGTCAATGTTACATTGGCACAGACTACAGCAATTACTGTTGCACAACAACTCTGATAGGAATAAGGTTAGTTAATTTCAACCCTTCAAGGAAATAACCAGCCCATTAAAATATCAGATGCGATTTCATACAAGGAGATGGCATTGCTTAAACATTCTCTCGTAAAATGTTCTCCAGTAAAAGAGGCGGCACGGTGGCACAGTGGCTAGCACTGCTGCCTCACACCTCCAGGGACTCAGGTGCAATTCCCGGCTTGAGTCACTGTCTGTGTGGAGTTTGCATGTTCTCCCAGTGTCTGCGTGGGTTTCCTCTGGGTGCTCCAGTTTCCTCCCACTGTCCAAAGATGTGCGGGTTAGGTGGATTGGCCATGCTAAATTACCCCTTAATGTCAGGGGAATTGGCTAGGGTAAATGCATGGGGTTATGGGGACAGGGCCCGGGTGGGATTGCGGTCAGTGCAGACTCAATGGGCCGAATGACCTCCTTCTGCACTGTATGATTCTATGATATTCTATGATACTGTATGAAAATCTCAGTACAAATGTAAAGACAATAGCTGCACAGACTTGGAGATGTACTCACTACCACAGAGTGGTTGAGGCAAATAGGGTAGTGGATGCCTTTAGGGCGAAGTGCACAAGAGAGTAAGGAACAGAAGGCTATACAATAAGGATGAGATTAAATAAGGTGGGAGGAGGTATGTGTGGAGCAGAAACACCAACATGGACCTGCTGGGAACAACGGGTTCTATGTTATAGTGCAGAAAAAAAACAATCACTCTCAATAACCAAAGGACAATGCTCACCATATCTTCCACACACCTGTGTATTTGCAAGTTTTCCTGTGCAGGGTGCTGTCCCAGGGTCACCCTTTCCTATCTCACACAAAATAATGCTATCGTGGAAGTAAAAAGGTACAGGCAGTCCTCTGACTTGATGCACAATTGGTTCCTGAAAACCACATGTTGAGTCGAAACTTGGTAAGTCGGAACCAATTTGTTTCCATAAGAACAATGTCACAAATGGGGTTTGGTTCTAAACTGAGATCAGATACCCTACTTTCACCAAAATGGCCCAGATTTTGTACTCCACCAATTTTTTTAAAAACAATAAAATTATTATAAAATATAAATTTTAAGAAAAGGTTTGGAAACAGTAAAAGCTAGGAAGAAAAACAGAAAATGCTGGAAAATCTCAGCAGGTCACCACTTCCCCAGAATCGGGGCAGGCAAGGCTCGCAGAACGGAATTCTCCATTGGCCTCGGGCAGGATTTTACTAGCCTCGCCCAAGCGAGGTCGTAAAATCCTGGCCCATTTGTGGAGAGAGAATAGAGCCAACGTTTCGAGTCTGGATGATCCTTTGTCAGAGCTGACTCTTTGTCAGAGCATGCTAGAATGAGATTTGATAGAGATGTTGAAAATCATGAGGGGGCTGGAAAAGAGCAGAGTCATAGAGGTTTACAGCATGGAAACAGGCCCTTCGGCCCAACTTGTCCATGCAGCCCCTTTTTTTTAAACCCGTAAGCTAGTCCCAAATCCCTCTATACCCATGTAACTGTCTAAAAGGTTTTTAAAAGGCAAAATTGTACCCACCTCTACTACTATCTCTAGCAGATTATTCCAGACACTCACCACTCTGTGAAAAAATGCCCCTCTGGACCCTTTTGTATTTCTGCCCTCTCACCTTAAACCAGGCCCTCTAGTTTTAGACTCCCCTACCTTTGGGAAAAGATGTTGACTATCTAGAGGAGGGGAGATAGGGAGAAACTGTTCCTGCTCATAAAAGGATCAAGAACGTGAGGGAACAAATTTAAAGTGATTTGTAAAACAAGCAAATGTGATGCGAGAACAAACGTTTTCACACAACGAGTGGTTCGGGTCTGGAATGCACCGCCTGGAAGTGTGGTGGAGGCAGGTTCAAATCGAGGCATTCAATGATTACTTTAATTGAAACCATGCGCAGGGCTACGGGGAAAAGGCAGGTTGATGGCACTAAGTCATGATGCTTGTTTGGAGAGCCAGTGAAAACATGATGGGCCAAATGGCCTCCTTCTGCACCATAACAATTCTGCGATTCTGTGAACAGAGAGATTTACCAAGTAAGAATTAGTGGGAAGCACTAATGAGTGTCGAGTCAGTGAGATGGGTGGTGCAGAACGCTGATACACACTTCAAAATGTTTGAACTTGTTCGCTGGCATGGCATTGTAAATACAAAAACAAATGTCAATTTATAAATGTCTTAAGCGCCGTGCACAACAACTAGAATGTTGTAAAGTCGAGGACCGCCTATACCCACATTGTGGATATTTTAAAAAAATAATTGAAATAGCATCTTATTAACTGAGCAAATATAGGAAGATACTGAAATTTGACCAGAGAAGCTGACTACTTCAAAATCCTTTGATCTCTTTCTTGGTCTGAGGGGCGCAGCGCTCCCCCCAATATGTAAACCGACTCAAGCATAGCGAGCAAGCAAAGCCTCGGAACAGCATAAGGATCTGCCAAACCAATAAGCAGCACAGTTTAACCACAATTCCAAAAGGAGGGCATTGGAAACCCCTCAATCTGTGGTCTCTTCTGGCCTCCATAAACTGATGACTCTCACTCTGCAACAAGGATTGCAGCTCCATGGTCAACGCTCAACCTTCAGCTACCAATAGTCCCAAAAGGACCAGCAAGCCAAAACAAACAGAGGATGGGAAAGATGACAACCCCTCGCTGAAAATCTCACAAGGAAGGCTGTAAATCCAATCAGCTGCAAACAGGCTGGGAATGTTGCGTCCTAACAATCAGTTACAAAGCTCAATATAGAAGGAAATCTTACATTTATATAGCACCTTTCACAACCTTAACTTGTCCCAAAGTGCTTTATAGTCAATGAAGTACTTTTGATGTATAGTCACTGTTGTAATATAGAAAACATATCTACTTTCTTATCAACGGGAAAATTGTATTTAAGAGCAAAAGCAGCATTTTCTGTTTCAGATTCCAACACGCGCAGTATTTTGCA
This sequence comes from Mustelus asterias, assembly GCF_964213995.1. NCBI lineage: Eukaryota > Metazoa > Chordata > Chondrichthyes > Carcharhiniformes > Triakidae > Mustelus > Mustelus asterias. The sequence goes on from NC_135824.1 coordinate 9,445,076, forward strand.
TTTATTTTTGCTTTTGACCTTTTCACAGTAACTTCACTGCAGTGTTAATGTAAACCTGTTTGTGACACTAATAAATTTTAAAAAACGGTATGCTTTGTCTGTATAGCGTGCAAGAAACAATATTTTTCATTGTATACTAATGCATGCGATAATAATAAATCAAATCAAAACCTTCCAACAGAAACAATGAAGGAACAGAATCCATAATGGTGATTAAAAGCAAAGTAGATCAATATTTGCAAAACAAAGAGATTGAAAAGGTATGAGAAGGACAGGGTAATTAAACTATATGAATAACTCTTTCACAAAGCTAGTACAAATTAAATGGACCTAATGACCGCCTTCTGTTCTACAGTATTCTATAATTCGATGAACTGTACAGCACATTATTGTGCTAGTCATATTGTGGGATGATTTTTTTTTCCAATGGTGAAATGAATAAAATACAAGTCAAACTTGCATATTTGCAGCATGGAAAATCAACTTGGATCTCTGAAGCTACAGAATTCTGGAGCTAATCTGAAATACTCTGATCACTTCAGTTGCTATGCACCAACAAAAAAGGACACCATTTGCAACAATAGCCACTGCCCCTCCCACACCCACCCCACTGAGAATTCATCAGTATTTAAGGCAGAGTCTTCCCTTCACACAGATGTAAGAAGATCATTGAAAGCAGGTGAAGCAAGCAGGGTCCGCCCCAAGTAAGCTAGCACCACTGTATTGAAGCACCCTTACAGACTGTCAGGATCACAAAGGTATTTATCAACAAGGAAAAGCTGCGCAGAAGCCAGCAGCCCCCCCCCCCCCCACCCTCAGGCTGCCCCAATCCCTGCCTGTCTTCTACATGCCTTCTAGATATCTTCTGCCTAAGAGAGGACTCCACCCCCTGGGGTGATTACCCACTCTCAGCCCCAAATGGTCCCTCGAGACAGGTGACCCTCTTCTGCTGTGTTCCCCATAAAGGGACAACCACCACATTCACCAGCTTAGTGACAGCATCAAAGCCACTTGCACCACTTATGATGATACTGGCTTCTTCTCCATCATGAAGAATATGAGCAGATTTGTCAGAGACTAATGACCTGGAATGGGTATTAATTCTAAATCTAACCAGATTTATGTTGCAGCAGCAATGTGCATTCCTTACATCATTCCTCTTTTGAGCTATTGGCAGGGCGCTCAATTTCCATTTACTGAACAAGCACAAAGCATGTCCAGATCAATAAACAATAACCCTAAGGCCTTTCTATTATCCCTATTACCGTCACCATCACTCTATTCAAGATGTGGCTTATATTAAATAATAGGCTGTGACAGTTCCTTAACTAAGCATACACACACACACAATCATGAAGTTCTTTTTTGCCACTCTTCCCCCCTCCCCCCGTTCTCCTATACTGGCTAAAATGGCATCACTTCACAATCATGCCCAAGTGACTGTTCTTCCCAGACACCGTATTTTTGTAGGTCATCAGATAATGGAATAACGGGATGATGGCAGCCAAGTCCAGTTGTGTTTCCATTATCCTCAAAAAATGCATCCCAGAAGGTGCACTGGAGAGAAATCAGGATAAGAAGTCTGCGTCAATTACCCCAGGACCGAGGCCACATGCTGTACCTCTGAATAAGTTCAGCGAACTCAGAATATTGAAATTTTTTATTCATTTGTGGGACATGGGCATCGCTGGTTGTCCAGCATTTATTGCCCATCCCTAGTTGCCCTTGGAGGGCAGTTGAGAGCCAACCACATTGCTGTGGCTCTGGAGTCACATGTAGGCCAGACCACGCAAGGACGGCAGATTTGCTTCCCTAAAGGGCATTAGTGAACCAGATGGGTTTTTCCAACAAACGACAATGGTTTCATGGTCATCAGTAAATTCTTAATTCCAGATATTTTAAAATTGAATTCAAATTCCACCATCTGCCATGGTGGGATTCGAATCCGGGTCCCCAGAACATTAGCTGCGTTTCTGGATTAATAAACGATAATACCACTAGGCAATCTTCTCCCCATTTGACCCAATTCATCTGTGGTTTAAATAATGTTACACTCAGCATCGCAACCCAGATGGTAATGTGTATTTAGATGGTGGCTGGATTGCAGTTTGAATTTGGAAACAAGTTAAAACAATGATCAATGGAGAAGGACATGGAATTTTTTTAAATTCATTTACGGGATATAGGTGTCACTGGCTAGGAGGGAGCTCCTGGATTTTGACCCAGTGACAGTTAGGGGACTGTGATATATTTCCAAGATGTGGAGATGCCGGCGTTGGACTGGGTTAAACACAGTAAGAAGTTTAACAACACCAGGTTAAAGTCCAACAGGTTTAAACCTGTTGGACTTTAACCTGGTGTTGTTAAACTTCTTAATATATTTCCAAGTCAGGATGGTGAGGGAAACTTCCAGGTAGTGGTGTTTCCAGGTACCTATTGCCCTTGTCCCTTTAGATGGTGGTGGTCATGGATTTGGAACTTGCTGCTGAAGGAGCCGTGGTGAGTTCCTGCAGTGCATCTTGTAGGATGGTACACACTGCTGCCACTGTGCGTCGGTGGCGGAGGCAATGAATGTGGAAGGGGTGCCAATCAAGTGGACTGCTTTGCCCTGGATGTTGTCAAGCTTCTTGCATGTTGTTGAGTTGCACATCCAGGCAAGTGGATGACTTGTGCCTTGTAGATTCTGAACAGACTTTGGGGAGTGGGGGGGGGGGGGGTGAGTTACTCTCTGCATTATTCAGAGCCTCTGACCTGCTCTGGTAGCCAGTTCAGTTTCTGGTCAATGGTAACCCCATTGGATAGTGGGGAATTCAGCGATGGTAATGCCATTGAATATCAAGTGGCAATGGCTAGAGTCTCTTGCTGGAGATGGTCATATCTGGCACTTCTGTGGCAGGAATGTTACTTACCACTTGTCATCCCAAGCCTGGATACTGTCATGTCCTGCTGCATTGGGATATGGGCTGCTTCTGTATCCAAGGAGTCGTGAATGGTGCTGAACATTGTGCAGTTAACTGCACACATCTCCACTTCTGACATTATGATGGAGGGTAGTTCATTGATGAAGCAGCTGAAAAGATTCTTGGGCTAGAACACCACCATGCGCATTTCCTGCAGTGATGTCCTGGAACGGAGATGACTGACCTCCAGTGACCACAACCATTATCCTTTGTGCCAGGTAGGACTCCAACCAGCACAGGATTTTCTCCCGATTCCCATTGACCACAGTTTTGCGAGGGCTCCTTGATGCCACACTCGGTCAAATTCTGCCTTGATATCAAGTGCAGTCACTCTCATCTCTGGAATTCAGCTCTTTGTCCATGTTTGAACCAAAGCTGTGCTGAGGTCAGTGAACAGGTTGTTAAGCAAGTGCCACTTGATAGCAAAGTTGATTGCCCCTTCCATCCTTCAGTGATCATAGGAATCATAGAATCATAGAAACCCAACAATGCAGAAGGAGACAATTCAGCCTATTCAGATCGAGTCTGCATTGACAACAATCCCACTCCAGGATGTAGCCCTACAACCCCACACATTTACTCCACTAATCCCTCTAACCTACACATCCTGGGACACTAAGGGGCAATTGAGCATGACCAATCCACCTATCCCGTACATCTTTGGACTGTGAGAGGAAACCCACGCAGCCACGGGGACAGGGTGCAAACGCCACACAGACAGTGACCCAAGCCGGGAATCGAACCCGGGTCCCTGGAGCTGTGAGGCAACAGTGCTAACCACTGTGCCACCATGTTGCCCCACCACTGTGCCACCATGCTGCATGATGATCGAGTGTAGGCTGATGGGGCGATAATTGGCCAGGTTGGATTTGTCTTGCTCTTTGTGGACATTCGTGGACAATTTTCCATATTGCCAAGTAGATGTCAGTGTTGTAGCTGCACTGGAACAGCTTTGCTGGTGGCACGGTCTGGAGCACAAGTTTTCAGTATTATTGCTGGAATACTGTCAGGACTCACTGCCTTTGCAATGTCGCGTGGAGTGAATCGAATTGGCTGAAGACTGGTATCCGAGATACTGGGGTCCTCTCTGGAGGAGCTGCAACTGGATCATGCATTCGACGCTTGGGGCTGAAGATTATTGCAAAGGCTTCAGGCTCTGATATGTTGGGCTCCCCATCATCAAGGATGGGCTTCTGCACCATTGAGGAGTGAAGGGCGAATGGGACAGTGCAAGTTAAGATACGGACAGCAGAGTTCTGGATGAGCTTACATCTATGAAGGTTGGAAGATACAGTCCAACCAGCAAATCATTGCAACAGCCACGTCCAGAGCTAATGAAGGCATGGACGAAGGTTTCAGCAGTAGATGAACTGAGATGGGGGCAGAGACAGATTATGCAAGTGTATGGAAGGTCACCTCAAGGTCAAATACAACATGCAGACCGAGTGAAGCAGCCTCAGTCAATGGGCGTGGAGAAGTCTCATCTTGATCACCAGTTATACATTCGTACTTATTTGTACTTCATGCACAATATCTAGGAGTGTGATTGTCTCTCACGCTGTGTGGTTACTACAGTCATGAATGCTGAACATGAACAGGACACATCACCTTAAATTTTCTGAGATGTGGCATCAAGGCTTAACGATGTGCAGTCACAAGCGGGACCAGGACTTTGCAAGTTGCACCAGTTTGTGGTGAGCAGCATTCAGAGACCAGAAACAAGTATCAATCTCCAGATTAGTTTAGCTTTGAAAGTATGACTTATGATGAACTGTAGGGTTGCAGGCTTAAGAACCCAAACTCTGAAACCACAAATGCTGTCTAAGCGAGTCCTGCTTAGAGAGTGAAACTGGGCTTTGGATCATTTACTAACTTTGAATTTTCAAAGAATTATTCATCACCTTCCCACCCCAGTGAAGTCACTCCATCTGAAACAAAGAAGGACAAAGACACGATAGCGATAGGCACGGCACGATAGCGCAGTGGTTAGCACTGCTGCTTCACAGCTCCAGGGTCCCGGGTTCGATTCCCGGCTCGGGTCACTGTCTGTGTGGAGTTTGCACATTCTCCTCGTGTCTGCGTGGGTTTCCTCCGGGTGCTCCGGTTTCCTCCCACAGTCCAAAGATGTGCGGGTTAGGTTGATTGGCCAGGTTAAAAATTGCCCCTTAGAATCCTGAGATGCGTAGGTTAGAGGGATTAGCGGGTAAATATGTGGGGGTAGGGCCTGGGTGGGATTGTGGTCGGTGCAGACTCAATGGGCCGAATGGCCTCCTTCTGCACTGTAGGGTTTCTATGATTCTAAGACAAAGAGTGTGATATTCCAGTGTTCTAATTGTTGGTGCTGAGCTGAAGTCTCTTATTTATGTAGAAGGGGGTCCCATTTAAAATGACACTTGCCACAGAAAGGTTTTAAACATAGTGGTGTCCAGCTGAATGGACAACAACTGGATTTCACTGGCTGATGGGCACTTGGCAACGCCAGTGACCTGACAACTGCTGTTCTAACAGGACCCGAGCTGTGACGCAGGTTGACCCGAACTCTCTCGGGTCTTTTCCTGATAGAAATTTATTTCATAGGGCCCTTCGGTATTGAATAGTTGACCCATCCCACCCCAGCATTGCACAAGTCTATTCTTCCCAAAAATAACAAGTTTGGTCTCTCTCACAAGCCAACTGGGAAATCAACGCTTCACTGAGCAACATTCGCATTCAAAACCCATCCAATAGTATTGGACATCTGATCCCAAAAATAAAAGGAGAGCCATTCATTGCTCAACTCTACTATTGCTGGTTTGGTTGCCATAGAGAAGATTAAAGCTGCCAGTTGTTGGGAGTGGAGGGCCTGGGAGTGAGTTTCTGCTTACATGAAACGAAGGTTTGTGGTCCCATTTTCCTGGATTAGGTTTCACGGGAGTCAGTTTCCAGACTCCCAGCCATCCTGAAACCAAACTAAAAATTGGTCCCCACTATAAAAATAGATATGTGCTGCATTTGTTGCTTAATGCATGCCCCAAATAGCCTTGCACAGACATGAAAATATAAGTGCGTCCCTATGATATCCGCTCTTACATTTTGCTGACTAAGAATTTCATTAAACAGGGTAGCTTATTTAAAACAGTCGCACATTTGCAACTTGAAGAAACATAAAAGCCTGGTTTGAGAATCTTGAAAAGATTACTCGAAGCCCATTAAAGTGAGCGAAGAATGGCATTTTTAAACTGAGCTTATTTTATCTTGGGTAAAATGAACAACATATACAGTGAACACCATAAGCAAAGCAACAGCTGAAGTGCACGCAGAAGTATGAGATAGTTATCTCCCAATCTGTACCAATCCGACACTTCACACAATTCTTACCTCAAACTTCCACCGCGAAACAGAAGTTTACAGCAGCAGAAACAGCTGTGCATTCCAATTATTCTCCCATCTTTCTACTGAAATGCAAAAAGAGGAGGAGACGGTGGCACAGTGGTTAGCACTGCTGCCTCACAGCGCCAGGGACCCGGGTTCGATTCCCGGCTAAGGTCACTGTTTGCGCAAAGCCTGCACATTATCCCAGTGTCTGCATGGATTTCCTCCGGGTGCTCCGGTTTCCCCCCTCAGTCCGAAAGACGTGCTGGTTAGGTGCTTTGGCCACACTAAATTCTCCCTCGGTGTACCCGAACAGGAGCCGGAGTGTGGCGACTAGGGGATTTTCACAGTGACGTCATTGCAGTGTTAATGTAAGCTTACTTGTGACACTAATAAATAAAATAAACTTTCCTCACCAAGTCTACAGCAAAAGAAAGGAACATTCTGTTTAATTATTGTTGACAAAAAAAACCCAAGGCAAAGTGGGTGCAAATCATGACCATTTTTTTGGGGGATGGATCATGCAAAAGATTTTCTCCTCCTGCCTAATACCCCAACCTGTCTCCATAACCCCACCACCCCTCCCACAAAATGTCTTCCTCCTTAACTCATCGTCCATGCCCAAGGAAAAGGAAGGTCAACTTTGTTCGGCGTTTCAGACCAAACAGCTGCAATGAAATTTATGGCACATTCTTTCCAATGGGAATGAACGGGGGAAGGATAAAGAGTCCAGGCAATTGGGATTGGCGAGGTTCTATCCACAATTGCTCTCGTTTCCAGGGCTAAATTATGTGGTCGCGAGTTACTGAAATTAAAACATTATGCAGTCCCACAGACACTTTCCTGTTTAATTTAGTCACAAATAAACTCAATGTTGCTCAAAAACAATTAATTCAGCAGTTTAGACAGAAAATAAAAAGAACGCGTGCTGGAAAAACTCAGTGGGTCTGGCAGCATCAGTGGAGAGAGAAATAGAATCCTCACAGTGCAGAAGGAGGTCTCTCGGCATCGAGTCTGCGCCGACTCTCCAACCATCTTAACCAGGCTGTGTCTCTCTTTCTCCCCCCCCCCCCAAACACACATTTACCCCATTAATTCCCCTACACATTTTGGGACACCAAGGGGCAATTTAGCATAGCCAATCCACCTAACCCGCACATCTTTGGACACCTTTGGAGTTTTTCCAGCACTTTCTGTTTTTATTTTAAATCTCCAGCATCCGCAGTATTTTGCTTTTACTTCAGTTCGGACGGGGCAATGTTCTAGGTTTGCCTGAACTATAATTGGCAGATTGGGAAGGTCAATTTTCGTAACCCCCTCAAAAGAAAAGCAAACACAAAATCAGTGCGCGCTGGCCAACACCCAAGCTTCAGATTCACTTTGCGTCTCATCTTTCCTGCACCCCTTGATTTGAAGCACTTCAGAAAATATCCTGACAAATTAACATGTTCCGAAGTCAGTCTGCCTCCTGGGTAAGTATTTTCTAATTACTCCACGGGCACACATCAATGGCCACAGATCAGGTTGACCTATGAGATCATAGTAAGCAACAAATTTCACTGACCCGATGGTTATGAACCATTTTAATTTGTTAGTTTAAACCAACTCTTACTGATGACACGGTGGTCATCATCAGAACATTCATTTGGCACAAACCTTCCCCCCAGCAGAAGGATGAAGGCAAGACTCTGAAGTTTTAATAGCCTCACCAGGCCCGTATTATACAAGACAGAGGTAGTAATTTTAAAATGCTTTCTCATCCAGGGGACATTGATGCATTGTGACTGAAGCAGCGCAAACAGACTCCACTTTGTATGGGATTATTAAAGTTAAAGTACTCCCTATTCTCCACATAAAGGAGCATTCAAAAGTGTATTGCGTGGCTGTCCTGCTCAGCAAGGCAGCTTCCAAAGTGCATTAAAGTTTGGTTCCACTATTGTAGTCTGTGAAATGATTGACTGGTGAACTGAAGGTATCCTTCTGTGTATAAGTGCAACCTGCAGAAAACAGAGACTGCATACTGGCAAATTAATTCTCAACACATCTTGGCCTCTCCCAACTAATTGGAGCACTGTCAAATTATTCACAATCCAAAGATGTGCGGGTTAGGTTGATTGGCCATGCTAAAAAAATTGCCCCTTGGTGTCCTGAGATGCATAGGTTGGAGGGATTAGTGGGTAAATATATAGGGATGTGGGGGTAGGGCCTGGGTGGGATTGTGGTCGGTGCAGGCTCGATGGGCCGAATGGCCTCTTTCTGTGCTGTAGGGTTTCTATGATTCTATGATCTTTTCCAACATTACAGTCCAATTCTCTGAAGAAATTTTATTTTAAATTTAAAGCTGAAGTGGAACACGACACCAAAAGGTGTGCATTTTCACCTTTCTTTCCTCACCACGATAGCAACATTTACAAAACCTGTTACCAATTAGCTCAGAGCCTCTGGTGGTTCCCATTGCCATGACTAACTGCAATGATTCATGGAGATGATTCACTGGGGCGGCACGGTGGCACATTGGTTAGCACTGCTGCCTCACAGCACCAGGGACCTAGGTTCGATTCCTGGCTTGGGTCACTGTCTGTGCGGAGTCTGCACACTCTCCCTGTGTCTATGTGAGTTTCTTCCGGTTTCCTCCCACAGTCTGAAAGATGTGCTGGTTAGGTGCAATGGCCATGCTAAATTCTCCTTCAGTGTACTTGAACAGGCGTCGGAGTGAGGCGAAGGGGATTTTCACAGTAACTTCATCGCAGTGTTAATGCAAGCCTACTTGTGACATTAATCAGTAAACTTGAAACTGTACTGAAACAACCATTATCCTGACCAGTCGCTTACTAGCACTCCTTAACCAACAAAGACATCGTGGCCCTGTGAGAGCAGAGGACACTGCACCTATGTAAAACTTGAAATTGATCAGTCGCCTTTTTCATTGGTGACATGCGAATCTCTCTCTATAGCAGAAACATTCACACAGTATATTAGTATTGAATACAACTGGTAACCATTCATTTGGAGTTGCAGCTTTGAAATGAAGAAAAAAATAACTAAATGCTGATTTAACTTCTGTTGACCGCATCAATAATTTAAATATTCACCATAATAGGAAGCCATTCTTTGGTGTATTTCTCATATTCAAAATTGCAAGCAACAAGTTTTTCCACCAAGATCAAACAGCAAGTCCCTGTTTTAAGATGCCTCAAAGTTGTAGATATAAAGGGGCTGGTATGCACGCACAGTGGCAAGATTTCCCCTTCAGCACTGATTTGTGTCAGGGCTGATGTAGTGTCACGTGAGCCAATTGGTGGCATTTTGGAGGGCCTCTCCCATTCAGTGACGCTCTCCCACTCACTGCTCCCCCCAATCCTCCCCGCTCGTCACGTCCTCCCACTCAGTGCTCCTCTCACTCCCTCTCACACCCCTCTCCTGAGCGTTCATACCCAGAGAGGACTCAGATGAGGGAAGCGGCGAGCGGGAAAACTGGTCAACAGAAGGTGGCGGTGAGTGGGAGGGGGAAGTGGCAAGCAAGAGAGAGAATATGCCAGCGGGGGTGTGGGGGGAGTCAGCTAGTGTGAGCTAGGTAGAAAGAGTTAGCATAGTTCATTCATATTTTAAAACTTGAAAGTTATTTTGTTTATGAATATAGAAAGCTAAGAATGTATAGTATTTCAACTTATGGGGTATACTTCTTTTTTTGACAAGAAAAATCCTACAGAACGAAGGGCGGCACAGTTAGCACTGCTGCCTCACAGGGACTACGGCCTCACAGGGCCAGGGACCCGGGTTTGATTCTGGCCTTGGGTGACTGTCTGTGTGGAATCGACACCTCCTCCCAATGTCTGCGTGGATTTCCTCCCGCAGTCCAAAGTTGTGCAGGTCAGGTTGATTGGCCATGCTAAATTGCCACCTACTATTCCAGGATGTGTGGATTTGGGGCAGTAAACACATAGGGTTACTGGATAGGGCCAGGGTAGGATGCTCTGCCAGAGAGTTGGTGAAGACGTGATGGGCCGAATGGTCTCCTTCTGCACTATGACAATTCCATGAACCCGACTATAGTCTTTGCATTGCTTGCAATGAGAAATCTTAAAAATTGTTTCACTCTTCAGAACTCGATGACAACATTAGGGGAGGAATTACTGTATGGATTTGTTTGGCTCATCCCAGTTCATTCATCCAGAAGTATTCCACAATAAACCCAGCATAGAATCTATATGTTCCTTAAACGATTCCCAAGTCTCTAATTCTCTACCCAAAGGCCCATTCCAAGTGTTAATCATTTCTTTAATAATTTCTCTAATCTTTCAAGTCTGTAGATGCTAGATCCTGGCAGGTTCCAACAAGTCAATTAGCGACAATCAGGAAATGTTAGAGTGGCACAGAGACACCGTGGTTAGCTCTGCTGCCTCACAGCGCCAGGGACCCGGGTTCAATTCCAGCCTTGGTGACTGTCTGTGTGGAGTTTGCCCGTCCCTAGTTGCCTGAGGGCATTTGAGAGTCAACCAAATTGCTGTGCCTCTGGAGTCACACTGTAGCCATGTTGTGGAGATGCCGGCGTTGGACTGGGGTAAGCACAGTAAGAAGTACTGTGCTTATCCCAGTCCAACGCTGGCATCTCCACATCATGGCTACCATCGACACCGCAAACTGCCGGCTCCAAGTGGAGAGGATCTCCAAGAAGATCGCGCATATTGACACAGACATCAAGTGTCTACAAAGACTTCTTACTGTCACACTGTAGGCCATACCAGGTAAGAATGACAGATTTCCTTCCCTAAAGGACATGAATTAGTGAACCAGATGGGTTTTTCTGACAATTGACAATGGTTTCATGGTCTTAATTCCAGATGTTTTTTTAAATGGAATTCAAATTCCACCATCTGCCGTGGCTAACCAGCTTTCTATTTATCTTAAGACACTGTGTTTCACATCAAAAGGAATTTAGCATTAATTGCTTTTTAATCAACTTCAAGTTTCAGGATGAATCCCATCTAGCACTCTGCATCTAATTAATGCACATCTCTGCTCCGTGAATCAACACATTACACCGTAGATGGATTATTTATGGAATTCCACCAACCAGGGGTCAAAAAGGCTGAAGTAATTTTTTTCATACAATAGTGTTGAGGGAGCAAGAAACACATGTTCAGGGAATTACAGGTCAGAATTTGAACTTCCAGCCCTTGTAAGTATCTATATTACTGTGATCCTATGGCAACCCCTGACAAACAAAGAATGCTCTTAACAAAACTGTCCTCACAATCACCATGTGAAAGCTGCCTTTCCTGGCGATAGGAGAAACATATCTCTGAAAGCAGCGTTATGCCAAGGAAACACATGGTTAGTGTATAGTTTAGGCTCAGAATAGTTTCCAGTATGAGGACCAGGGGCTATGATGCATTCTTTTACTTATGAAGGATGTGACTAAAACAAGTGCACGCTTAACTTCCTGCAGTTAGGTCAGATATTTTTAGCTCCTTACCTTAGCTCTGGCACATTGACACAGCCAAGCTCAGTGCGATTTGAAGGTAGAACTGATCTCGCCACTAGGATTAGCCTTTAGCACTCATCCCTGCAGCTGGGGGAGGGGTTGGTAGAAACCAAGACAATGCAGGCTGGAGCAGCAAAGTGCTGTACAGTCATAGGGGAAATTCCCAATATTTCAAAGTCTACAACCTGACTGGGAAGGGTGCAGCATTTTTTTTTAATGATGGATAATTGATGTTCCATTGTGTTCCTTTGTTTTTGATGCACCTTGCATTAAGTTGATCTTTATCCACACCCGAGCTATGACTGTAACACTACATTCTGCACTCTCTCCTTTCCTTCTCTATGAACGATATGCTTTGTCTGTATAGCACGCAATACTTTTCATTGTATACTAATACATGTGACAATAATAAATCAAATCAAAAATCACTGGAGTTTCAGTACAAGACGCAGTTATTAGGCTGGATTGCCAATACAGGAATGTGACTTTGTCAGTGGCTTTGATGACTCAAGTTATAATTATTACTTGTATTGAAACTTCATTTTCACCTGTAAACCACTGAGGCCGAATTCTGCAACTTCCAACAGTCCTATATCCTTTCTTCATCTCTCCAACACTGGCTGCTGCGGATGCCTCCCACTCTACCTTCAGTAGAGCAAATGAAATCATCTGATCTGCATTCTCAATGATCCCACCTATAAACTCCAGTACTTCCACCCAAACATCCTTCCCTTTCCATTACATCTTCTGCCACACTCAAAGTCTTCTTTTTTTTAAAAAATCAGTCTCTTCAATCACTTCCTTGACTATTTTTAGGTCAGGTTAGGTTGATTGGTTATGCTAAATTGCCCATTAGTCTCCCAGGATGTGTAGGTGGGGGGGGGGGGGGGGGGGTGGAATCAGTGGGTAAATACATGGAGTCAGAGATCAGGTTTGGGTGGGATGCTCCCTCGGAGAATTGGTGCAGACTCGACGGGCTGAATAGCCTGCTTCTGCACTGTAGGGTCTGGGTGGGATGCTCTGTTGGAGTCGGTGCAGACTCAATGGGCTGAATGGCCTGCTTCTGCACTGTAGGGATTCTCTGCTTTTATACTCCTGTTTTATTCTGACTCCTGGCTGTTAAGGGCTTCTGGACATTTTGCTACATTATAGGCTTTTTATAAATATTTTGGTTGTACTTTAACTAGGATTCACATTCACGTTAAGCTGAAAAACTTTATTTTTTGCATTGTATTTCGCAAAATAAATGCAACCCATTCTCTTGCACTCTGCAGCTTCTGAATATTTTACGTTTACTGTTATTTTTAGGCTGAGCTTGGTCTGCCAAATTGTAGATTTTTTGCACTTACGAAATAAAACAAATAGAACTGAAATGTTTACGTAGTGAGTGTCAGACAAAAAACATCCCCTTTGCGCAGTGCAGATATTCATTGCCAAGTTCTGGACTCCAATACATGCAAGAACAATGTGGCTGGCGTCATGGGATGATGTGTGAGAAATTGTCCCATAGATTAGAGCTCTCCAAACTCAGAAACAAACTTATAATAAGGCCATAAGATATAGGAGCAGAATTAGGCCATTCAACCCATCGAGTCTGCTCCACCGTTCAATATGGCTGATATGATTCTCCTCCCCATTCTCCTCCCTTCTCCCCGTAACCCTTGATCCCCTTATTGGTCAAGAGACTAGCTTAGTGGTTTTTAAAAATGGGCGGCATGGACAAGTTGGGCCGAAGGGCCTGTTTCCATGCTGAAGCCTCTGACTCTATGTTAACCTATCTCTGTATTAAAGACACTTAATGACCCAGCCTCCACAGCCCTTTGTGGCAACCAGTTCTACAGATTCACTAGCCTCTGGCTGAAGAGATTCCACCTCATCTCAGTTTTAAAGAAGCGTCTCTTCACTCTGAGGTTGTGCCTTCGATTTCTAGTCTCTCCCACATGCGGAAACATCTTCTCCATGTCCAACACTATCTAGGCCTCTCAGCATTCTGTGTAGAATACAGAAGGCAAATCTAAAGACAACATTCAAATGCAACAGGCAGTAGCGCATGAAGACAGCAGCACAATCAGGATGCAACAGGGCAAGTTCGGCACATATATTAGGAAAAGTTACTTTGGAACAATTGCAACAATGGCTGCAATAGGTTGCCTGGACACTGAAAGAACAGCTAAGTGTGGCAGTGAAGGTGGCAGGATGCATATTCTGGAAGAATGAGATTTAAGTCTTAAGTTTATTTATTAGTGTCACAAGTCGGCTAACATTAACATCGCAATGAAGTTGCTGTGAAAATCCCCTAGTCGCCACACTCAGGCATCTGTTCTCGTACACTGAGGGAGAATATAGCATGGCCAATGCACCTAACCAGCACGTCTTTCAGACTGTGGGAGGAAACCGGAGCACCCGGAGGAAAACCACACAGACATGGGGAGAACATGCAGACTCCACACAGTCACCCAAACCCAGAATCGTACCTGGGTCCCTGGCACTGAGGCAGCAGTGCTAACCACTGTGCCGCCCACGGCTAAGCTAATATTGCAATTACCAGCTTTAAGGACAAGAATGATAATGATGACTGCATCTTTCAAAGTTCAAAAATGTTGCAAAAAAAAACTCGAGGGTGAATTTTAAAGAACTGATGCAGACTTAATGGGATAAATGGCCACCTTCTGTGCTGTAATACTGTATGCTTCTAAAAGAAAGCAATCCGACAACACAAGACTGGATAAGAGGAACAAACGGACAGCGCGGTGGCACAGTGCTTAATACTGATGCATCACAGCACCAGGGATCCGGGTTCAATTCTGGCTTTGGGTCACTGCCTGTGCGGAGTCTGCACATTCTTCTTGTGTCTGCGTGGGTTTCCTCCGGGTGCTCCGGTTTCCTCCCACAGTCTGAAAGACGTGCTGGTTAGGTGCATTGGCCATGCTATATTCTCCCTCGGTGCACCCGAACAGGCGCTGCATTGTGGCGACTAGGGGATTTTCACAGTAACTTCATTGCAGTGTTAATGTAAGCCTACTTGTGACTAACAAATAAAATAAAAGGCTTTAAATAATGAAGAATTCAATGGAAATCTTACAAGGGCCACAGTTACAAATGATAGTTCAAGGGTGTTGCATATGGATTCTCCAACTAACTTATCTCCAGAATGAATAGCAGTGTTGTAGTGGTTGATACTTGGCAATGCCAGGAGGGTGGGGTGAGTAGGTGGGGAACATTCCTGCTGTTGTTTGAACAAGATATATTTGATACCACATTCTGCAAGATGAACTAGTGCCCTTTTGAGTTAATGAGATGCAGGTTTGATTCCCCCAAGTTCCCTAACATGTTAATCTAAGGATTGCTATTGATTGGAAACTCAGCACCTGACAACAATGACAGCTCTCCTCAGGGTTTTGCTCACAGATGTATAGACAATGGTTTGAGCGCAGGCTGGAGAGTCTCTCTATTGCATGTGGCATCATGGAGAGATTGAGGAATTTCATGGAAAACTGAGAAAATCAGAGACTCCTGGAAATACTCAGGTCCATCTGCATCTGAAAGAAATGAGCTAAGTATTTTAGGTCCGCCTCAGTGAGTTTACTCAGATCACTGGCATGGTTATAATTGTCTCAGCAATCCTGGTTGGAAGGGAACATTAACCAGAGATCCCCACTCCAAATCATTAGCTAGTGATCCCGTGGACATGTGTGTGTCAGGTGAGCCAGAGCCAGGGTGCCTTACACAGTCAAAATGCCACTTCCTGTGCTGCTTAATAATGAACAGTGGATGGGCACTGCATGAAATCAGACCTCATTAAGGATCCAACACTTGCTCTTGCAGAGGTCTGGATCAGCACGGGCAGGAGGGGGGGCGGCGGCAGCGGCGCGCAATGGGCCCCTTTCTACGTTCTAAACATTCAATGACTTCAAAAGGAGAGGAGTCAGATTGGCAGCAGAAAGGCCCAAAGTCTCATCAATTCAAGAGTTGTGAGGAAGGATCACTCTCAATATTAAGCTATGGTTCAAATATCGATCAACTGACTCGACTTCACTAGTATTCCCTGTTTTTATTGGAACTGCAACTGGAGCTCACCCCCATCTTGAGCTGACAAAACACTGGGACAACTCAGAAATCTCCCATGACACAAACTCAAGGCTGATGGCCAATTATATGGGCTTGCTGGCTCATAATGCAATCACACGTTTACCCACAATGGACATCCCACCATCTTCACACCTCTGCAGCTCCCCCTCTCCCTCTACTCCCCCCACATCAACCCCAAAACCATCTCATCAATATTGGTGCCATGTAAAGGTAGTCACTATCACTTGGGGAAGACAGGAAGGAAAGGATCACTCTCTGAAGATGGCTTAAGGTTTTCGCTTTAATTTGAAAATGTAAGTGCATGATGCCAACATTCAGAATTATCTTGCAAGTAGCACGCAAGAAAATGCTCAACACTTGCCAGAATCCTAGACTTTCCAAATAAAAACAACATCCACAGGCTTCCGGAGCTTTGCCAATACTGCAACCACTGGAAAACCACGGGAGGGATGGATACTTGGAACTCCACAGTCAGGGAGCCATAGAATACTCTCTAACCCCCAAGAGATCATCACTGTTCGGAGAGATAACATGCTTGCATTTCATATCTGACTAACGCTGAACAGAAGTGACATGTTTTTAAATAAGTTCTCCACTCCCAAAAATAGACTAGTGAGAACTTTAAGAAGAGTGATAAACCATTCAAATAAGAGGTTTCTTGTACATATGTACAGAAATAGGAGCATTAAAAAAAAAGATGAAACTTTAGAACAACCAAGGATTATACAACTTGACAGGACACAGGGTTGGAAACAGGGTAGTAGGTTTTATTTTTAAAAACATTCAACTTCCCCCTCGTACATCTATCCAACTCTCCCAATTTTCATATATTTGTGCGCCTTGTTGGTAGTATGCCATGAACCTTGGCTACCTTTTGCACAAAGCAGTTCATTCCAAATTTGCATAGCCTTCCCTTTTTGCAACTCCATCGCCTTTCCCACTGGTCTAAAATTTTTGGAAATCTTGAATGGGCTGCGCAGAGAGGTGTGTGCTGAGATGACTCTGGATGGAAAGCACATACTTGCAAGGTGTTGAACAAGGGGGCGGCAGGGTGCCGCAGTGGTTAGCACTGCTGCCTCACAGCACCAGGGACCCCGGTTCAATTCAATTCCGGCCTCGGGTGGCTGTGTGGAGTTTGCACATTCTCTGCGTGGGTTTCCTCCGGGTGCTCCGGTTTCCTCCCACAGTCCAAAGATGTGCGGGTTAGGTTGATTGGTCATGCTAAATTGACCCTAGTTGTCAGGGGGATTAGCAGGGTAAATATGTGGGGTCATGGGAATAGGGCCTGGGTGGGGATGCAGACTCAATGGGCTGAATGGCCTCCTTCTGCACTGTAGGGATTCTATGATTCTAAGGACACCTCAGCTTGGCCGTGATGCTCCCCATCGTAAAATGGCTCACTGACCCTCAGTGGTCAGAATTAAAATAATGGAGGACTAAGTAATTGGATGAATGATCAAAGGGCGCCTGAAACATGGTGAATTGTACACCCGTAACCCAGTCCATCACGCAAACCCCGTCTAGTCAGTCAGCACATTGGGGGGGGGGCAGAAACTTGGTGAGTGGAGAGTAAACATTTTCAAAATGCATTTAAGGCAAAAGATGGGGGAAAAAAAGTACTATGTAAATGAAAGTTCATTCATGCCTTCACTGTAATCCAAAATGCTCGACAACCATTTTGTGCACAGAACATCCCACAGACACCAGCAAAAGCAACAACTAGTTAAGTCTGAGTTGTTAGTGATGTTGTTTGAAAGATGAAATGTTGCCCAGGAGACCAGGGGAACTCCTTGCTCTCCTTCAAAGAATGCCATGGAACTCTTAAATTACCTTAACAGATGGCCAGGGCCAGAAACAGCAACTCAGCATTGCACACAACTTAGGTCTTAAGAGTGCAGCTTCCGATTTTTCTAACCTTTTGATTCAGAGGCAAGCCTGCTATCAGTAAACCGAGCTGCCACTTGGGTAAATTTCCTGTAACATCTTAACATTTAGATTCAACGCATCTAGTGATTCAAATGCGGAATTTGTTGCTCCCAGTTTGGCAATCCTGAGTTTATATTTCCATTCCCACTAGACATTGTCTCAGTATCTATGACCAGACAGAAGTCAGAGCCTCCAAGACATCATGATGTGCGCAATTTGGTGAGCTATACAAGGGAGAATGCAGTGAGTCAAAGCATTCAGCTTATTAGCATCCAAGCTATTTGAGATTCTTGCTCTTTACTCAAAAGAGAGGCTCCAAAAATCTTTGCGCCATAATAAAATAGACAAATCGAATATATTAGCATCATAGTGACCCTCGACTACTCCAGCCTATTTTGGTAAAAGCACCCACAGTTCTTGCTTCATCCTCCATCCACCACCAAAATATCTAAAGTTTAAGTATATTTATTAGTCACAAGTAAGGCTTACATTAACACTGCAATGAAGTTACTGTGAAATTCCCCCAGTCTCCACACTCCGGCGCCTGTTCTGGTCGATGCGCCTAACCAGCACGTCTTTCAGGTTGTGGGAGGAAACCGGAGCACCCAGAGGAAACCCACACAGACATGGGGAAAGCTCCACACAGACAGTGAGCCCAGCCAGGAATCGAACCCGGGTCTCTGGCACTGAGGCAGCAGTGCTAACCACTGTGCCACCCCCTATCTTGCCCCATTAAATACCTCCTGGAAACCTCTCTTCAGTCTTGCTTACCCCTCATTCTACTTCTTCTGTTGAACATCTATTTATCCTGTTATGTGCTATCAGAACCCCTATATAAATTCAAGTTGTTACATGAAACTCTTGTAAGGACAAAAAAGATCTTCGTAAATGGATCTACACCACCTCTACGTCAATGTTTCAAACATGTCAACAAGGTATAACTCAGGGGTCAGGTTGGTGATCAAACCGCAGAACGCATCAAGGGGTCAAAGTGTAAGATGCTCTCTAAACCCAATGTACCAAAAAGCAACACCAAGAAGCAAGTGTCCCACTGAATGCCATGAAACATTCCAATATACAGTCACACTATGATGTTGCACCTCGAGGATTAACATAAAACTTTAAGCAGCATTTGGCAATAGCTGGATGCAGCGCATCACTGGGTCTACTGAAAAATTCCAGAGAGCAGGAGCACAGTAACTCCAAGGGAGGAAGGGACAGTGAAGAGGTAATTGAAACTGCAAGCTCAGGGGCAAAGCAAGAGAAAATCAAACAGGCTGATGTGAGCTCAGTGGGTGGGGGGGGAGAGAGAGAGAGAGAGAGAGAGAGTGAGAGAGAGAGGGGGGGGGGAGGAGGAGGAGGAGGAGGAGGACTTTTAGTTCAGTTCTCCCATGTTGATGTTAACCCTGCAGAAAGGTTGCCTGTGCTCTGGTCAGAGAACAGAGAAAATGGAATGGGATGGGGTTGCAAGTGGAGATTACAATTTGCATTGATATTAGCATTTTTAATGCAATAAACACCCTAAGATTGTTTTTAAACGGATGAGGCTGATTGACAACCCCATCCACAAACATTCACTCCCCCCACCACTGACGCACAGTGGCAGCAGAGTGTACAATCTATAGGGTGCACTGCAGGAACGCACCAAGGATCCTTAGGCAGCACCTTCCAAATCCACGACCACTACCATCTAGGAAGACAAAGGCAGCAGACACGTGGGCACACCATCAGCTAGAATTTCCCTCAAAGTCACTCACCATCCTGACTTGGAAAAATATTGGCCGTTCCTTCACTGTCGCTGCGTCAAAATTCTAGAACTCCCTCCCTAGCAGCACTTTGGGCACACCTACACCCCGTAGACTGCAGTGGTTCAAGATGGCAGCTCGTCACCACATTCTCAAGAGGGATTAGGCATGGGCATTAAATGCTGATCTAGCCAGCGACACCCGCAACCCATGAATTAATAGAAGAAAAGAAACAGGGTCAGAGTAATGCATCACTCTATAGGTATTTGTTTCCACAGAGATATGGGGGGAAATGACTGAAGGTTTGGCTGCTAAAACAGGGAAATTGGGAGGGAGGGAAGGAGCTGTGAAAGGTCCAGCGGAGAACTAGAGGGGGCTGCAGAGGCTGGGTCAGACAAAATCATGAAGGGATTAGCAAATGATATTGAGCCACCTGAGTGCATGTGCTATGTAAAGCACTCAGACTGTAAATCTCTCTGCCTGGAAGAAAAGCAGCCAAGAGACTGCCCCTGCTGTACCATTGCTGCCACTTCACAGATGTTGACAGTCTTGTCAAACATCTCAATCTAACCAGATAATCTTTTAATACTAACACAGAAAAATCTAAGTATGTAAGCAGACAACTGAAAAAAAAAATCGGAGATAGGAATGCTGCACTTGTACGCAGAGCAAATAAAAAATAAGTTATCAAGTTGTGAACCTGGCCTCAATAGGTAGAGAGCATCAGGCGCTGATCACCAACCTGCCTCTCTTAGGCACACACAAACATAGGTCAGTTACATTCTAAATTCATGTGAACCAGTTTCAGCTCCAAACAAATCAAAAACAACTATATAACTTGGTGCAAATCTATTTCAAATTGATTATTATTTTATTCATGGGTTGTGAGTGTCGCTGGCTGGGCCAACATTTATTGCCCATCCCAATTGCCCTTGAACTGAGTGGCTTGCTCAGCCATTTCAGAGGGCATTTAAGAAGCAACCACATTGCTGTGGATCTGGAGTCACATGTAGGCCAGACCAGGTAAGGACGGCAGATTTCCCTCCCTAAAGGACATTAGTGAACCAGATGGGTTTTAACGACCATTGACAATGGTTTCATCGTCAGTGGACTTTGAATTCCAAATTTTTGTTGAATTCAAATTTCGCCATCTGCCATGGTGGGATTCGAACCTGGATCCCCAGTGCATTACCCTGGGCCTCTGGATTACTAGTCCAGTGACTGTAAGAACATAAGGAGCAGACCATCTGGCCCCTCGAGCTTGCTCCGCCATTCAATAAGATCAAGGCTGATATTTTCATGGACTCACTTATCAGCCCGCTCACCATAACCCTTAATTCCTTTACTGTTCAAAAATTTATCTATCTTTGCTTTAAAAACATTCAAAGAGGTCACCTCAACTGCTTCACTGGGCAGAGAATTCCACAGATTCACAACCCTTTGGGTGAAGAAGTTCCTCCTCAACTCAGTCCTAAATCTGCTCCTCCTTATTTTGAGGCCATGTCCCTTAGTTCTAGCTTCACTCGCCAGTGGAAACAACCTCCTTTCATAATCTTATATGTTTCTATATGATCTCCCCTCATTCTTCTGAATTCCAATGAGTATAGTCCCAGTCTACTCAGTCTCTCCTCATAAGCCAACTGTACCACTAATCCACTGCCTTCTCTCACATTTTGGCAAGCAGTGGGTCCTTCACGTCACCTCGGCTTCACCCTACACGCAAGACAGCTGAAAGGTTAGAAGCAGCTGCAAAATATTATCTTATTGATGCATCACTAAAATCCAACTTCACCCACATTTGAATTCCGATGAGCAATGTTTGCTTTCCTTTGCCTGAGACAATGCACAGTCAACCAGTTTGACTCAGTCCCTGCTCATTCTAACCAACACCAGACTTGAGCCAATTGTTGCGGCGTTGCCCTGTCTTTACGGTGAGACCGAAGATTAAAACCAAATTGCCTTTGGCACGACATAAGCTTAGCATGAGTGAAAGCTCAACCACAGAGTTAGTAGGAGGACAGTTAAAGAATGTGACTGCGCACATGCTTGTGCTCTGCCCAATAGACTAGCTGTAGATGACCTCTTGCAGTAACTAGGCACAGAAAAAAACTATCAAAACACCAGAATAATTTTGCAAAGTTAAAAGGCAAAAACTTACATAAACATAGAGGCAGCTCAAATATAAGAGGAATACAAAACCATCACAAATTGACGCAATAAGCAACTCAGGAGAAGCTTTTTTTACCCAGAGACAGAAAGTGGAACTCACTACCACAAGGAGTAGCTGAGACAAAAAGCACAGATGCATTTAAAGGGAAGTTAGATGAGCACATGAAGGAAAAGATAACAGAAGCATTTGCTGATATGTAACATACAGCATGGGGAGATTTTTGTGGAGCATGAATGCTGGCATAAAGCAGTCCTGGCCCAATGGCCTGTTTCCGTGCTGCACACTCGACACAATTCAATCAGCATGGCAGCTTCGCCTTTAGGAATCACAATCTGTCTCCTTCCGGATCAAGTCAAGTCTCACCATCATGATTCAAAAACGGAGACCTGGCGTGCATCTTCCCCTTAGCTGTGGTAGTGGGTTCAACAGCCTGTGAAAAGGTTTGATTCTATAGTAACTTCATGAGATGCTGCACACCAGATGACACCCCCATTTACTCAATGCCATCTCCAGGTATGCAAACTATTTACAGAACTGATTTCTGGCCTATGCTGAGTTATCTGCCATCGCTGTGGCAGAAGCAGTGAAACTGTTTGCTGACGCCACCCATGCAATTAAAGTGCAAGTTCATTCTGACTGCCACGAGGAAAATACTCACCCAATATTTGCCTGGAATGTGTTATTTGAACCACTCAACCTATAGACTCTAAATGACTAAGCTCAATGTGCAATTTGATTCGGTTATGGTCAGGCAGTCTATAGAGTAAACAGTGCAAAGGAATTCAACATCGCATGGCGCCAATACAACTGAATTCAGAGAACGTGCAGCGCCAACATTACCGAATTCAGAGAACGTGCAGCGCCAACACTATTGAGTTCAGAAAATGCACGGCGCCAACACTGCCGAATTCAGAGAATGCGCAGCGCCAACACCACTGAATTCAGCAAACGCGCGGCGCCAACGCTACCGAGTTCAGAGAACGCGCGGTGCCAACATTACCAAATTCAGAAAACGCGCGGCGTCAACACTACCGAATTCAGAGAACACACAGTGCCAACACTACCGAGTTCAGAGAATGCGCAGCGCCAATGCTACTAAATTCAGAGAACGCGCGGTGCCAACACTACCGAATTCAGAGAACACACAGTGCCAACACTACCGAGTTCAGAGAATGTGCAGCGCCAATGCTACTAAATTCAGAGAACGCACAGTGCCAATACTACTGAGTTCAGAGAACACGCGGTGCCAACACTACTGAGTTCAGAGAACACGCGGTGCCAACACTACCGAGTTCAGAGAATGCGCAGCGCCAATGCTACTAAATTCAGAGAACGCACAGTGCCAACACTACCGAGTTCAGAGAACGCGTGGCGCCAACACTACTGAGTTCCGAGAACGCTCATCACTATATTATATATTCAGAAAACATACAGTGCTAACACTACGGAATCTGTAAATTATATTCGCATGGATACGACATCAGAGAGTATCAGGCCCAAGTGCAACAGTATCCCACTAAATGGTGATGATACCTGCAATAAAACAAAGAAGAAAACGCTGGAGGAACAAAGAAAATGCAATGTCCATCTACAACGTGGATCTTATGATAAACATGAACAAAATGTTTGAACACCTAGAAAAAAAAAACTATTTTCATCCAATACAACCTTGACTAGCAGAATGTGACTTCAAACCTAAGAGAAATCAGATCACAGTTACAGGAGCAGTCACATTTCTGGGGTGGACTTGACCTTTCTTACTTAGCCAACGAGTTGCAGGGTGTAGTATAAAAATTCCCTGAATATTCAAACAGTAATCAGCACCGTCATACCTAAAATTTCACAAATTCCTTTGGTGCAAAAATAAATCGGACAGGGTTGAAAGCAGATTGTTTCAACCAGGGCTTACCTTAGCTACTGCAGAGCAAAAACTATTGAACCCAAGAATCTATGTACTTCCTTAAACGTTTCACATTGAGAATGTTCATGAAGTCATAAAATGCCAGCCTCAGCACCTGGGTGTAGCTGACATTTTCTTCCATTCAGCCTGCCTGGGAGATTAAAATAATTATCCGCAAACGAAATAAAATCTTTGGGAAGAAACCAACAAAATTACATTGGTAATCAGCCGACGCTCAGAGCTCCCTCAGGGTCAGACGTACAATAGAGTCACATTCTCTCTGTGCGCTGCAGCGAGACAGTGGATTAATGCATTATCAGCCCGGTCGTGAACAATACAAGCTACTGGCCTACACGTGGCACCCACACTTTGGCAGAATTCTCTGCCGCCTTGCCCTTTAGTACATGAAAACGTCAAACAAGTATACACAAGGCTCAGTGAATGCAGAAGCAGAAATAGCACACCGCCGCCCCCCCCCCCCCCCCCCTGCCCCCCAGAGTCAAAAAAAGGAAGAACATTGAAAAGCTGAAATCTAACTTATTATGGAAATACAACACAGGTTGACAAAGCAAGTAAGTACGAGACAAGATGATGATCAGCTGGTTGTGATTATTCGAACTGATCTCATCCCGTTCTCAAAAGCCATTAGTCAGGTCAAGATTCATTTTATGTCATATACAGACTCATTATTCAGCCCAAGTGCAGAATATATTGTGCAATCTGAGAACACCATTTGGAAGCACAGACGATAACTCACAACAAATTAGAAAAGGGTTCCCTCAAAAGGTCACGGATTCCCTTTAATTTTGTGAAGAAGGACAAGGGCAGCAAATACCCCAATACTTGAATGACTTGCTCTGTTTACATGGGCGCCCTGGATACCATAATTTGCTTGTAACTTGTCTCCTAACCCAGAAAAGCAAGGAATTTGAGTGCCTGAGCAGAAAATGCTTCCTGCAAGAGTTGGATAGATTTACTCTTGTTGGATCCAGTTCTCACACAAGTAATGAAAGGACAACGGTTCTTTACATGAATTGTCTCACCACTTAAAAATTGTCTGGTGAGATACTCAATCATTAACCATATCTGACCAAACATTGACTGCGCCCATTGGACATTGGCTGCAACACAACAGAGGAACGTAGGAATCAGGAGCAAGAGTAGGCAATTCGGCCACATTGTGAGCACAGCTACCACGGCCATCAAGTCCAAAAGTGGGACTTGAATCCAGAGATCCCGGACCAGAGGTAAGGCCCCAGCCACGTGTCCTCCCAGACAAAGCATACAGCAGCAAAAACAATTACATTTAGAATCTACATGAGCTGTTTTTCTCCAATGGGGAGTGAACAAACAAGGCAATTCATTATCATCATGCATGCTCTGCAGGTCCTTGGCTCATAGTAGTTTTTCCACGTCGGTCTATTCTGTGCTAGTCTTTTTGTTTGCCAATAAGTTGCTTTAATTTTCAAACCATCTAGCATTGATATTCCCTTTCTCCCCTCCCCCCCTTTTCCTTTAAATCTTCCATTCATTCTGTCTCCAGATATTATTTATTAGTATCACAAGTAGGCTTACATTCACACTGCAATAAAAGTACTGTGAAAATCCCCCAGTCGCCACACTTGGACGCCTGTTCGGGTACACCAAGAGCGAATTTAGTATGGCCAATCCATACATAATCGGTACGTCTTTCGGACTGTGGGAGGAAACCGGAGCACCTGGAGGGAACCCACGCAGACACGGGGAGAACATGCAGACTCCGCACAGACAGTCACCCAAGCCAAGAATCGAACTCAGGTCCCTGGTGCTATGAGGCAGCAGTGCTAACTACTGTGCCACCCTATCCAAATGTGCCCTACCCAACTCTGTTCATAGTTGGTTCAGCAAATTTCTTTGTTCATTCACTCTCCGCTGCACTTCTTCATTTTTTACTCTTTCTAGTCCAGCTGATCCTTTTGATCTCCTTCCACAGCCACATTTCAAAGCTATTTAAACAAGTTGGCCTCCTCTTTCCACAAGGTTAACACAATTGCTTATCTGAAAGTAAGTGTGATTGCGAAGGACTATTCCTCCCCTTTCCATCATGACAAGACTGCAGCATTTTAAAAATTCTGCAGAATCATAGAATCCCTACAGTGCAGGAGGAAGTCATTCAGCCCATCGAGTCTACACCGACCACAATGTCACCCAGGCCATAACCCCATGCATTTACCCTAGCTAGTTGCCCTGACAATAAGGGGCAATTTAGCATGGCCAATCCACCTAACCCGCAAATCTTCAGACTGTGGGAGGAAACCGGAGCACCCGGAGGAAACCCACGCAGACACGGGAAGAATGTGCAAACTCCACACAGACAGTGACCCCAGCTGGGAATCAAACCCGGGTCCCTGGCACTGTGAGCCAGGTTCAATTCCCGGCTTGGGTATGTGAAATCTATATTCTGACGTGGGTAAGGTCATCGTTTTAGCACCCCAACGTTGGCACGAACCTCAAAAAACACTGGCTTAAAGATTGGTAGAAATGAAAGTGCACCTTAGAGGCATGGAAATTTATCAGACCAGAGTATTTGCTGTTTTGTAAAGGAATGTTACCAACATCATATATTCCAATATAACACAATAATTTCTCCCCACCTCCATTCACTTTTTTAAAAAAAAGTTTGCTCCCGTAACAAATTTCAGAACAATTTAGAAATATAACTAAATAAGTCAACACCTCAGTTAAATTCCAAGTTCCCTTCCAAATCTTTACCACCTAGAAGGACAACGGCAGTTGGTGCACAGGGACATCACCAGCAGGTTCCCCTCCCAGTCATACACTATCCTTCTCTGCGACTGAATCAACATCCTGGGACACCCTTCAGAACAGCACAGTGGGCGTACCCACACCACAGGGACTGCAGCGGTTCGAGGCAGTCGCTCACCACCATTTTCTCAAGGGCAATTAGGGATGGACAATAAAAGCCGGCCATCCAGCAACACCCACGTCCAGTGAGCAAGTAAATAAAAATGGCTAACCAAGTGAAAATGTTCACACAAGATGTGTTTAACTAGTATAACTCAAGGCATAAATGTCAGCAACCATGAAATTAAAACTGCAAATGGATTGCAAGCTTGGGGAACAATACAATATTGTACTTTCATCCAAAGCCGACAATCTATTCTGCCTGAAGTAGGGAAATGGTTGATTTGGTTGGAAAGAATGGGGTACAATGGACTTAAGAGTTCAGCATAGTTAGATATCACAGGCGGAATTTTCTGGCCGTTCACGCCAGCGGGATTCTCTGGTCCCACTGCAGTAAGCGGAGATTCGGCTGAGCGTCAAATTCTCCATCCTTGTTTGCTGCGGTGGCGGGGCGGGAATGGCCGGGAAACCTCAGACCATAACTGTAGGAATATTAATTCTGGATCGGTCACGTCACAATTTCAGGTAGCTCTGCACTTGGTTTTCTTTCCTACGATATTTATGTCCTGATTTTTACACAACAGAACATTCAAAGCTGAAGAGGTTCAGCGCTGTATCGCCAATATTCAGTGTACATCAAAATATCTTGCCAAAGAAACTCAAGTGCCTACAACACAAATAAAACTTTCATGTTTTCCATCCAGATAAAGTAACCCTAATTTAACACGAGAGTTGCAGAGACAGGAACAGTCGCCAAAAATAATCAACTTGCAAATAGCATCCGCTGTTGTCAAAACTTGATTATACTTCATGCCATACAAAATGACACTTGGCAGTTTATTACTCACTAACCCACTGCTTCCAACTTAAGCGTCCTAAAACTGTAAATTGCAGACAAAATATACAGCCACACTCGTACTGTATTACACCCACTTTAGGCTTTTTCATTTATCAGTATTTCTCTCTTCTGACTGAGACAGATGTGTAGAATCATAGAAAAGAGCAGCAGGGATAGGCCATTCAGCCCTTCGAGCCTGCTCTGCCATTCATCATCATAAAATGAAGTCTTACAACAACAAGTTTATTTGGAATCATGAGCTTTCAGGGCGCTGCTGATCACAGGGTCTGAGCACTGATCCCTGTGGCACCCCACTAGTCGCTGCTGCCACTTGGAAAAGACCTGTTTATTCCTACTCTCTTTCCTGTCTGCCAACCAGTTTTCTATCCATCTCAGTTACACTACCCCCAATTCCATGTGCTTCAATTTTACACACTAATCTCTTATGTGGGACCTTGTCGAAGGCCTTCTCAAAGTCCAAATAAGCCACATCCACTGGCGCCCCTTCATCAACTCTATTGTTGCATCCTCAAAGAATTCCAGTAGATTCGTCAAGCATAATTTCTCTTTCGTTAATCTATGCCGACCCTGACCAATCCTGCCACTGTTTTCCAAGTGCTCTGCTATTAAATCTTTTATAATGGACTCTAGCATTTCCCCACTAGTGACATCAGGCTGATAGCCTGTCATTCCCTGTTTTCTTGCTACCCTCCCTTTTTAAAGACTGGGGTTATATTAGTCACCCTTCCAATCTGTAAGAACCGTTCTGCAATCCATAGAATCTTGGAAGATGACCAAAGAGTTCACTATTTCCAGGGCCATTTCCTTAAGCACCCTGGGATGTAGATTATCAGGCCCTGTCAGTCAGTCAGCACGTTGTTGTTTGCCCATTGAATTGGAGACCACGTTAGAATGAAAAATGGGGCTGAAGTTCAGGATGGTGTCCATCCAGGTCCAAGTAGGGATTGCTCCAGATGCTGTAGGAAGTAGAAAACTAAAAGTAGCAGCTGTATTTCTGAAGTTGAGGCAGAGAGGAAGCAGCTGCTTATCACCATCTACCAAACCCAAGGATAGCCTGTTGGCATCCCCGAAAATCAGACATGCTGCTCCCCTCCACCCTCCTCTCCAAGACTTGCATCCTCATCCCACTCAGCGCAAAATTCGCTCTTCAGTTATTTTTGCATTGATATGTTCTAAATTAAGTTATCAGAAACTCTCCAGTCCTCAGATGTACTGGGACCTGAATATTTGCTACTCGGGGGGAGGGGGCACAGTGGTTAGCACTGCTGTCTCACAGCTTCAGGGGCCTGGGTTTGAATCCCGGCTTGGGTCACTGTCTGTGTGGAGTTTGCACATTCTCCTCGTGTCTGCGTGTCCCCCCCCCCAAAAGAAACAGTCACAGGGGCTACTGAGTACGTGGGCAGGGTTGTTTAAAAGACCTGCTTTGGTGCTCAGGGACTTTTCCCCAGGAAACAACAAAACAAAAAGGAAATCAGCCCTCTGCCTCAATCTCCAACACAATCCCCATGCTCCAACCATATCAAACCATGCCATTTACCCAAACACCCTGGCCCCTTATATGCACCATGCCAAAGTATGACCCTCTGTCACCCATAACCATTTATAGCCCATATGCCAACTTAGTGGCAACCCACGACTCCTACCCTCCACCCTTTGCCCTTACAACCTTCATGCAAACTTCTCCATAGTTAGTGGTCATTTGGAGATTAAATTTAAAGAAATGAATTATCTATAGACTTCACTATTAAAAAAAAGCACTCTGGTAGATATAAGCTGGTTCGATGCATTTAAATCCCTCAGAGTACGTAATCCCTTATAAGGATAAACAATTGCTTTCAAAGTCTTAGGCTCTTAAAAAAAAAAGAGCCGAGGGTATGATTTGACAGTTCCACGGACCTTATTCATTACTGTCTGCACATTCATATCTACTCTTAACATTCGTAAAGGGCTATCTGACCCCTCCCAAAGATCACTCCAAAGAATTTCTCATCAGTTAGCCCAGTCAATCAACTTCAACAAGTCCAGGAGTCACGGCCACGATTCTCCCATCGCGACCCTCAACTTTTCTGGCAGGTCGTGGTGGGAGATGCGCGTCGCCTGCCTTGTTCCAGGATTTGCGCATGCGTCGGAAACGCATACGCATTTCCCAGAGCCGACAAACAGTCGCAGGCCAGACCACGCTGGAAACCAGCGGGAAGGCAGGTAAGTAATTTGAATCTGTTTTTAATATGTTTTAAACGTCGTTTAAATGCAATTATCGGGAACTTACTGGTCCCAATTGAATCTCCCCCATGCCAGGAGTACTTCATTCCGGCAGGGTTTAGAGTAGCTCTCCACGTTTGGGGAACTAGCAGGAGACCCTGCTGGAATGAAGGGGGGGGGGGCAATCGTGGCCCCCCAAGGGGGTTGGAAGTCAGGGTGTGGTGCCCCCTGGGCACAAGCACCCTGGCAGTGCCAGCCTGTGCCCCCTGGCACTGCCCAAGGGGCAAAGTATCCATGCCAAGGGGGCACCTTGGCACTGCCCAGCAAGCATTGGGCAGTGCCAAGGGCACAATCGCTGGGGGTGGGGGGACCCACTGCCACTCTGCAGACAGGATCGGTCTGGGATGGAGAGAGGGCAGTGATTGGGATAGGCCCGGGAATTGTTTTGGGGGGCCACGATCGCAGAGCGGGCGGGGGGGGGGGGGGGGGGGCGGCTGCTGGAGGGGCAGCACTGCAAGGGTCCCAGGCTGGCCAGTGATCAAGCTGGCCAGCAAACAGGGGGACTGACAGATCAGGACCACGGGGATGCGCAGAGCTCCAGAACTGTCAGACTCTGGTTCGAATAGGCCCCGCCCTCTTGGTTTTGAAATGAGATTCACGATTGGGACCTCTACAGTGCACAGAGTGCAGAGATTCAGGTGAGAAGTTGAACTGTAAAATAGTCGGGATTTAAAACAGTTTTCCCGCCAATTCAGCACTTTTGGGAGAATCACGGCCCAGGTTTCTGAAACCAAAAGAGAAAATGCTGGAAAATCTCAGCGAGTCTGGCAGCATCTGTAAGGCAGGAAAAGAGCTGATGTTCCGAATCCAGATGGCCCTTTGTCAAAGTTCTTTGTCAGCTTTGACAAAGGGTCATCTGGACTCAAAACGTCAGCTCTTTCGTCTCCTTACAGATGCTGCCAGACCCGCTGAGATTTTCCAGCATTTTCTCTTTTGGTTTCAGATTCCAGCATCTGCAGTAATTTGCTTTTATCCTATGTCATGTTTCTGAAACACTGGTGTCCAAAATTGTTTCTCTGGAGGGCAGCCGTACTTTTAAAATGTGCCGCTGCCTCTGTGAAACATGAATATACAAAATACATCCCTGCTCCATTCCACCCCTCCTCTGGGGGTGGGGCTTCCAGATTCCGGGTTCTGGAGTCACTTTGGCTAAGATGTAGAATGCTGCAGGCTTTGCGAAAAGTCGGGCCTCAGGTTTTTGGAATGCTGCAGTAACTGCGTATTCTCTGTTTAGTCTTTTCCTGATCATTTCCTTTTCTGCAGATTTGTTGATGCAAAGTCTTTGCCAACAAAACCAATGTCCTCAATTCCACTCTTCTGCAGCGCACTGCCAGCTAATGTTCAGGGATCAGCTCGAGACAGGTTGGTCCTAAAACACACAGACAGTCCTGTTGGAAAGAATTTATTTACATTAAGAGATCTATTGTAGTGAGGAGGAAACGCAATGGGAAACACCCGGCTTGTCATTCTGAAATTAGCCTGATATCCTGACTCGTGGAACACATTTATTAACTACTTATGAAGGTGTTCCTCCACACAACACATCAGTTTGGCTCTGCTGGTTCTGTGCTTTACTCCTGGTGAAAAAAGTTGTGCGTTCAAATCCTACTTCAGGTCATGAGTTCTATTTTATTCTTTCATGGGTTATGCGCATCGCTGACAAGGCCAACATCTGTTACCCATCCCTAGCTGCCCTGAGAAGATGGGGGTGAGCCATCTTCTTGAACCATCGCAGTCCACCTGATGTAGTTGGCGAGGGAGTCCCAGGATTTTGATCCAGCGACAGTGAAGGAACAGAAATATAGTTCCAAGTCAGATGGTTAGGAGAGGAACTTGCATGTGGTGGTGGTCCCTTGCATCTGCTGTTTCTTCAGGAGGAAGTCTTCAAATGCAGACAATAAAAATATAACAAAACTTACTCCAACTTATAAATCAAAGAAAGGGTTTAATAAAGAAGCTTCATAATTCCAAACTTGGGGCCTCACACTGGGCCACTCCAAGCTTCCCACAATTCCCAACAGGTTCTTATTTATAGTGAGTCAGCTGACCATCACATCATTCTATAATTGGTTCCATGGTTTACTGGGTCAGCTGACCCTTCCAGCTTGCTACCATTGGTCACATTACATCAGATACAAAGTTGTCACCGGTTACATTCTAACATCTGTCGCTCTTATTTTTCTGGGTGATAGAGGTGGCAGATTTGTCGAAAGAGTCTTGGCGAGTTGCTGCTGTGCATCTTGTAGATAATACACGCTGCTGCAAATGCATATTGGTGGTGAAGGGAGTGAATGTTGGAGTTGGTGGATGATGTGCCGATCAAACAGACTGCATTGTCCTGAATGGTGTCAAGCGTCTTGAGTATTGTTGGAACCACTCTCATCCAAGAAAGTGGAAATATTCCACCACAATCTTAACGTATGCCTTGTGGATGGTGGGCAAGCTTTGGGAAGTCAGGAGGAGAGTTTCCTGCCTCTACTCTTGCAACCAAAGTATTTATATGGCTGGCCCAGTTCAGCTTCTGGTCACCGGAAACCCCCAGGATATTGATAGTGCGGTATTCAGCAGTGGTAATGCCATTGAATGTTAAGAGGAGTTGGTCAGATTCTCTTTTGTTGGAGATGGTCATATCCTGGTTGTGTGGCATGATACTTATCACGAATCAACCCAAGCCTGAATTTTGTCCATGTTTGCTGCAAATGGACATGAATTGACTCAGTATCTGAGGAGTCACAAGTGACGAACATTGTGCAATCATCAGCGAACACCTGCAGTTCTGAGCTTGAGATGGAGGGAAGGTCATTGATGAAGCAATTGAAGATGGTTGGGCCTAGGACTCTTTCCTGAGGAACTCTTGCAGTGATTTCCTGGGACTGAGCTGACTGGCCTCCAATAACCACAACTATCTTCCTTTGGGCCAAAACATGCCTCCAACCAGTAGAGATTATTCCCCTCCAATTCCCAGTGACTTCAATTTCACCAAAGGTCCTCAATGCGCACTTGATCAAATGCTACCTTGATAATATTGAGAGCAGTACTCTTCCCTCTGAATTTCAACTCTTCTGTCCATGTTTGGACGAAGGCTTATTAATGAGATCGGGCTGTAATGTGGCCTTGGTGGAACCCCAACTGAGCAGGATATTGTTTAACTGTTGCTCGACAGCATTGCCGATGGCACCTTTCGTCACTTTGCTGATGACTGAGCGTACACTCGTAGGCAGGTAATTGGCTGGATAAGATTTGGCCTGCTTCCTGTGGGCAGGACATGGCTGGGCAATGTTCCACTCCAGGTAGATGCCAATATTGTAACTGGCATCTAAAACATGACCGCAATTAACTACTTCATGCAAATGTTAAGTATCTCGCTTTCAAGGAAGAGCAAGTCTTCCAAGTGCCTTGATCAAATACTCCCTCCCCTCAGTCAACACCAGCAAGAACCTCATTGGAGTTTGCACACAAATAGTTATCAGGTTTATCTACGAATCAGTTGTTATTGTACCTTGAAATGCTTCACAGGACTTGGCGAACTTTGAAATGTTTCTATATGACACGAGGAGTTGCATATAGAGTTTTTTTTAAAAAACTTCCTGCAAGGTGTGGAGAATACAGAGAGCACTTTGTTAAACCCCAGTGCGAAGGGGCAGGTTTAAAGGCCAGGTTTATTCCGTGACCGAGTGAGGGCCTTATGACGGGCAGCTCCAATTTTGGAACAAAGGCAGCAATTAACTCCTCCCTGTGCAATAACTTTTGTTTAGAGGTGTTTGCTTTGGTAAAATTTAAAAATCAATGGAAACCTCCTCTCCGGCCGGAGATTCGGTCCCACGGGATCATCTCCGTGACACAAAGCGCAGTCGAGAAAAAAAGTCAGAAATTTCAAATTAGTGGGTAATTCAAGTTTTGTTGTGCAGACAAAGAAATGTTGCATTTTTCAGGGGCAGAAAGCAGCACCTGGAAATCTTTGCCTGCACTCACAGGTTTTCCCATAATTAGCACACTATTTCCATGGAGCACGTGATGCTCTGCCAAGTTAAAAAATAGCCTTTTGCATAAATGTTTCCCAAAATCTACTATTCAAAACGTTAGGCTGCTCCAACCTCAGAGAACCAGAGGCATAGCTGAAAGAATGCATTTGGAAAAGTATGTTAGAACAAAGAACAATACAGCACAGGAACAGGCCCCTTGGCCCTCCAAGCCCGCGTCACTCCCTGATCCAAACTAGACCATTCTTTTGTAACCCTCCATTCCCACTCCGTTCATGTGGCTATCCAGATAAGTCTTAAACATTCCCAGTGTGTCTGCCTCCACCACCTTGCCCGGCAGCGCATTCCAGGCCCCCACCACCCTCTGTGTAAAATACGTCCTTCTGATATCCGTGTTAAACCTCCCCCCCCCCCCCCCCCCCCCCCACCTTGAACCTATGACCCCTCGTGAACGTTACCACCGATCTGGGAAAAAGCTTCCCACCATTCACCCTATCTATGCCTATCATAATTTTATACACCTCTATTAGGTCACCCCTCATCCTCCGTCTTTCCAGTGAGAACAACCCCAGTTTACCCAATCTCTCCTCATAGCTCAGCCCTTCCATACCAGGCAACATCCTGGTAAACCTCCTCTGCACTCTCTCTAAAGCCTCCACGTCCTTCCGGTAGTGTGGCGACCAGAACTGGGTGCAGTATTCCAAATGCGGCCGAACCAACGTTCTATACAACTGCAACATCAGACCCCAACTTTTATACTCTATGCCCCGTCCTATAAAGGCAAGCATGCCATATGCCTTCTTCACTACCTTCTCCACCTGTGACGTCACCTTCAGGGATCTGTGGACTTGCACACCCAGGTCCCTCTGCGTATCTACACCCTTTATGGTTCTGCCATTTATCGTATAGCTCCCCCCAACGTTAGTTCTACCAAAATGCATCACTTCGCATGTTGTTCAACCTACAAGATTACCAGCTGAGGAACAAGATGTAGTGAAGATGGTGTACAGGACATGTAATCAGGAATATATCATAGTGAAGGGAAAAGATCCATTTCACTTCATTCA
This sequence comes from Mustelus asterias, assembly GCF_964213995.1. Lineage (NCBI taxonomy): Eukaryota > Metazoa > Chordata > Chondrichthyes > Carcharhiniformes > Triakidae > Mustelus > Mustelus asterias. The sequence goes on from NC_135824.1 coordinate 9,479,774, forward strand.
ATGCTGTTGACTTTATAAAATACAAATGACAACACATCCTTCAATCCAGAATGCAGTTCAGCCAGTTTTTCTTATCCCAGCCTCAAAGACATCTTAGCATTAACAGAAAATAACAGCAATCTGCAGCAAGCCTCTTAGAGAAACTGTGTACGGTAGTTAACATAGAGTCAGAGGCTTCAGCATGGAAACAGGCCCTTTGGCCCAACTTGTCCATGCCGCCCATTTTTTTAAACCACTAAGCTAGTCCCAATTGCCCGCGTTTGGCCCATATCCCTCTGTACCCATCTTACCCATGTAACTGTCCAAATGCTTTTTTAAAGACAAGATTGTACCTACCTGTACTACTACCTCTGGCAGCTTGTTCCAGACACTCGCCACCCTGTGTGAGAAAGATTTGCCCCTCTGGACCCTTTTGTATCTCTCCCCCTCACCTTAAACCTATGCCCTCTATTTTTAGACTGCCCTACCTTTGGGAAAAGATGTTGACTATCTAGCTGATCTGTGCCCCTCATTATTTTATAGACCTCTATAAGATCACCCCTAAGCCTCCTACGCTCCAAGGAAAAAAGCCCCGGTCTATCCAGCCGCTTCTTATAAATCAAAACATCCAAGTCCCGGTAGCATCCTAGTAAATCTTTTCTGCACTCTTTAATAATATCCTTTCTATAATAGGGTGACCAGAACTGTACACAGTATTCCAAGTGTGGCCTTACTAATGTCTTGTACAACTTCAACAAGACGTCCCAACTCCTGTTGATGGTTAATATAGGAACCATGACCCATCATCAAAACTCCCTGCACAGCTAAATGGAGCAAGACTTGATCCAAATAGAGTTCTTGCAATCGGAAAGGATATTTTTAATGAGCAGATCTGTGTTGATGAAATCTGCTCTGAGAATTTTGATGAAGACAAAGAATGTCACGAACAATGAGAATCACACCCCACCTCACCACCCCGCTATCCTGAGGGAACATACTCAGGGTGGAACACACTGACCGATTGTTTTCGTGCGTGGCAAAAAAAATTCAATACATGTTTTAATTAACGTTGGATCTCTGAAATAGAGCAACTTTCTTTGTGATTATTCATTCATAAGTAATTTTTTTACCCAAAACAAATTTTCCAACGGGTAAGAAAGTGGAATTGAATCTATCACAAATGCATACGATTCATCACATCACTCTTTAATTCATAGATTCTGATAGTAACTCCTCGGAGTTAAGAATTGAAGACTTTGCACAGTTCCGATTTACTTACCCAGAAACTGGACTAGGATTTTTCTATCTAACATTTGCAACTAAGTACAGAACTGAGCCCCCAATCACTGACATTGACACCCCCACACTCAAGATTCTTTCCCCCCCCCCTCCCGTCCCATCTCCAACCAGACTACCCCAACCACCCCTCCCAACCTGACATGACCAGACCTGACAACCTCTCCCAACACAACTCAACTATCCCCAACCCACCTACCAACCCACTCAGTTATCTCACCCAACTGACCCATTCACTCCTTCACCCATTCATCTATTCAGTAACATTCATCCTTTCACTAACAATCACTCTGAACCTTTAGCTTACCGCAGCTAGCGCGATAAAAAAGGGGGACGTTCTCCAGTCTTCTCCCTGACGCTACTGCGCTGCGATAGAATCCCCTAATAGACAGTCTGCTCTGCATTTCTGAAGGTGGCCTGGTTCAGTGTTGGGACATAGAAAAGTACGGTTGGAATGTCAATCTGATCGTGATTGCTGAGTCATGGAAGATCCAGGCCATTAACTCTTGCCTCTCTCTGCACACATGTCACCTGACCTGCTGAATTGCTTCCAGCGTTGTGTCTTTCAGAATATAATTGGCCAGTGTTCCTGCCTCCAGCTGCTAACCAGAAGATGCTGCAACAACAGTCTGTTAAGTTTATGACACATAAGTGCACATGTTTTGGAAGGCGATCAACCGTTCTATATGGAACTGAACCCCGAAGAGGGGGAATGTCTTCGGATAATTTCAGGCAATTCCAATTCCCACAAGAACAGGCCAGCAGCACCGACCCATCCATAATCCTGCAAAAATCTGAAAGCTCACTTGCAGGATTCAAGCTGCCCCAAACTGAGCTGATATTCTTTTACTTCAACGCGAAGTTTAAATAAAGGCCCAAATCTTCCCATCAGTGCTGGAACCCTTATTTCGATCAGACTAAAAACTACCCACTTACCTTCCTCTTATTTTTCCGGCCAATCTTCTGATGGGAGGATCCTGGAGTACTCACTCAGCACAGGAAACCTCGGAGCGGACAGCAGACAGCATCCAGACAAAAACTACGAGCAGATAAATTCTGGTAAAGAGTTTAACTGTCCCAAAGTTTCTCAGTATGTTGAGTGTATGAATGGAGAGAATGTGGTACATGTGCAAGGGGGTAGCGTGGTAGCTGGGTAAGATGGAGGGTGTGTGGGTGGAGATCGGTCCCACCCATCACAGGAATCGGAGCAGGCGAGAGATGCACCATGAAAAGGTCCGTTGACCTTGGGCGGGATTTTACGGTTTCGGGATGAGCGAGGTCCCCCTCTAACTCCGAGTTGGATACATTGCCAGGACGGGGAGAGGGGAAAATAGTTCTCCAGGGTTCAGGGGAATTGCCCATTGGAATTTGAAACTCTCCGGGGAACTCACACACAGTCATTGCGTCACATCTTCCACAGTGTCCCGACGTGCATTGTGGATCGCACATTTGGGGTGGGATTCTCCGGCCGTGCTCGCCCCAAAACCGGAGAGTCCCACCTGGGGTCAATAGAACTTTGCTTGGTCCGCCCCCCCCCCCCCCCCCCCTCCCCCTGCTACGATTCCCATGGTGGGCGGGACGGGAAAATCTCTTCCCCCCCCCCCCCACAGTGTCTAACAATCTGCTAACAATCTGGACATAAGATGTTCTAGGCCAGTGTGTTCATTAAGTGCTACCCCGGGCAATTCAGAACTGGTTTGCAAATAATGTTCAAATTACCCCATAATTTCAATTGCATAGTGAATGCAAAATGGATATGTTGCTCCAAAAGGCTGACTTGTCAGAAAAGCTGAATCAAGTATACTGTAGTTGTCTGGGTCACAAGTCAATTTTGATGCGATTTGGATGCCTCTCTTAATGAGTTTAAAAAGAGAGACTTATGAGAGAGAGCGAAAGAGGGGGAGTGTGCACAGAGTCTGGGATTTGGAGGGCAAGACAACTTTGTTGTGGGAGTTGGCTTTCAGTAGCTGCTGTGCTGTGGGCTGCTCATGATGAGAGTGGGAGCCTAATGCTTCTTTATTGTCCCTGGGAAATTCAAGCCGAACTTCTAAAAACTCAGCCTTTTTAAAACAAAAAATCTTTTCCAATGAACTAATATAAACAAGCGAATATTTAAAGCCACATCATGAGTCACAGGCTGGTTATTAAAGGTCCTCTGCGGTCCCATGCCAAGAAAGTAGGTTTCTTATTCAATTTGAGGAGGTTCAGTGGGCAAACAATAATTGTGAACTTCACAGGAATAAGTAGTAAATTAGGACCAGTGGAATCCTGAGAGAAGGCTGCATTGTCAAAGGTTAAACCAAAGGCCTCTCATTCTTTCTTGCTCGTGTGTTAAATCTCTGCGTTCCTCTGGTACCAAGTTTAAGTTTCAAGTTTCAAGTTTATTTATTAGTGTCACAAGTAGGCTTACATTAACATTGCAATGAAGCTATTGTGAAAATCCCCTCGTCGCCACACTCCAGCGCCTGTTCGGGTATAACGAGGGAGAATTTAGCATGGCCAATGCTAAACCGGCACATCTTTCAGACTGTGGGAAGAAACCGGAGCACCCGGAGGAAACCCATGCAGACGCGGGGAGAACGTGCAGACTTCTGCACAGACAGTGACCCAAGCCGGGAATCGAACCTAGGTCCCTGGTGCTGTGAGGCAGCAGTGCCACCCCATCTATATCGTATTTTTATCAGGAGTCCGAACAGCAAGTGCTGGCAACCTCAGGAACGATGAGGTTAATGGTACCACTGATCCAGTGGAGATCAGCTAACACAGTTCAGATCAGAGCTGGAATCCAAAATCGCCTACATCAGTCTCATCCAACACATTGTCTTCAGACAATGAGCCTACAACGAAGCTCCTTTAGTTTCTTTCTTGAAATAGGATGGGGGAAATCGCAAGCTACAATCTGGCACACCAAAGTCTGTTAACCCAGGATGCAGAACTGCTCCAACTCGCGCTAAAAAATCTCAACCTCTAGCCAGTCACCCGACAAATTCAGTGAACCTTTTAAACCAGAGGTTAATGGGTTGCTGTGAGCAAATTAAGCCAAGTGTTCAGCAGGTGCAGGCTGGTGACAAAGGCCAAGATCATCTTTCCTGTTTAAATGGATTACCAGAGTGCTGTGAAAGATAATTTGAACACAAGGGAACTATGATTATTTCCTCAATCAGTAACGAGAAACTGTCATTTTAGTGAAGGGCCCCAGCTGAGGACAAGAGGCTGCAAAATGTTGGAGGAAGTCGATATTAAAAGGTTGGTTATTAATAGTCTTGTTAGTTGTGCATTTACAGCAGATGCCCAACACACACCCCTGCAAGTGGTAAGATTACCTTTCATGCCCATGCGGCAGTATCTCTATTGGGTGCCTGTTGAAAAGCCAGAGAATGAAGGATCACTGCCCACTTGTGATTCTTGCTCTCAAGTTATGCATTTATCTTTGTTGCATGTTGAAAGAAAATGTCTTTGTCTGCCTTTGTGTCTTGCACCATGCTGACTTAGAACAGCCAGCTGAACTAATAATTATAATTCATTTATAATTTTAATTTCCCTTGTTGGGTTACCATATGTCTTCTGAAGGCCACCTTTCCATCTCATTCACCTCCACACTCCAGGTCCAATTCTTGTTGCTCGACCCAACGGTGAGAAACTCCATTCCAAAAGTAATTCACCAGAAGAAAATTCGAGACCTTATGACATGGACTCAGCTGTTGCTCCGTGGGTGGCACTCTTGCCTCAGAGTCAAGAAATTGTGGATTCAAGTGCCACTCTAGAGGTTCAGACACACATGGTGCAATGCTGCATTGTTGGGGGTGCCGCTCTTCTTTCAGAAGAGCCTGCTCCCCTACCTTCAGGAAGACACAGAAAATTCCAGAAGAGCGGAGACGTTCTTCCCCCATGTCCAGACCAACATTTATCCCTCAATCAACACCTGGTCAATCACTTTGCTGTTTGTGAAATCTTGCGTACAAAATTAGCTGCCACATTTCGTACATCGCAAAGGTGACCACACTTCAAAAATACCTTCCGTTGGCTGTAAGCGTTCTGAGACATCCTGAAGTTGTGGAAGGCGCTGTATAAATGCAGGTAGTTTTAACAACTTTCTTGATTACATAATATGGGGAATTATTTTAACTCTGTTTAAAATGCAGTTAGTGGGATGCTCATTCCATCAGCTCCTGTTGCTTCGGGTCTCAGTCAGAAGAGACCCCAGAGTAAATTCAACTCACTTTGCTGAGTGGATACAGTTTCAAATGAAGGCAAACTGCAAGCACACGGAAGTTGACGCCTTCTGCGCAGGAGACCTGTGTTTTAAGCACTGGTGATTCCAGCGCCTTGCTTAAACCACAAGAGAAGCAACTTTTACAAATGCTTCAACGCCAAGAGGCACCATGTTTCTGGGCCACTCACCACGGTGGGAGTTGACAGCTACTTAACAGACAACAAAAAGGAGGATTATAAGTATCTGACACTCTTGACCCAAGTTCTCAGGAGTTCTAACAATTTTCTAGAGTTCGGTGAACATTTTCACAAGTCGGCACTGACGGGAGACAATGTGCAAGTTTTTCTCAAGCAGATTCATGAAGCTCTGTATCAAAAGGACTCCCTCCCTGGAGCGGTGCTACTATTCTGCTGGCTTTTCTTCTTGGGCATTACAATGGTGAGTATTCTGACCTTGAAATCAAGAGTCCTGGGACCCTTAGCCCTGGACTAACAAAAAGCTCTTTAGGGTCATTGTGAGGCTTCACACATGGAATGTTGTGTCCTCCTACACAACTCAAATAGCAAAATGCAGAGAGAGAGAGAGAGAGTGCGAGAGAGAGAAAAGACACTAAGATCCATAATGAATTGGTGCTACCGGCTCTCCTAGTCACGGCACCATTTGCATCCAATATAAATAAGATGCGTTTCCTAGAGAGTCTGTGATTTGACTTTTCCCCAGTCCCACTTGCAGATGTAAAACAAATGTCTCCTCTTCAGCTTCAGTTCAACCACATTCACTGGCAGCTAGCTGGAGGAATAAAAGCGATAGAGGGGTAGGGAAGGAGAATTCTGCTTTGGCATCATTCTCTGCCACACACAATATCTCAGTATAACTGGGATATAGCAAGAAAATATACAGTCCAATTTTCCACTTCCCCACTCTCGCCTCAAGAGATGAATAAAAGCCTTTCTGCTCACGCCTATTAAGAGTCTTCACGCTTCCTGACCCGGTTGTAATATGGGAAGAGATCAAAGCTGACCCAATCTAACAACTCGTAGAATCCCTACAGTGCACGAGGAGGCCATTTAGCCCATAGAGCCTGCACCGATAACAATCCCTCCTAAGGCCCACATATTTACCCTGATAAGCCCCATGATACTAAGGGGCTGTTTAACATGGCCAATCAACCTAACCCGCACGTCTTTGGACTGTGGGAGGAAACCGGAGGAAGCTCGCATAAGCATGGGGAGAATGCATAAACTTCGCACTGACAGTAATCCAAGGCCAAAATTGAATCCGGGTCCCTGGCTTTGTGAGTCAGCAGTGCTAACCACTGTGCCATATTCTACACAGTAGTTCACTTTGACTGGTAGATTGATAAATTTCCGATTAATCCTTTTGGGGCATGGACTTCTAAGTTCAAGACAATACAAATTTTAATTTAACATTCGCAAACAAAACAAGTGTTCTGCTTATGGTGGTTTCTACTTATATGATGCTTGTGGGGTGCTGATTATGTGCTGCAAAAAATGATAACCACTGATTCATCCACTTCAGATCGCGAGTATTACGTTTACAGCACTCCCGCTGATAGTAGCCATAGAGCAGGTGGACTTGCAGTTTGCAGCTCCCTCCCATTACTCCATCCCCAAGTACATCACCTACAATGAATTATTTCTGCAGTGTTAAGTCAAGTCACGAAGGAAGATGCCGCAATCTGCACAATCTACTGATCTGTTCTCAGGTGGTGCAAGCTTATACAGTACATCCAGCGCTTTGCCCATCATTCAAGTGATATGAAACCCACTCCACGATACAAGATCCCTACAGCGCAGGAGGCCATTTGGCCCATTGAGCCTGCACCGACCACAATCCCACACAGGCCTTATTATTCCTGTAACCCCCACACATTTACCCTGCTAATCCCCTGACACTAAAGGTTAATTTAGCATGGCCAATCCACCTAACCCGCACATCTTTGGAGCAAAAGTTTGGTCAAAGTAATAGTCTTTAAAGGAGCATCTTTAGAGAGAGAAAAATAAGGAGAGTGAGCGATGGGGCGACTTGGACAGGGAATTTCAGAGCTTAGTGTCTTGGCAACTGAAGGTTCGACTGACAATAGTGAAGTGATGAAAATTCAGGGATGCAAAGGAGCCAGAATTAGAGTACTCTGAAGAACTCGGGGCCTAGAATTATTGTGGTTTCCGAGATAAGGAGGGGAGGCGCCAGGGGCAGATCTGGAAAACAGGGATGAGAATTATAAAACTGAGGCACGGGCAGACCAGAAACCAATCTAGGTCAGCAAGCACGAGGGCAATAGATGAACAGGACTTGCTGAGAGTCTTGGCCTTTCAAGTGCGTATCATACTTCTTTACATTAGAAATTATTTTCTCTTTCGCACTAACACACAGCTGCGATTCGCAGAGGGTCCACTTTTGCTCTTACTCAAGAGTGTGCGAAAATCAAAAATTAATTTTGCACAGCTGTATCAGATTTCACTCCCTGCTGCGATGTACAAGTTGCCCTCAAGTCCTGTCAAGGCCTCCACTAACAGTCGAAGGTTTACAATTTTAAACAGCTGCACAATTGAAACCCAGATTTCTCCATTCTTTAATGTACACCGCCCATGGTTCAACTCCCACTTTCAAACAGTCAGTCAGAGACAGATATGTAGTGTATATTACAGACATGCGCTTAAACCTGGTGTGTCAGCTTCCCTCCCTCTCCAAAACAATCACCGTCAATTGTCCCATTGTTAACACTCATCAATTTAATTTGTCACCATTGAGGACTTGTGTTTACATGGAGAAAATGGGATAGAATCAGATACGTGCCTCCTCCTAGCCACATGGAAAAATCCATTTACCAGTGATTTATTCAGCCATGACAAAATCAGCAGTTGTGGAATGTGGCCTGAACATACAATAATTCTAGGCAACAACAGATAGCAGTGTTCAAGGGTGGCACAGCGGTTAGCACTGCTGCCTCACAGCGCCAGGGTCCCGGGTTCGATTCCCGGCTTGGGTCACTGTCTGTGCGGAGTTTGCATGTTCTCCCCGTGTCTGCGGGTTTTCCTCCCACAGTTCAAAGATATGCTGGTTAGGTGGATTGACCATGATAAATTGCCCCTTAGTGTCAGGGGGGCTAACAAGGGTAAATACATGGGGTTATGGGGATAGGGCTGGGTGGGATTGTGGTTGGTGCAGATTCAATGGGCCGAATGGCTTCCTCCTGCACTGTTGGATTCTAAGAACTGGAAAACACAGATACAAGGTTTTGGGCAAGAGAGGCAAAGGGAATGTGAGGAAGAACTGTTTCGATGCAACAAATGGAGATGAGCTGAAGCTCTCTGCCCATGAGGATGGTGAAAGTGGAAACAATAAGCGATTTGAAAATATAAATGATGGGCACTTGAAGGAAATAAGGCTGCAGGGTTATAGAGATCAGGAAGGACTGATTGGATTACTCAAAGGAGAGCCGGCATTGCCTCAATAGGCCCAATGGCCTTGTTTTGTGCCAGAAATGACTTATTCTGTTATTGTAAAATTGGAACCTTCACTATAGTCACTTTTGTCCCTGTTGAAGTCAGTCAGTATACTTGCATTGTGATGCTGAATCACAGAGCGCACTGGACCAGGTTAGTATCTGATGACGTACAGTGCAGAAAGAGGCCATCTGGCCCACTGAGTCTGCACTGATCTTCTAAAAGAACCTCTTATCCAGGACCTCCCCTCCGCCCTATCCCCCATAACCCCACACATTTACCATTGCCATTCCCCCTAACGTACACATCTTGGGACACTGCGGGGCAATTTTCCCACCCCCCCCCCCCCCCCTCCCCAGCACAGTACACCTGTCGCCACCCCCACCAGGGTGTAATTTAACTCTACTCTCCAATAGGCTCATCTGAGGTCGGCCTGGAAAATGGAGAAGCGGTGAGGCCCAAGACAGTACGTTATATCATTGTTAATGACTCACTTGCAAAAGCTTACTGACTGGAAAGTATTGCCTTTGTATAGATTGGCCCCATTCATTGCACTGCGATGCCTCACAATGAAATCAAATTAGCACGTCTGATCGGCAGCCAAGCATACTGAGCAGTCATTTTTTAAAAAATGTTTCTATATGTTCAGAAGTGCTGAGCCTCGTTTTTGTCTTCCGCTCGATCCAAGCCACTCGCAATAGGTTGCTGTTCCCCTGACCCCGTCGATTTGTGCAATTCCCTTCATTGCATTCCGCAGCATTGGTCTCCAGTCTACCATCTGGGAATTCCTACAGATCAAAGGCATTTTGGGGTGTAAATGCCATAAGATTCCAGCTTTAATGTTGACTCTATCCTAAGTTAGAAGAACTTAACCGGAGTAGCAGGATGGATGCTACAACTGGCCGAACAACATTTACTAATCAGCTGGAGTGGAGAATCAGATAGCTCACAGTGACTCATAGAAGTGCAGCCAGACAAAATAATTACCACCAAGCCACAAGGGAGGTGTTATGAGGGGGCTCACTAAAAAACTTGATTAAAGAGGCAGTTTGTGGGCAGCACAATGGCATGGTGGTTAGCACTGCTGCCTCACGGCACCAGGATCCTGGGTTTGATTCTGGCATTGACTGTCTGTGTGGAATTTGTGGGTTCCCCCTAGTGTCTGTGTGGGTTTCTGCCGGGTGCTCTGGTTTCTTCCCACAATCCAAAAATGTGCAGAATAGGTGGATTGGCCATGAAAATTGCCCCTTAGTGTCCCAACATGCATAGGTTAGGGGGAATGGCAATGTTAAATGTGTGGGATTATGGGGGATATGGCAGAAGGGAGATCCTGGATAAGATGTTCTTTTAGAGGGTCAATGCAGACTCGATGGGCCAGATGGCCTCTTTCTGCACTGTAGGGTTTTATAGTTAAGCAGCATCTTAAGAAAAGGACATAAAGGCCGAGAGTCTGGGAGGAATTCCAGTACTTGGAACTTAAAGGGTCAAAGGCACAGCTGCCAATAGTGGAATAAAGGACAGAGAGGATGTACAGACGGCCAGATGTGAGGGAGAAATGCAGAGTTCTTGGGAGGTTGCAAGGATAGAGTCAACCTATTGTTTTTGAACACCAGGGTGAGAATTTTACATTTGAGCCACTGAGGTACGTGAAGCCAAACATAAATTAACAGAAAGTCTAGTTAGTTCTGCTCATGTCCCTATGTGTGCAGAAACGTTGGCACTGATGAGCATAAGGGCAGCAGAGTTCTGGATGAGCTGAGATCTATGGAGGGCGGAGGATGGGAAATTGGCCAGGACAACACTGGAACAGTCAATCCTGGAGGTGAAAAAAAGAAACCGCAATTTCTTTCAGCAACCCTCATTTTGACTGCTTTCCAAATTATCTTCTTACAATGAGGGTTGAAAGCAGCTCAGTAGTAATAGGCAGGGAGTTACAAGCCCAAATACAAATCAGACAGCGAAATCTTGTGGTTTTCTGTGTATAATGTGCTATGTCATGAAAAAACTCTTGATTATATTGTTGCCTTCAGAGATATTGTTTGTCATGGGTTTTGGTAGCAAGTCAGGAACCACACCGCATCGAGGGATACCTTGCAGTGTAAGTTGGCGAGCACAAAGTACAAACACTGCAAACAATTAATGGAATATTCAACTGTTGATCCTGGCACCATTTAACTGGACTTGAACTGCGTTGAGAAGGCGTGTGGAAACTGCAAACATCAGGACTGATTTCAATACTAATATTTAGTGTTGGCAAAATGTTGAGTCAAACCAACACCTTTTATCTGAGATCAGAAATATAAGAAAGCTTTAAAGTCTGGGGTGCGGTGAGTGGGGAGGGGCGGAGGGGAATAGGGTGTTGAGAGGGGTGGAAAGAAAAGGCCTCTCTTCAGCCTTAGTGATCCCATTAAGTTTACTTTGGCGTTGCCATTGCCTAGAAAAGATTGCATGCTGGAAGCCAATAGCACTCAAGCACCATCACAGTGGCTTTTACTTCTCTCTGAGGAATGACGCCATCCACCACATTGTCCACAATACTGTCACCAGTATCTTGGCAGCAAGATTCTTTACAAACACCAAAAAAAATCAAAGCACAAGTACCAATCAATGCCTAATGCATGTGATTAACACTTCTGCAATGTGGTTACGGCTACTACAGTGACTTCTGCAGCTCACCATCATCTTCTCAAGGGCAATTAGGGATGGGCAACAAATACTGGCCTAGCCAACAATGCTCACATCCCATGAATACACCCATGTGCAACTTCCTGTGATTACGTTACCATGACAATCTCATCTTCAAACCCAGAATGGCCTCTCTTCCCAAACCCAAATTACTGCAGTGAAAATATCTTTCACACTGAGTCCACCAGCAATGGCACAATTATCTTCCCATCAGTGTCAAGTTATACTGAACTGGTCAAGATTGCCTGCTTGAATAGACAAATGTTTTTCCTGTTTTGGGAGTCACTGCCAGTTGGCAGCATCCAAGTCTTCTTCACAGAAATATAAATGTTCACCAAGACCAGTAAATCACCTTGAATTTTACATCACAAACTGCAGCCATTTCCAATCCCCCAACCCCCTCCACCAACCGTGCCCCAATATCTCCAATGTCCCCCGACAATCGCCATCCTCAACTCACTCCCCCACCCACCAGTACCAGTAACAAGCAGGTCAGCCACGGTCTTGTAGTTTATTTATCAGTGTCATAAGTAGGCTTACATTAACACTGCAACAAATCCCCTAGTCGCCACACTCCGGTACCTGTTTGGGTACACTGAGGGAGAATTTAGCATGGCCAATGCACCTATCCAGCACGTATTTCAGACTGTGGGAGGAAACCGGAGCACTTGGAAGAAACCCATGAAGACACGGGGAGGACATATAGACTCCGCACAGACAGTGACCCAAGTCAGGAATTGAACTCCGGTCCCTAGCGCTGCGAGGCAGCAGTGCTTACCATGGTGCCATGGTGGAGCAGGCTTGAGTGGCCTATTCTTGCTCCTAATTCAGATCCGCGAATCTTCATCTGACTTCACTCAAGCATCCAAGCCAACATTTTTCGCATAGCTAACACCACCAGAAGCAGATCATCCAATCATTCATCTGCTGTTCGTGGCATCTTCCTGCTTACAAGTTGATCACTACATTTGCTTGCAGGATAACAATGACCATACAGGAAAGAAAGCGTTTAGGCAAACACGGAGCATGCGATTAAGCATCATATAATTGAGACTTCTTTCAGTCTTGTTACATTTGCGTCAAAACGTTCTCTCCAGCCACAACCCAGGTTTGGAATGTGACAAATTGGGCCAGTATTCATTTGGTTCAAATGACCAGTTGAACCAGAAAAAGAATTATCAAGCCCAGAAGCTTATTCAGCCAAATGTGTCTCGTGCTGGCCCTCTGAATGGGGCATCTAATTATTCCCACTCGCCTGTACCATCCCAATAACCTTGCAAATATATTTCTTTCAAGTCTGTATCCAATTTTCACTTCCAACGTCCACTGCAGCCTCTTATTGTATTTTGCTTAAATCTCCAGAGCAACAGTGCACTTGTCATGCCAAAAATAAGTTATTCAGGCATCCGCAAGCACGGTCAATGAAATCATCTGGGAAAGAAGGGAAGGCGGACTAATGGCCATCAGTAAAAATTAAAGAAAACATGAATGTTGGAAATCTGAAATAACAAAGAACATGGATCAATTAGCATCTGGAAGAGAAAAGATAGGTCAACACCCTTCATTAGAATTGTTCTGGCAGAAGGGTCCCACCCTGAAATGCTAGCCACCTTCCTCTCTAAAGCAATTCCACCTGCTGTGCATTTCCAGTGTGTTCTGTTTTTAACAGCATTAGACAGTGCTCAGTGGGCTGCTTTGTCTAGAGGGACAACACTCAAAGAGCCTCTCTAATGGACAGCCCTTCTTGGCTCAACTTAACATTAAAAAATCTGCTGCAAGGCTCTTTAAAAACAGCGGATAAACCAGAGGAAGTCACAAGACAAAAACAATCACATGATGGTGGTGACAGATAACACAGGAGACCACACGAGCACAAATGAAGCCATTTGTATTAGGTTAAATGAAACTCAGGGTTAGAATACTGCATGGTCTTTTTAAAACTCCAATGGAACCTAAATGTAGGACACAATTTTCCATAAATGTGGAATGCTCAGTGAATTATTCCAAATCCACATTGCCTTGTGCAGGCTTTCTCATTGGGCAAAGGCACACAAATGAAGAGTTGGGGACAAAACACATCAGGAATTACTCCAGGATTCAGGCCAAGGGAGGAAATAATTTGTGCCAAAACAAAAAATTGACAGGATTCGGGCGATTGCAGCCTTGGGTCACTGTCTGTGCAGAGTTTGCACGTTCTCCCCATGTCTGTGTGGGTTTCCTCCCACAGTCCAAAGATGTGCAGGTTAGATGAATTGGCCATGATAAATTGCCTCTTGATGTCCCAAGATGTGTAAATTAGGGCGGTTTATCAGGGTAAATGTGTGGGCTTAAGGGGATGAGCCGGGGGGGTGCTCTGTCAGAAGGTTAGAGCAGATGCGCTAAATAGCCTCCTTCTGCATTGTAGGGATTCTGTGATGTATTCACTCCCCAGAATATGCTGCAAAACATTGATGACTGTGCTTGAACTAGTTGAATTCTATCCTACTGCACACCATCTTATTGTAATGGCAATACATAAAGGGGGTGCTATTTCCAAAATTCAGTGCCACTGATTTACATAGAATCATAGAATCCCCACAGAGCAGAAGGAGGCCATTCGGTCCATCGAGTCTGCACCGACAACAATCCCACTCAAGCCCGCAATTCCACATATTTACCCCAGTAATTCCCCCTAATCTATGCATCCTGAGACACTAAGGGCAATTTAGCATAGCCAATGCACCTAACCCGCACATCTTTGGGCTGGGGGAGGAAACCGGAGCACCTGAAGGAAACCCTTCAGACACGGGGAGAACATGCAAATTCCACACAGACAGTGACCCAAGCTGGGAATCAAACCCAGGTCCCTGGAGGTTAAATTCCAGTTTTATTAGCCGGGATTCCAGGATTTTAAACTGGTAATTTGGGGGAAATTGAAAAGAGGTCATACTTGACTTGAAATGTTAGCTCTTTCTCTGTCCACAGATGCTACCAATCCTGCTGAGCATTTCCAGTACTTTTCTGTTTTTAGTTGGGGCAACTCACTATTTCCCTGTGATAGCAGCAGAGTAATGGCCTTGGACATGGACCATGGTGGGGAATAGGAGAAAAATTCTGTTCAACAATAACTTGCATCAAGATAGCACTTCTAATCCAATGAAATGTCGGTAGGGAAAAGGATGAAGTCCTGAAGTGTGAATATAGGGGATTTTCACAGTAACTTCATTGCAGTGTGAATGCAAGCCTACTTGTGACTAATAAATAAACTTTACTTTTACTTTCGAGAGTTAGGCAGAAGGCTAAAGTGCAGGGCCGGGAGGGTAGTAATTTCTGGACTACTGCCAGTGCCACATGCTAGCCAAAGTAGGAATAGGAAGATTAGGCAGAAGAATGTGTGGCATGAGAGCTGGTGCAAGGGGCAGGATTTAAGATTTGTGGATCACTGGGATCTCTTCTGAGGCAGGGGTGACCTGTTCAAGAAGGATGGGTTATACCTAAACTGGAGGGGGACTAATACCCTGGCGGGGAGATTTGCTAGAGCCACTCGGGAGGGTTTAAACTAGTTTGGCAGGGGGGGTGGGACCTAAAGCAGTAGGGAATTAGAAGAGAAGGTTGAGGAAAGCATGGAAGCTAAAGAGAGCACGTTAAATAGTAAAGGCAGTGACAGTAATCCTAGTACTAGACAGATCAGGCAAGAGCAGGGCAGACAGCAAGGGAAGTCTAGATTAAACTGCATTTACTTCAATGCAAGAGGCCTGATAGGTAAGACAGATGAACTCAGGGCATGGATGGGTACATGGAACTGGGATATTGTAGCTTTTTGAAAGTGGAATGACAGGTGGACAGGGTGGTGAAAATGGCATTCGACATGCTTGGTTTCAATGGCCAGAACATTGCATACAGGAGTTGGGACGTCTTGTTGGAGTTGTACAAGATATTGGTACGGCCACACTTGGAATACTGTGTACAGTTCTGGTCACCCTATTATAGAAAGGATATTATTAAACTAGAAAGAGTGCAGAAAAGATTTACTAGGATGCTACCAGGACTTGATGGTTTGAGTTATAAGGAGAGGCAGGATAGACTGGGACTTCTTTCCATGGAGCATAGGAGGCATAGGAGTGATCTTATAGAGGTCTATAAAATAATGAGGGGCATAGATAAAGTAGATAGTCAACATCTCTTCCCAAAGATAGGGCAGTCTAAAACTAGAGGGCATAGGTTTAAGGTGAGAGGGGAGAGATACAAAAGGGCTCAGAGGGGCAATTCTTTCACACAGAGGGTGGTGGATGTCTGGAACAAGCTGCCAGAGGTAGTAGCAGAGGCGGGTACAATTTTGTCTTTAAAAAAACATTTAGACAGTTACATGGGTAAGATGGGTATAGAGGGACGTGGGCCAAACGTGGACAATTGGGACTAGCTTAATGATTTTAAAAACTGGTGGCATGGACAAGTTGGGCCAAAGGGCCTGTTTCCATACTGTAGACCTCCATGATTCTATGAATCTATGGAGAAAGGGGGCAACAAGGTAAATCAGGCACTGCCAGGATTGGCGATGCCTGTGACAGAATCATAACTTGTGAAGAGCAACTACTTGGTGGACAGCAGCCATTAGAAGCACATCCATAGAATCCCTACAGTGCAGGAGGCCGCCATCTGGCCCATCAAGCCTGGACAGGCAACAATCCCACCCAGGCCCTCTCCCTATAATCCCACATTATTTACCCTCTCATGCCCCTGCAAATTAGCATGGTTAATCCACTTAACCTGCACACCTTTAGAGTGTGGGTGGAAACCAGAGCACCTGGAGGAAGCCCTCACAGACACGGTGGGGCAGTGTGCAAAGTCCACACAGACAGTGACCTGAGGTCTGAATTGAACCCGAGTCCATGGCGCCGTGAGACTGCAGTGCTAAGCACTGTGCCACCGAGCCACATGAGATCAACCTGAAAGCAGTACAACTATTATCAGGAAAGGAGAGATCCGGGGATACACTTGTGCTGACCTTTAAACTGTGCAAGTTCAGGAGGAAAAAGCAAAAGGGATTCTGGGTTTTAAACAGTGAACAATTGATGATAAAGTTGGTGATGTTGAATTTTGCATCATTGTTTAGGTCCCAATAGCAGTTCATAGAATTTTACAGCACACAAGGTGGCCATTCGGACCATTGTATCCACACCAGTTCTGGGCACTTGGTGATAGGAAGTGCTGACACTACTCCAAAAAGTGTACATCAAAGATTTAGTGGCGTGATGGCACAAGTAATAGATTATAGTTGTAAATCATAAAATCCCTACAGTGCAGAAAGAGGCCATTTTGCCCAAGTCTGCACCAACTCTCTGACAAAGCATCTTATCTTACCCAGGCCATCGCCCCCATACTATCCCCAAAACTCCATGTACTTACCCACTAATCCCCCTACCCTATGTTAGATCATAGAATCCTACAGTGCAATTCTGCCCATCCTAATCTTTGGACACACAGAGGCAATTTGGCATGGTTAATCCACCTCACCCATACATCTTTGGAGTGTGGGAGGAAACTGGAGCACTCGGGGTAAACCCACGCAGACACGGAGTGATCGTGAAAACCCCACACGGACAGTCATCCAAGGCCAGATTTGCAGCCAGGTCCCTGGCAGCAGTGCTAACCACTGTACCACCGTGCCTCCCATAAAGAAAAGCTTAAAAAGAGAAAGGACGTTTTCCACTGGAACAGAGAAGGCAAGGAGGAAATCTCTAGGCGGCGTGGTGGCAGTGGTTAGCACTGCTGCCTCACAGCTCCAGGGACTCGGAGTCAATTCCCGGCTTGGGTCACTGTCTGTGTGCAGTCTGTGCGTCCTCCCCGTGTCTGCGTGGGTTTCCTCCGGGTGTTCTGGTTTCCTCCCACAGTCCAAAAGACGTGCTGGTTAGGGTGGATTGGCCATGCTACATTGCCCCTTAGTGTCAGGGGGACTAGCTATGGCAAATGCATGGAGTTATGGGGATAGGGCCTGCGTGGGATTGTGGTCAGTGCAGAATCGATGGGCCGAATGGCCTCCTACTGCACTGTGGGATTCTATGATCTAACATAGGCTTTCATCATTTTTAATAGTAGTAAAGGTTTTCCTCAATTGATTGAAAAGTCAGTAACAAGGTTGCGTTGATTCATGAACATTACGAGAAAAATAAAACGGGAAATTAGAAGATTTCCCTCCAACCACAGAGCTGTTGGTGCACAGAATGCACCATCGCACATGGCCCTTGAGGCAGAGATCACAAGGTAATTTAAAACAAGATGAAAACCAGAGAATATAAAAGTACGTGGGGAATGGGAGCGGAAATGAGATCCCAGTAAGAAAGCTCCAGTTCAAGGGTAAAGTTCTTCATTTCCCTGCTGTAATTGCTATGATTGTAGGCATCAGCAGCTTTGAGACAACAAAAAAGAGGGGGGAAAGCTTTGGGGGGGGGGGGGGAAGAGGAGTGAAAGAAATAGGAGGAAAACAGAAGAAGTATGAAAGGGTGTAATTAGGGAGCCAGAAAAATACTGGTTTGTGTCTGCTATTGACTGTACTGGTTTGTAAAGAGAGGCAGACAGCGCATTGGGCTAATGCTGTGTTGGCAGGAGACAAAAACCACACTGAAGGAAGTGAGCAATTAGGCTGGAGAAATAACCTAGTTCATTATGCAGTTTACTTGTAGTTTTCTGAAGGGAAGGGAAGTGCTGCTTGCACGAATGTAAAAAGCCTTTGCATTTTATACAACATCTTTCACCATCTCTGGATGTCCCAAGCATTTTACAGCCAGGAAAATACCTCTGGAATGTAGCCATGATGTCGAAACATGGCCACAAATTTGGACGCAGCAAGCTCCCACAAACAGCAGCCCATGTCAATAATCAAAGAACCCTTTTCTGTGATGTTGTTTGAGGGCTAAATACTGGGCAGGACACCAGGTAGAACCTCCCCGCTTGCCTTCAAAATAATGGAATCTGCACCCCGAGAGGCCAGACGCATTACCAATTTAACATTTCATCTGAAAAACGTCACCCTCCCAATGATCCAGCACTCCCTCAGTGCTGTGCTGGAGTGCCAACTTTGATGTTGGCTCGCCAGTCTCTGGAGTGGTTCTCTTGAGCCTACGCCTTCTGGCTCAGAAGCGCACTCAGTCACAGCTGACACAGGAAGGCGCACAACAATTCAACACAATAACCGCAACACTTTAAAAAAAAAATTAAAGCCAATCTTAGATGACACATGCACCAAGAACCCAATGAAGCGATCACACAAACAAACAGGTGGCTTATCAAGTCATCAGCCAGTTCTACCAGATTCGGGAAACTGAGAGACACAAAAGGCAAGCAACTGAACTTGTATCATGTCCTCAGGACACTACAGCATTCCACCACCAATGAACTGCTGCTGAAATGTAATCACTTTTGCAAACGTGGCAGCTAATTTAAACATATCAAAATCCCACAAAACAGCAATGACATCAATAACTCACTTTGCTAAAAATCTGGGATGGAAACAGGAATCATTGGAAAGTTAAAATTTATTTATTAGCGTCACAAGTAGGCTTACATTAACACTGCAATGAAGTTACTGTGAAACTCCCGTAGTCGCCACACTCCAGCGCCTGTTCGGGTACACCGAGGGAGAATTTAGCCTGTCCAATGCACCTAACCAGCACATCTTTTGGACTGTGGGAGGAAACCGGAACACCCAGAGGAAGCCCACGCAGACACGGAGAACGTGCAGACTCTGCACGGACAGTGATAGAAGCCGGGTATCGAACCTGGGTCCCTGGCGCTGTGAGGCAGCAGTGCTAACCACTGTGCCACGGTGCCACCACAGGGCAAGATGATCAACCACATAGCCATTTGTTCAAATTCCTTTGTCAATTCTGACTGGATGCTTTTTGCTCCACATGTTAACTTACACTTCTTCCTCTTTGTAGGTGCTAACAGGTTTCCAGCATCTTCTGTTTTAGACAGAAGATTTTGTTTGAAATGGGAAGGGAAAGTGTTGACAATCCTTGAACACTGTACCCAACTATATGACTCACTGACCTAAGAAAAGGTGGGGTTTGGGCAGGGTCATTTCTCGATTCCCATTTAATAGAAACTGAAATAAATTAAAAGCCTGTTTCTAAATGTTACCAATGCAATACATTCCAAGAAAGTACCACCTCAAGGTTAGAACGAGGTGAAGAAACCACAAACACTTAACCCTGCGACATGTCGCTGCCTTGCATCACACATGCACTGGTAGAAACTGCCAAGGCTGCAAGTTGAAACAGAAATAAGCAAAATAACTGTACATGAAGCACTTTGAGTCATTCCAAAGACACCTGGTAACATCCTATATGAATGCAACTCTTCTTTCCAAAAGAAAAGCATTCCCTATTTTCAAAACCATTTTGAACACTTATCCGAGGCCTCCAGCCTCATTTTCTTTCTTTCCTATCCTCCACATCTACCACAGCTTTCTCTTTACAAGGCCTTGTGGCAGGCTGAGGGATGTTCTTTTGGAGGAATACTACTGAAACACGAGTTATTTCCAACTTTTTTTGTTTTGAAACCCAACTTGCATAATTGAAACATACTGGGGGAAGGTAATGTACAACACCAACGCAATTTTACAACACTGCTTATGGACGACTCATCCAGCAACAGCACGCACGCCCTTGGCAGCACATTAATCCTCCATTCATACGGAATTCATTTTAATGGGAGTTGCACTTTGGAGCAGATATTACTTCCTAGGCCAACCGGCAGAGCCTCCGAGTCTCACATGTGACTGAAGAAGCATTTACAGCTGTTTCCACTCAGGCTATGACTTTGAAGCTGAACTTACAAAGACGCAGACTAATGAAAGACGGCAGGGCAGAGCAACTCGCACCTCGAGATGTTGTCGAACAGAATAATTCATAGTTAGCTTGACCTCTCTTGCCCCTTCAATAATTCTCCACGTCTGCTTGGGCAAACAGAGCAATATAGTTTAAACCTTGCAGCAGGAAGTTTACTCCAATTGTCAGGCTAAAATGCTGTCATTAAACACATCAAAGATCTCTACCCCGGAGTTGTGAGCTTAGAGTGGAGAAATTCGAGGATATGTTATATTGCGGGTTTTGGAAAGCTCAAGGTGCAAAATACAAATCAGAGACTCATTTCTCAAGCCTGCACGATCAGACAATCAAGATTCACAATACAAGGAAGAAGCACAACGTACACAAGTTATCGGGATGGCACGGTGGCACAGTGGTTAGCACTGCTGCCTCACAGCGCCAGGGACCCGGGTTCGATTCCCGACTTGGGTCACGTCTGTGTGGAGTTTGCATGTTCTCCCCGTGTCTGCATGGGTTCCCTCCGGGTTCCTCCCACAGTCCAAAGATGCGCAGATTAGGTGGACTGGCCATGCTAAATTGCCCCTTGGTGTCAGGGGGACTAGCTAGGGTAAATGCATTAGGTTATGGGGGTAGGGCCTGGGTAGGATTGTGGTCAGTGCAGACTCGATGGACCTCCTTCTGCATTGTAGGATTCTATAACATGCCCCATACGAAGCAACAACGCAGCTACATCTGGAGTGCTGTAATTCTGAGCACCGGACTCGAGCAGAGATATCCAAGATGGTGCAAAGAAAAGACAGTAACCTGGTGTTGTTAAACTTCTTAAAGTCCAACAGGTTTATTTGGTAGCAAAAGCCACACAAGCTTTCGGAGCTCCAAGCCCCTTCTTCAGGGGAGTGGGAATTCTGTTCACAAACAGAGCATATAAAGACACAAACTCAATTTACATGAATAATGGTTGGAATGCGAATACTTACAACTAATCAAGTCTTTAAGAAACAAAACAACGTGAGTGGAGAGAGCATCAAGACAGGCTAAAAAGATGTGTATTGTCTCCAGACAAGACAGCCAGTGAAACTCTGCAGGTCCAGGCAACTGTGGGGGTTACAAATAGTGGGACATGTGAAATAGTGTTTATATGCTCTGTTTGTGAACAGAATTCCCACTCACCTGAAGAAGGGGCTTGGAGCTCCGAAAGCTTGTGTGGCTTTTGCTACCAAATAAACCTGTTGGACTTTAACCTGGTGTTGTTAAACTTCTTACTGTGTTTACCCCAGTCCAACGCCAGCATCTCCGCATCATGGCAAAGAAAAGAACCAGGAAGCATGAGCTCATGCCTACAACAGCCAAGGCGTACAGACAGTAGAGAGTTAATAACTTTGCACAAAGAATGGTGCTCGTGAAGCAAAGAGCAAGGAGTTAGACGGTGAAACTCCTGCTCTTGTCTAACCTCAGATAAACAGATGCTTACAGTACCAGTGTGACATCTGCCAATTTCCCACACTAATTAGTACAGTTTTTGCTGCCACTTGGACTGAGACCAACTTTAAACTACACGGCCTCATTTCACATTCCGACTCTTGCAGCCAATAGACAAGAGAAAGGCTTCCATCCTACCAGGTGATCCTGAATTTTAGCCCAGATCCAGGAGATTTTAGGAAACAGACTCATAAGAACATAAGGAATAGGAGCAGGAGTAGGCCATCTAGCCCCTCAAGCCTGCTCCGCCATTCAATAAGATCATGGCTGATCTGATAGTGTGTTCAGTTCCACTTACCCGCCCGCTCCCCATAACCCTTAATTCCCTTAATGCTTAAAAATCTATATCTGTGACTTAAACACATTTAACGAGGTAGCCTCCACTGCTTCAT
Organism: Mustelus asterias; assembly: GCF_964213995.1. Lineage (NCBI taxonomy): Eukaryota > Metazoa > Chordata > Chondrichthyes > Carcharhiniformes > Triakidae > Mustelus > Mustelus asterias. Next base: position 9,502,092 of record NC_135824.1, read on the forward strand.
TGGGCAGAGAATTCCAAAGATTCACTACCCTCTGGGAGAAGAAGTTCCTCCTCAACTCTGTTCTAAACTGACTCCCTCATATTTTGAGGCTATGTCCACCTAGTTCTTGTTTCCATTGCAAGTGGAATTAACCTCGCTGCTTCTACTACCCTGTCTAGCCCCTTCATTATCTTATATGTCTCTATAAGATCTCCCCTCAACCTTCTAAACTCCAATGAGTACAGGCCCAGTCTACTCAATCTCTCCTCATAAACTAACCCCTTCATCTCTGGACTCGAACTATATGTTTAAGCAAATTACCAGCTCCACTGGAGAACAGCATAGAATTCATCATTCAGGGAGTTTTGCACAGCAGTAAAACATGTACTGAGAAACCTGCACAATCTAAAATATATTTTAAAAATCAAACAGCTCAAGGTTAAAGTCAAAAAAATTAATTACAATAGTTACTCCAAGTTTGACTAGTAATTAATCTGGCTTAATTTATTCATCAACTTGGTATAACAAAACTATATGGCAGTGCTAAAATGTTTTTTTTATATCTGATTTTTAAAATCTGATGCAGCCGAAGGTGCATCTTGCCCTCCGTGCTATGCGAGCACTCCCTTTGTTTACCATCCACCATGCATGAACTTCCAAATTCCAACCATCTCTGCTTTAGATTGTGTGGACAGACCGCCAATCCCAGACCTCCAATGCCCTCCCATCCCCATATCAAACCAGAGGGTACCAGAGGCAACTGGGAGAGAGAACCAGAAGTTGCCACATCACAATTTTCCCTCCCTTTGGCACATTAGGCACCAGAGCATCCATACAGAATAGGATAATATTCTACAATGATACGGAGCAGGAATGCAAATTGGAGCATGTGTGATCTCCAAAGGCTAGAATCAATTTCTCTGTGTGTTCTGATGTGGTTCATCCTTTAATCTCCAGTTGAGGCTTGGAGGCCACAGAGTACCAATAAGATTGCACAAATTTCTTCTGTCATGAGCTCAGAGTTAAAAATCACAACTTCAGATGATTGCTTGAAGTTACCAAATCATTACTTTCGCTTTACATTCTCCCCGTGTCTGCATGGATTTCCTCCGGGTACTCCAGTTTCTTCGCACAGTCCAAAAGACTGTGCTGACTAGGTGCATTGGCCATGCTAAATTCTCCCTCAGTGTACCCGAACAGGCACTGGAGTGTGGCGACTAGGGGATTTTCACAATAACTTAATTGCAGTGTTAATGTAAGCCTACTTGTGACACTAATAAATAAACATTAGATTTTACCCCACTTCTTGAGTTTATACCAACACATCTACCCAAAATATCCATCACTGACATTACCATGCAAAATAAAGCTATTAAACTCATCACACCACTGCCAATCTACTCTTAAATTTACCTGCCCTTTCCCTGTGATCTTTCTCATTGTTCTTTGATCAAACATTGCTCAGATTTCCTTTTAAATGACGTTTTGGTCCCTACTTCAAAGCCACTTAAATAGAGCACTCCATTAATGCCTTCCATGTGAACCAATTTCTTCCCCTTCTCTCTCTGCTCTTCTAATGATACTCATGATCCTCTGGCCTCTTTAATTAGTTCACTCACTAGCACAAAACATCTGTATTTATTCTCTCAAAAACATTTGCAATCTTGAAAATCATTCATGACAGTGGAGATGGAGACAGCAGGACAGTCCTCCCATGGCTGCAGTGACACAACTTTTTGAAAATGTGGATGACCAAGTCCTACAACGTAAATGAGGAATTATCACATCAAAGTTTGAGGGAGGGATATGGGAACATACAAAAACGTGGTTCGATTTTTACAAGGGTTGTCCAAATTTGTGGCAATGGCGCGCCTGAAATTTAAGTTTAAATTAAGTTTATTAGTGTTACAAGTAGGCTTACATTAACACTGCAATGAAGTTACTGTGAAAGTCCCTCAGTCGTCACACTCCGGCGCCTGTTTGGATACACTGAGGGAGAATTTAGCATGGCCAATGCACCTAACCAGCACGTCTTTCAGACTGTGGGAAGAAACCGGAGCACCCAGAGGAAACCCACGCAGACAGTCTGCTTTAACTGATGGTTCAGGTGGAGAGCAAAGATCCCGTGGCACTTGCATCCTCAACCTTCTGACTCCAAGACAACGACTGAGCCAATACAGAGAACATGAAGGGACAATGATGATGATCATAGAATCCTGCAGTGCCATCGAGTCTGCACCGATCACAATTCCACGCAGGCCCTATTCCCATAACCCCATGCATTTACGACAGCTAGTCCCCCTGACACTAAGAGGCAATTTAACATGGCCAATCCAACTAACCTGCACATCTTTGGACTGTGGGAGGAAACTGGAGCACCAAGAGGAAACCCACGCAGAAACGGGGTGAATGTATAGAGTGGACCCAAGTCGGGAATCGAACCCGGGTCCCTGCCACTGTGAGACAGCAGTGCTAACCACTGTGCCATCATGCCACCCTAATTACACTTACACACACACAGATACGAAAACTAATCTTCCTTAAAAACTTCTCCTTTAAGATTCAATTCACAAAGGTCTCAGATGCCCAGCCACTAAATGCTCAGCTCCACTTGCCACCTTTCTGCAGCAAATATTTGGACAGCCCAAGGAGCGGAGGGACCAAATGTCCCAGGCATTGTTATTTACAATACAAAACATATTAAATATGAACACAAACACTGTTGGCATACTTTTGGCCAGAACTAGGTGGATTCCTTCACAGCATTAAATGAATGATCAGAATCCTTATGAGTAGGTCTAAAGCTAGTGGATTAGCCGAATAACTTGCACAGTACTCCTCATCAAGTAGGTAAAAGTAAGAGCTGAAGCAATAGCAGTGGGAGTGGACATTAGTCACTCAAGACTGCACCATCACTCAATAGGTTGACATTCTACCTCAACTCCACTTTCCCTATCTCCGCACTTCTGTAATGTCCTAACTATATTTGGGGTTTTACACAGAAAAAAAAATGACCAGTGGATTCGAAGTAACAGGTTTTATTGGAAAAGGTGTTCTCTGCTCTGCAAACAGCCTAATGACATCACCATCAAATCAAGTGAGCCGCTCTTAAAGCAATCTGCAACCCTTTTAAATATATAACAACCTTCTGTTTCCCTCAGCACCCAAGCATCTATCAATCTCAGGCCTGAACAGACTCAATGACTGAGCATCCACAGTCAAAAATTCCAGAGATGTATAATCCACTGTGTGAAGAAATTCCTCCTCATCTCAATCATAAATAGCTGATCCTTCACTCAAACTAATGCTCCTTCATTTTAGACTCTCGAAACAGTCTTTGACCATTAGTCATGACAAGTGTGGTGCTCCCCAATTTCTTACAGAATCCTAAGGTCTCAATTTTTGACCCGCATATTGCCCAGACTGGATTCCCTTTCTGTGTTGAGCTAGCTGATCTCAGCCAGAGCAGAAGTGGCGTGACGTATGTTATTGACACCCCTGTGTCAAAGAACAAACAAAGAACAGTACAGCACAGGAAACAGGCCCTTCAGCCCTCCAAGCCTGTGCCGCTCCTTGGTCCAACTAGACCAATCGTTTGTATCCCTCCATTCCCAGGCTGCTCATGTGACTATCCAGGTAAGTCTTAAACGATGTCAGCGTGCCTGCCTCCACCACCCTACTTGGCAGCGCATTCCAGGCCCCCACCACCCTCTGTGTAAAATATGTCCCTCTGATATCTGAGTTATACTTCGCCCCTCTCACCTTAAGCCCGTGACCTCTCGTGATCGTCACCTCCGACCTGGGAAAAAGCTTCCCACTGTTCACCCTATCTATACCCTTCATAATCTTGTACACCTCTATTAGGTCTCCCCTCATTCTCCGTCTTTCCAAGGAGAACAACCCCAGTCTACCCAATCTTTCCTCATAGCTAAGACCCTCCATACCAGGCAACATCCTGGTAAACCTTCTCTGCACTCTCTCTAACGCCTCCACGTCCTTCTGGTAGTGCGGCGACCAGAACTGGACGCAGTACTCCAAATGTGGCCTAACCAGCGTTCTATACAGCTGCATCATCAGACTCCAGCTTTTGTACTCTATACCCCGTCCTATAAAGGCAAGCATACCATATGCCTTCTTCACCACCTTCTCCACCTGTGTTGCCACCTTCAAGGATTTGTGGACTTGCACACCTAGGTCCCTCTGTGTTTCTATACTCCTGATGACTCTGCCATTTATTGTATAACTCCTCCCTACATTATTTCTTCCAAAATGCATCACTTCGCATTTATCTGGATTAAATTCCATCTGCCACCTCTCCGCCCAATTTTCCAGCCTATCTACATCCTGCTGTATTGCCCGACAATGCTCTTCGCTATCCGCAAGTCCAGCCATCTTCGTGTCATCCGCAAACTTGCTGATTACACCAGTTACACCTTCTTCCAAATCATTTATATATATCACAAATAGCAGAGGTCCCAGTACAGAGCCCTGCGGAACACCACTGGTCACAGACCTCCAGCCGGAAAAAGACCCTTCGACCACTACCCTCTGTCTCCTATGGCCAAGCCAGTTCTCCACCCATCTAGCCACTTCCCCTTGTATCCCAAGAGCCTTAACCTTCTTAACCAACCTGCCATGTGGGACTTTGTCAAATGCCTTACTGAAATCCATATAGACGACATCCACGGCCCTTCCTTCATCAACCGTTTTTGTCACTTCCTCAAAAAACTCCACCAAATTTGTGAGGCACGACCTCCCTCTTACAAAACCATGCTGTCTGTCACTAATGAGATTGTTCCGTTCTAAATGCACATACATCCTGTCTCTAAGAATCCTCTCCAACAACTTTCCTACCACGGACGTCAAGCTCACCGACCTATAATTTCCCGGGTTATCCCTGCTACCCTTCTTAAACAACGGGACCACATTCGCTATCCTCCAGGATGGAGAAATCAGCCAAAATTATTACTCTTTATTCATTTTACGTGAAGTATTTGGAAATGTTCCAACTGCTCCCTCCCACTAGTATCATCTATAGTTTTTCAATATATGTCAATCTGAGATCAAGGGGCACTTTGATGTGTGAAAATATTTCACAAACACAGTAAAAAACTGTACCGATGCACACAAGTATCACGCAAATCATTTCGAAAAGGGGAGAGAAGGAAGGTGGCTAGATTGAAGATCGACATTGGTAAATAGGAAACTTACTTAAAGGGAGATCACCAGTCAAATATGTTTTTCTTCCAAATGCCACAATAACCTGAAAAAGATAAAAGTGAAATAAAAATGAGCAGAATTTGCATAAAAGGCCTCTGTCAGAGAATGTGGGGGAGGAGATGACTGAGAATGTTCTGCAAACAAAAAAAATCCCAAAAAATGCAAAGCTTTTTTATTTAAACATTATGAGAATTTTTGAGGTTTCAAGGGCACGGCATCGATTTGAACAAGCTCGGTACATTATCGGAGGCACATTTACACCACCAGCCAAATGAAGAATCCCAGTCTCTATCCAGGTGCAGCTGGCAGAGGGTGTGTGGGGGTAACCCCCATCTCTTAACCAGATAACTATGTGGAAGAAAATGCGGATCTACAATTGTACCTTTGAGAGAATGCAATAGGAGCAACCAATCCCACATTTTGACCTCTTAAAAAAAAAAATCAAAACATATCTCCAGTAACTGGCTCATTAATCCGGACAATGGATCAAGTGTGAGAAAATGTCAAGGTATCTTGCAATGGAAAGGTTATCAAGGCAGCAAATTATTAAAAGTGTTGTGGTGCAGTTCTTGCGTCACTGTGAAGAACAGCTGTTTGGCTCAAGTGTAGCAATCTTGCCTCAGAGTAATGAAGGTTGCTGTCTCACATCCCACTTCAAGACTTACACAAATGCTTTATATATAAAGATGTGTACAAGGTGACTTGCTTCTTCAACACCTATCAAAAGTCAACAGAACAAAACTCCACATCTCTTCATGTACAATATAGTACGACCTCATTATATTTTGGCAAAGCGCCTCTTGCACAGAGTCAGGAGATTCAAAACATTTTTATTTTTCGCAGTGACTGATGGTGTGCAACCTACTCCTGTCATCTCCGACGGTGCTAACTGACTGAACTCTCGTGAAAACAGCCCCTGCCAAGAAAATGGGACTGAAGATTACAGTTAACTTTAGAAATTTATGAAGCACTTGTGATGTTAAGTTCATGGCAAAGATACGTAGAGAAATTTTTTTTCATCTGGCTTAAATCAGTTTGTGCTGGAATTGTTGGGGACTGTGGCTAACTAACTGTGCCAGGTATATAAAGAAAGAACAAGCCTGATGTACTAAATGAATTTTTCCTCGGTCCATATTTCATGGGTGGCACGGTCGTTAGCACTGCTGCCTCACAGCACCACGGTCCCAGGTTTAATTCCAGCCTTGGGTGACTGTGCAGAATTTGCACGTTCTCCCCATGTCTGCGTGGGTTTCCTCCAGGTGCTCCGGTTTCCTCCCACATTCCAAAGGTGTGCGGGTTAGGTGGATTGGCCATGCTAAAATTGACCTTAGTGTCAGGGTGATTAGCAGGGTGAATGTGTGAGGTTACAGGAATAGAGCCTGGGTGGGATGTGGTCGGTACAGACTAAATGAAAGTGAAAATCTTACTATGTGAAAGCTTTTGTATTGCAGTTGATTACCTGAGTTTCAAATCATATTTTGCTAATAAGAGATCCATTGAGCATGTTACTTTTTGCTTATATATGTGAGAGGAATGCTTGTTTCTGCTGTAGATTGCTGCTTTCAGTGTTTTTATTTATTCCTGGGATATGGGCGTCACTGGTTGGGCCAGCATTTACTTCCCATTCCTAATTGCCTTTAAACTGCCCTCAGCACCTGACCAGAGGGCAGTTAAGAGTCAACCACATTGCTGTGGGTCTGGAGTCACATGTAAGGATGGCAGATTTCCTATCCTAAAAGACATTAGTGAACCAGATGGATTTTAATGACAATTGACAATGGTCTCATGGTCATCATTAGATTTTTAATTCCAGATTTTTATTGAATTCAGACTTCACTATATGCGGTGGTGGGATTTGAACCACAAAGGAGCCTTTAGGTAGCATTGATCATAACATGTTTGAATTTTGCATTCACTTTGAGGGAGGGAAGGGTGGGTCTAAGGCTAGCATTTTAAATTTAAATACAATACAAGGGCATGAAGACACAGTCTGTTAAAATTATCTGGGAAATTAGCTTAAAAGAGAGGACATCAGAGATCCAGCCACAAATATTTGAGATATTTGGGTGGCACAGTGGTTAGCACTGCTGCATCAGGGACCCGGGTCCAATTCCCGGCTTGGGTCACTGTCTGTGCGAAGTTTGCACGTTCTCCCTGTGTCTGCGTGGGTTTCCTCCTACAGTCTGGTAGGACAAATTTAAATGTGGATTACAGGGTCAAAGGTAGGGTTCTGAAGACTGTGGAGGAACAGAGAGATCTTGGGGTCCATATCCACAGATCTCTAAAGGTTGCCACTCAAGTGGATAGAGCTGTGAAGAAGGCATATAGTGTGTTAGCTTTTATTAACAGGGGGTTGGAGTTTAAGAGCCGTGGGGTTATGCTGCAACTGTACAGGACCTTGGTGAGACCGCATTTGGAATATTGCGTGCAGTTCTGGTCACCTCACTATAAGAAGGATGTGGAAGCGCTGGAAAGAGTGCAGAGGAGATTTACCAGGATGCTGCCTGGTTTGGAGTGTCGGTCTTATGAGGAAAGGTTGAGGGAGCTGGGGCTGTTCTCTCTGGAGCGGAGGAGATTGAGGGGAGACTTAATAGAGGTTTATAAAATGATGAAGGGGATAGATCGAGTGAACGTTCAAAGACTATTTCCTCGGGTGGATGGAGCTATTACAAGGGGGCATAACTATAGGGTTCATGGTGGGAGATATAGGTAGGATATCAGAGATAGGTTCTTCACGCAGAGAGTGGTTGGGGTGTGGAATGGACTGCCTGCAGAGATAGTGGAGTCAGACACTTTAGGAACATTTAAGCGGTTATTGGATAGGCACATGGAGCACACCAGGATGGTAGGGAGTGGGATAGCTTGATCTTGGTTTCAGATGAAGGTCGGCACAACATCGTGGGCCGAAGGGCCTGTTCTGTGCTGTACTGTTCTATGTTCTATGTTCTATGTTCTAAATAGGCCGAATGGCCTTCTTCTGTACTGTAGGGATTCTATGTACACTATGTTCACAGTCTGTTCTAAGCTGAAACAGCAACTTCTTTGGACAAATCTCCATTGTGTGTTTAAACTAATGCTCTCAGGTCATGGTCAACTGGTAAAGTCACATCTACAATATCGTCACATGTGAGGCCACTAGGTCACTTCAGGAGAGCAACAACAACTTAAATTTATAGCATGCCTTCTGCGTTATAAAAGGTCCCATGGTGCTGAGCCACATAAGGAAACATTGGGTCTGATGACCAAAGTCTTGGTCGAAGGGGTAAGTTTTAAGAAATGGCTTAAAGAAGGAAAGTGAGTCTAAGAGAGGTGGTGAAGTGCAAGAAGGGCATTCCAGAGCTTAGACTCGAGGCATCACCACGTCCCAGGAAGCCCCTCAGAATCAATAAAGGACCTAGTGGCGATGGTTTTCATAGCTTAATCATGCTGCATTTTTCAAATTGGGTCATTAATCTTGACCAGTGCAGCAAAGGATCATCTAATGTGAAAATCTTTACCCTTTCATTGTGCTTTATTGCACTCAAATGATTGCAATTCATCTGTGTTGAGTGAAGTCACCATGGTCATGAAGGTGCAAGTGTGAGATCAGGTGTAATATCTGTTTTTGTCAGCTTGGATTTGGTCTCTCTTGTGGGGATCGCGGCATTACCATGTCTCAGGAAGACCCTCAGAATCGAGGATCACTTGCTTCCACTCCAGTTCGATGGGTTCTGAAAAGTCCAATGTGTGATCTGCAGAATCTGCCACAAGTGGGGAGGAGGCGTTTGCAGGGTTGGGTAGATAGGTCATTTGGACATTTGTGTGACTGAAGGCATCGCCATCACTGGTGAGGTGATTAAAATCAGAATTCGATGAGGCACATGTCTCAGAGGTTGTGGGGTTGGAGGAGATTAAAGAATTCGGGAGGGGTGAGCTCATGGAAGGATTTGAAAACAAGGTTGAGAATTTTAAAATTCTATCTATACCTTAATGTGCAACATGCTGCCTTAACATGGGAATCATTTATAAAAGGCGCTCCCGACGCAATTGTGGGCAAGTTTTAAAATTTAAAAGAAGACTTCTTGAATTTGATTTAAATTTCAAGATATCACTTGACTGGGAGCCAGCAAGCACAGGGTGATGGCTGTACAAGACTTGGGGCAAAGTAACACTCAAGCAGAGTTTGGACGATCTCTAGTTTATGCGGGGGGGGTTTGGTTTAGCTCAGTTGGTTGGACAGCTGGTTGGAGGTGTGGATGGACACTAGCAGCACGAGTTCAATTCTCGTACCAATGGAGGTTGTTCACGAAAGCCCGCCTTCTCAACCTTGCAGCTCACCTGAGGTGTGGTGATCCTCAGCTTAAACCACCACCAGTCAGCTCCTCCCCCTCAAAAGGGTAGAAGTAACCTACAATCATCTGGAGTTACGGCGACTCGGCTGCCATCGCCTTTTGAGGAAGAGAGTTCCAAAGACTCATGGCTCACATCCTCCTCATCTCTGTCATTAATTTATGGAGGGTAGAATTTGGGAGACAAATCAGGAATGCACTGAAATAGTCAAGTCCAGAGTATCACAAGTCAATCAGTGAGCGGCTAGAGTCCGATGCAAGCGCGTAGATTAGAAATCTGTAGGACATTCATGGACCAATTCAGATTTTAATAACTTGGCACTTTTTCCGCAACGTTGCTGGATTTATTGCAATTCAATTTCAACACTTGTCCACACCACCCACAATTGCTTAGTGAGCACCCGCGAAATGGATCCCAAATTGGGCAACATTTCACACATGTTCATGCAAAGATATTTGCATTTATATTCCATCTTTCACAACCTCAGGGTGCCTTCAGGTACTTAATAGCCAATGAATTACTTTTGCAGCCGTCACTGCTGTAATTGTGTGGAAAAGTGGCAGCCGATTTATGCAAAGCAAGCTCCCACACACAGCACAAGCCAAATGGCTAGATAAGTTGCTATTTTAGGGTTGATTGAGGGCTAAATTTTGGCCAGGACAATGGGGTAGGGGGAGGGGGGGGGGGGGACGGATTCCCCCAGCTCCCCTCTGAAGAGGTGTCAGGGGATCTTCCGCAGACACCCGAGGGGGCAGACGGGACACAGTTTAACCTTTTATCCAAAAGATCACACCTCAGATAGTGCAGCGTTAAAGTGTCAGTCTAGATGACATGCTCAAATCTCTGGATTGAGATTTGACCACGCAATCTTCTGATCACAGATGAGTACACTGTCAGTGAACCAAAGCTGACAGGAAATTAGAAAAAGACTAAAATGCACCAAAACACATTAAGCATGGGCAGGGTTAGTTCACACTGGGTGCGGTAAACAGAGCATATTTGTCTAAATCTGTAAGTGATCTTACAGATAAAAGTAACAATACAAGACAGAATAGCAAAACATTGAATATAGAACCTTACAATTAGTGTAAATGTGTCACAAGGTAGTGATTGTCAAATGGTAGCTAGGTGTTGGAACAGTAAACAAGGATCTCACAACATAAGCAAAATCAAGGATAAAGTTCATTATTTACTTTACTCAGAGTTGCAAAGCGAGAGCGAAGAATTATACAGTGCAGAAGGAAGCCATTAGGCTCATCGAGTCTGCATGGATTCTGTGGCAGAGCATCTTACCCCCAGGCCCACCCCTGCTCTACCCCCGTAACCTCACATATTTATCCCACTAATCCCCCTAACCTACAAATTTTAGGACACCAAGGGGCAATTTAGCATGGCCAATCCACCTAACCTGCACATCTTTGGACTGTGGGAGGAAACCCACAGGGCGAACGTGCAAACTCCACACATCCAAGGCCGGAATCAAACCTGGGTCCCTGGTACTGTGAGGCAGCAGTGCTAACCACTGTGCCACTGTGGTTAAGGGCAACCCCTTAATCCATTTCCTTGCTTGCTCCAAAACCAATTCAAATTCAAACCGAGTCCAGAGCGGCACAGTGGTTAGCATTGCTGCTTCATAGCTTCAGGGATCCAGGTTCTGTTCCCATCTTGGGTCAGTGTCTGTGCTCTTGTTTCCTCTCACAGTCCAAAAGACGTGCTGGTAGGTGCACTGTCCGTGCTAAATTCTCCCTCAGTGTACCCGAACAGGCGCCGGAGTGTGGCAACTAGGGGATTTTCACAGGAACTTCATTGCAGTGTTCATGTAAGCCTACTTGTGACACGAATAAATAAACTTTAAACTTAAATTTGTGATTCCCACAAGAGAGTCTAGATCCAAGCTGACAAGAGCAGCCATTGCACCTGATCTCATGCTTGCACCTTCATGATCATCGTGACTTCACTCAGAGATGAATTGCAATCATCTGAACGCAATAAAGCACAATGACAGGGTAAAGATTTTCACATTAGATCATCCTTTGCTGCACTGGTCAAGATTAATGACCCAATTTTTTTAAAGCAGCATGATTAAGCTTTGAAAACCATCACATCTGTGTCCTTTATTCCAATGATTTTGGCTAAAGGTACCTATGCCAATGTAAAGTTACAGTTCTTACAAGGATCTTTCTTTCCCCTTCTCAAAGGCAATTAGGGATGTGCAATAAATGCTGGCCGAGCCAGAGTAATCAACATCCTGTATATAATTAAAACAAAACATCTCAACAACAGAAGTATCAAAAGGTAAAGGTTGCCCAGTTGTACATTCCTCACCCTCTAATGCGCATCCCATCTACAATGGAGAGGGAGGGCAGGACCGACCGAGAGAGAGACTGAGACACACACTCACGCGCCATGAGCGAGAGCCACTGACACACACGCCATGAGGGACGGGGGAGAGAGAGAGGGATAGAGAGAGACTGACACACATCATGAGGGAAAGATAGATAGAGAGAGGAGATTGTGAGGGAGAGAGAGAGAGAGAGACACACACACACATTGTGAGGGAGAGTGAAAGAGAGACAGCATTGCAAATTGTACACCCTTGTTCAAAAGAGAGGGTAGAAAGATAAAGCCGGCAATCAATCATGGGGAGACTTTTAGGGAGAAAATTAACAGCTGCTTGGACAAGCATGGATTATTAAAGAGGAATTTAATACCCCAGATTTGTTAAGGAAAAATAGCGATTGATTAACCTGATCGAGGTTTTTGTTTTGAAGAGATAACAGTGGGTGGATTAGGGCATGGATTTTCAAAAAGTACCATGAACAGCTCGTCAGCAAAACTGAAGCTCCTGCCATAAATGGGGCAGTGACAACGTGGATACAAAACTGGAAGAAGAATGAAAAAAACAGAAATATGCAGTTCTGTGGACTGAAAGAAGGTATACGGTGCTGTTCTCCAGGGTTCAGTACAGGATTAGATATCTGTTAATGATCTGGACTTGGGGGTGTTGAGTTAAATTTCCAAATTTGCAGACACAGGCAAAATCATAGAATCCCTACAGTGCAGAAGAGGCCATTCAGCCCAACAGGTCTGCACCGACTAGAACATAGAACAGTACAGCACAGAACAGGCCCTTCGGCCCACGATGTTGTGCCGAGCTTTATCTGAAACCAAGATCAGGCTATCCCACTCCCTATCATCCTGGTGTGCTCCATGTGCCTATCCAATAACCGCTTAAATGTTCCTAAAGTGTCTGACTCCACTATCACTGCAGGCAGTCCATTCCACACCCCAACCACTCTCTGCGTAAAGAACCTACCTCTGATATCCTTCCTATATCTCCCACCACGAACTCTATAGTTATGCCCCCTTGTAATAGCTCCATCCACCCGAGGAAATAGTCTTTGAACGTTCACTCGATCTATCCCCTTCATCATTTTATAAACCTCTATTAAGTCTCCCCTCAGCCTCCTCCGCTCCAGAGAGAACAGCCCTAGCTCCCTCAACCTTTCCTCACAAGACCTACCCTCCAAACCAGGCAGCATCCTTGTAAATCTCCTCTGCACTCTTTCCAGCGCTTCCACATCCTTCTTATAGTGAGCTGACCAGAACTGCTCACAATATTCCAAATGTGGCCTCACCAAGGTCCTGTACAGTTGCAGCATAACCCCACAGCTCTTAAACTCCAACCCCCTGTTAATAAAAGCTAACACACTATAGGCCTTCTTCACATAATCTTGACAGATTATCTCAGCCAGGCCCTCTTACCCACCCTACGCTGCAACCCCCACACTTACCAATCCCCCTAACCTGCACATCTGAAACTAGGAAGTATAGTAACCAGTGAGGAAGGCAGTAACAGAGTCAAGGGGACAGGGTGAAATGGAAAGACATATGGCAGATGAAATTCAATGCAAGAAAATGTGGGCTAAAACATTTTGTGGGGAAGAATGAGGGAGGGACAATAAGAGCTATATAGTTTAATTTTAAAAAGTGGGATCCTTTGTACGCAAAATTTTCAGACCCAGACAGTGCAGTCAAGATAGATCACAGTCCTGACACAATGACAAGACGAAAGGGTGTGTAGAACACACAAGTTCAGAGTATGCATACAGTGAATATTTTGGTGAGGCCGCAGAAATGGCTTTGGAGAAAGGGCAATGGAATTAATTTCTTTCATGGGATGTGGGCATCACTGGCAAGTCCAGCATTTCTTTGCTCATTCCCAGCTGCCCTTGAACTGCCCCAATTCTGACGAAGGGTCATCCAGACCCGAAACGTTGGTTCCATTCTCTTTCCACAGATGCTGTCAGACCTGCTGAGATTTTCCCAACATTTTCTGTCTTTGTGTTTTTGAACTGAATGGCTTGCCACACTGCTGAGGTGAGTAAAGAGTTAACCACATTGCTGTGGGTCTGAGATCACATACAGGCCAGACCAGACAAAAACAGCAGATTTCCCTCCCTAAGGGATATTAGTGAACTAGATGGGGTTTTGATGTCAAATCAACAAAGGTGTCATGGTCACCATCACTGATGACCAGATTGTTAATTGAATTCAAATTCAACCAGCTGCTGTGGTGGGATCTGATCCCAGGTCCCCAGAACATTAGCCTTGGCCTCACTCTCGATTTTCCCAGTGACATCACCACTACACCACCATCTCCCTCTATGGTGAGAATTTTAAGATTGAGAACTTGAAGTTGAGAAATTCAAATGTAAGGGCAGCACAATGACACAGTGGTTAGCACTGCTGCCTCAGCGCCAGGGATTCCCGGCTTGGGTCACTGTCTGTGTGGAGTTTGCACATTCTCCCCGTGTCTGCGTGGGTTTCCTCCGGGAGCTCGGGTTTCCTCCCACAGTCCAAAGATGTGCGGGTTAGGTGGATTGGCCATGTTAAGCTGCCTCTGTGTCAGGGGGACTAGCTAGGGTAAATGCATGGGGTTATGGGGATAGGGCTTGGGTGGGATGTGGTCAGTGCAGACTTGATGGGCTGAATGGCCTCCTTCTGCACTGTAGGATTCTATGATTCTACTGGGGGAAAGAGGCCGACAATCTAACCTAGAAGAGGAATGGAGGAATATGGGGCTGAAAACTGCCATACAGGGGAGAAAGTCCAAGATGATTTAGAGCTATAGAATTAATTATACCACACTTATATTGATTTGAAGATTATGTAATATCACCCAACACCATCAGTCTGTGAAACTATACCTCCCCCACACCCCAAATTCATCACGTAGATTAAATCCACAACAAGGGAGCGACAGATAAACCACAGACACACACAAGAAAGATGCAACTTGTAATTAGACATTCTCACTAACAGGCCACGGGTATTCAATACATCAGCAGCCAGGAGAGATGGTGTTTGCCTTCAGAAACATCATTTCGCTTTTCCAACAGGAAGCTTCTGCTTCTAAAGTTATTTGTGGAGATTTTCCTTTAAGCGAGGTTCATCATTCCTCCCATATTGACCTTCAGTGACAACACCAGACAGCAAGTGCAAAATCGGTTTACCGAATGGACACTAAATTCAACTTAAATTTGATGTGTGAATAAGGTCCTGGTTTG
Source organism: Mustelus asterias (assembly GCF_964213995.1). Lineage (NCBI taxonomy): Eukaryota > Metazoa > Chordata > Chondrichthyes > Carcharhiniformes > Triakidae > Mustelus > Mustelus asterias. Next base: position 9,517,190 of record NC_135824.1, read on the forward strand.
CAAAACACCCGTTTCATCCAAAATGCTGACCATGGCTACTGTAAACAATGGGGATATCTCACTGGGGATTTGGAAGAAGAGCTTTCTCTCCCAGCTGCTGTCCATTGTTAGAAATGGAAAAACTTTGGTTTTGAATCTAACTTGGCGTGCAACTGACCTCCTTCAAACCCATAGCATGATAGTTTCCTTTACATTGAGTCTGATATGAAATGAGCTTGAAAGGGGAGGCAATGACCCAGTGGTATTGCCACGAGACTATTAATCCAGAAACTCAGCTAATGTTTTGGGGACCCGGGTTCGAATCCCGCCATGGCAGATGGTGGACTTTTAATTTTTTTTCAATCTGGAATTAATAACCTACTGATGCCCGCGATTGTCCTTGGGCAACTAAGGATAGGCAATAAATGCTGGCCAGACAGCGAGGTCCATGTCCCACGAATGAATGGAAAAAGAAGTCTCAATTCAGGCAACACCAAACTGATTAACCATTTCTCAGAGTGAAACTGTTGGAGATAATGTGGGAAGTTAAAATGGAACATTGCTACACTCGGGGATCTGTTCCTGGGGTTGAGACACTGACATGTTAAGCAATAAAGGCTTTTACTCTTCATCCGATTGTGCCATAACCTGCCCTGGCAGGTGGACAACAGGCTTTCAAAATCAAATACAAATGTTTTATTTGCCAGTAACAGAAGATCCACCTCTGTCTTTGCCCCCATATTAAATCAAAACTATTTTCAGAAAGGGAGACTTTCACAAGAAGAAACTGTCCAAGGTGAAGGTTACTTCAGAGATTTCCAATAGATTGAGGTGCATCGAAGATCTGAATCTCAGGACAGATAATACAGGCCATTCAGCCCATCCAATGTAACCTGTGCCGAAGTCAGTAACACTCTTAACAAATAATCCAGTTGCTGCTGTTTGTGGTCAAAGTCACAAGGCGCTGTGCTTGTGAAACTTTATAGATGTATAATTTAAACTGATGCAATGGGAATGATTAAATTCACTTGATTACAGGTTGTGAGGTGCAGAAAACAAACCGGTTTCTTCATTTCTAGAACTGCGCAATTGTTGGCACATGCTCCAAGTTGATTCAATGTTTTATCAAATAGGAATGGTCAGGAATCACTACTGTTCTTTTTAGTGAATGTCAAAGAACGCAAGATAAAAATAAAAGTCCAAAGCTAAGGAAATGCCATTTATCCACTTGAAGTATTTTAACTCTCTCAATTATTCTTGCACACTCTCTGAAGTGAACAAGTATATAAATAATGAAACTTCAAGAGCTCACTTGTTCAGAGTAAATTTGCTGTCCTTCAATTTCATTTAAACTCATCAAGACATAGGGCAGTGCTTGAAAACAAAGTCATCTGGCAGGTTGAAAAGGCGGGTCTAACATAGTCAAAATCATGATATGGAGTTGCCGGCGTTGGACTGCGTAAGTGCAGAGGATCTGTCACACTCCTGACTTCTTTCTTGTAAATGGAGGACAGGCTCTGGGGAGTCAGGTGGCGAGTTCCTCACCGCAGAATTACAAGCCTCTGACCTGTTCTGGTAGCCACAGTATTTATATGGCTGATCCAGTTTAGTTTCTGGTCAATGGTAATCCCAGGATATTAAATGGACATGTTTTATACAAGTGCAGGCTCAGTCCAAATTTATTTCACACAGGACATATGAAGATTAAGTTACATAGATTAAGAGTCTGCAGCAAAGAAACAGGCCTTTGAACCCAACTGCTCCATACCAGCATATGCTTGTTCCATGTGCTTCTTCCCACTCAACTTTATTTCACCCTATCAGCATATCTTTCTGCTCCTTATGTGCCTATCACACCTCCCCTCAAACGTATCAATTTTTGCCTCAACTATTCTGAACACGCTTTGAGAAATTTCCCCTGAACTTCCTATTGGATTTATCAGTGACTATCTTGTGTTTTACGGTCTCTAGTTTTCGGCCTCCGCACGTTTTCTCCGAGTCAACCCTTTCACAATCTTTAAAACCTCTATTGGCTCTCCCCTCAGCCTTGAATGTAGAGAAACAATTTTGCCGCTGCAGACAAGTCGATCCTTTCAATTCTGGTATCAATTCTCGAGATCCTCTTTAGCACCTCTATAATCCCGTTTACAATACGAAGATTAGAACTCATTATGTATGGGTATCACAATGCAAAGTGCAAGAAGGGCCATGAGGTAGGCCTTTTGAAGACTTAACCATGGGAGCTCTTTATTGAAGATGTGGACAATCCTAGACTGACTCTGAGCTCCACCCTGGGTGGAGCTAACCCCTGGGGTCACATGATCCATACTCCCACACCCCAACCTACATGTATCACAGAACTGTGCACAGTACTCCAACTACTTTCATACCACCATTATGGGCTGAATTTAACCCTAGGCCATAGACGTGAAAGGCCAGTGTCCAGCACATCAAATCATTTTGATTTCTTTGCTGCTCTTTTTTTTATTTCCTGTTCTTTTGCCAGCTGCTGGGTTTCTCTTAAATACAGAATTACAGAGGGGAATAACAGACAATACTAGAAAAGACTTAACAGATCTGGCAGCATCTGCAGAGAAAGGGACAGAGTTTATGTTTCGACTCTGAGTCATATAGACTCCCTCCACTCTATGCCCCACACATTTACCATGGCAAAATCCACCTAACCCAGATATCTTTGAACACTAAGGGACAATTTAGGATGGCCAATCCACCCAATCTGCACATCTTTGGATTTGAAACATTAACTCTATTTCTCTCTCCACAGATGCTGCCGGACCTGCAGAGTTTTTCCAGCATTTTCTGTTTTATTTCAGATTTCCAGCATCTGCGGTATTTTGCTTTCAATTTAGAGTAACAGCAGGTACCAGCCACCCTCATATTTCCATTCAAGTGGCGACTCCGAGAGAGAGCCTGGACAAGAGGAGGGGTAATGAGTCTGTCTAAATCATTTACCAATTAATTGAGGAGGAGGAAATGAATTTTTCTGGAGCATGAAAAAATATTTACTAAATACTTTGCTCACAGGAAGGTTATGGTTGACATCACAAAGTAGCAAAACATTAACTAGCGCTTGGTTTTTTGCAAAAATGATCTAGCCATGAACTCTCTCATCAATACATTTGAGTTCTAAACAGAGCTGCATTCCTGGAGACAAGTTACAGAGAAGCTTTGCAAGAATCTGGAAAAAGGAGCATCAGAAACCAATGAGTAGTGAAGAACCTGCAAGTCTCAACACTGCAAAATCTATGACGCCTAGTCAACTGAGCTTATATCTCTTACTTGTAATTTGTCTTGCGTGACCTTCATGGACCATGAGGCTTGCAAAGGTTTGTTTTTGGCACAGTCGTTTCATCGATCAAAGAAATCTACATCAGAAAGTAAAGTCCTGATCATATCAGTGGCTTGGGATGTATGCAACTTCACCGCAACATTCATTTAAACTTTATACGAGGCCCCAAAAGCCCTGCAAAATGACCCACAAAGCTCAGACACAGCCACGACAAGCACAGACCAGGCCCAATATCACCAACGTAATTTAGCTATGAAACTGAGAATCACAGACCAAAGTCGGGCTTCCCTTCGAGGTGCAGTGACCTGCCTCAACAGGCTTGCCTGGGAGTGAGGAACAAGCCAGTAGAAAAGAGAAAAAACATCCCTCTAAGCCAGGGGTCAGCAATCTTAGAAGAGCCATTTTTGAAATATTTAGTTAAAAGTGCAATATTATAAGAGCTACATTGCTACTCAAATGCCAGTAGTTATGAAAAACACGACACAGAGACACATTTCAACAACATAGAATCCCTACAGTGCAGAAGGAGGCAATTTGGCCCATAAAACCTGCACTGACAAAAATCCCACCCAGGCCCAATCCCCGTAATCCAATGTATTTACCCTGCTAATCCCCCTGACACTAAGGGGCAATTTACCATGGTCAATCAATCTAACGTGCACATCTTTGGACTGTGGGAGGAAACTGGAGCACCCAGCAGAAACCCACCCAGACACGGGGAGAACAGTGACCCGAAGCCAGAATTGAACTTGGGTCCCTGGTGCTGTGAGAGCATTACTAACCACTGTGCCACCCTATTTTAATAACATTTTAAAGATTTTTACAAAAAGGCAGTCAGTGAATGACTCTAGTTTAAGCTTGTTTATTTATTGTCAGATGTACAGTTACATTAACACAGCAGTGAAGTTAGTGTGAAAATCCACAAGTCACCACACCCTGGCGCCTGTTCGGGTACACTGAGGGAGAATTTAGCATGGCCAACGCACCTAGCCAGCATGTCTTTTGGACTGTAGGAGGAAACCGGAGCACCCGGAGGAAACCCACACAGACATGGGGAGAATGTGCAGACTCTGCACAAACAGTGACTCAAGCCAGGATTCGAAACCGGGTTCCTGGTGCTGTGGGGCAGCAGTGCTAACCACTATGCCACCATGCCGTGTTATGTATTTCTGAGAAGCTACGTTTTAAAACAAAACAAACCATTTCTTTCTCTTCAAAATACGTTTTATTGATCAAGGTTGGGAGATCAAGAGTCCACAATGAGCACGCGTGGCTCCTGAACCACTGGCTGCAGATTCCCACCCCAAATATTATCAACAGTATCCTACTTCAAATAATAAACTATAACAAATACAAAAAGGAAACATAATTGATTCAAAAACCTGTATAAGAAATCTCAATACCGCTTCAAAACATGCAGAATTTTAGTTAGTGTAGTGCAGAACACAATCATTTATAAAGGAGAATTGGCTTAATATCAAATTCTCACATTATTACATAGATGTCCTGTTCAACAGATTTGGTGCAAAACAATTGCAGCCTCCTTGAACTGTAAATGAGCTCCCACTGAAACTTTCCCACAGTGCAAGATTAACTTGATATGTTCCATCTCGTATCCACCGACCAGCTGGAGCGGCTTGGTGAGAGACTAGTCAACTGTGTAACCCTAAACCATTAACAATAAAAGGAATTTACAGAGTTTATCGACTAACCAAGAAAGGGCTCACAAAAAAAAAGACAAAGTTTCAGTTTCCTTAATCTGTACCTTTTATGGATTCACGCTGAAACCCAATTGGTTAATGTTGAAGTTACAGCGCAGTCTGAAATCAACTTGCGGTTCAGGATTCTGCACAATTACACTTCAACACCAACATACATCTTTTCTAAAGCAGCTGTACATACATATTTGAACACAAGATAATATATACATAGATTAACAAGGAATTACATAGTTTAATAGATAGATTTGGATAGGGCAACATGGTGGCCCAGAGATTGGCACTGCTGCCTCACAGCTCCAGGGATTTGGGTTCGATTCCCGGCTTGGGTCACTATCTGTGCGGAGTTTGCATGTTCTCCATGTCTGCGTGGGTTTCCTCCGGTGACAGGCCGAAGATGTGCAGGTTAGGTGAACTGGCCATGCTAAATTGCCCCTTTGTCCCAAGATGTGCAGGTTAGAGGGATTAGTGAGGTAAATGTGTGGGGTTATGGGGAATAAGGCCTAGTTAAAATGCTCTGTTGGAGTGTCAGTGCAGACTTAATGGGCCAAAAGGTCTTCTTCTGCACCTTACGATTCTATGAACCTTCTAGATATGAAGGATGATTGAAATCCATATGACAGCTTGACTTTTGGTACCATTTTCATCTCCAGGTCAGGACATTAAGAGCTCCAGTCAGTCGACAACACTTAAACCTAATCTAGGTTGGTGTTCCAACGAAGTAGTGATGGAAGACTGTGCTGTCTGAAGGTTATTCTTCATATGAAAAGGTAAGGGAGACCACATCTATTCTGATAGTTCAAATGGAATGAAAAGACATCATGGGTTTTAAGAGGAGAAAGGAGTTCAACCAATCACTGAGCCAACATTCCTCCCTCAAACAACACTTCCCAAAACCAAGTAAACATTTTATTGCTTTCTGTTGGATTTATTATGCACAATATGGTGGCTTTGTTTACTGACAAAATAACAGTCAATGCACTTCAGAAACAATTCATTGGATATAAAGTACCTTAGTATGCAATATAGCATTGCATAAATAGACTTCTTTCTTTTGATTTTTGAATTCAAATTTTATAGTTCTATTCTCCGGTATATTTACAGCAAAATATCTGGGGGAAGGAAGGTCGAACACAAAACACATGCAAGCCTATCCTCGGTCTGGGACAGAACTGCATCCTAATCAATAAGATTCACTTCCTAAACTACACCAAGCTTGCAATATTGCAATTCATCAAAAAAGCAAAAAACACTTCTAACATATTAAAGCCCACAGTCAGTGTCATTGTTAGACCCAATTTAGAAATGCACAGTTCTGGCCCATTTGCCTGGTCTCGAGGGTGTTGACCATGAGGAGAGGTTGAGATTGTTTTCACTGGAAAGACGGAGGCTGAGGGGAGACCTGACAGAGATCTACAAAATTATGAGAGGAATAGACATGGTGGATCGTCAAGAGGCCTTTTCCCCAGGATGGATGTGTCAATTAGAAGGGGGCACAGGTTCAAGATGAGAGGGGGAAAGTTTAATGTGAGGGGGAAGTTTTTCACGCAGAGTGTGGCGGGTGCCTGGAATGCACTGCCAGAGGAGGTAGTGGAAGCAGACACATCAACATTTAAGAGGCATCTGGATGGCTACATGAATAGAAATCATAGAAACCCTACAGTGCAGAAGGAGGCCATTCGGCCCATCGAATCTGCACCGACCACAATCCCACCCAGACCCTACCCCCACATATTTATCCACTAATCCCTCTAACCTACATATCTCAGGACTTTAAGGGGCAATTTTTAACCTGGCCAATCAACCTAACCCGCACATCTTTGGACTGTGGGGGGAAACCGGAGCACCCGGAGGAAACCCACGCAGACACGAGGAGAATGTGCAACCTCCGCACAGACAGTGACCCAAGCCGGGAATCGAAACCAGGTCCCTGGAGCTGTGAAGCAGCAGTGCTAACCACTGTGCTACCGTGCCGCCGGAGGGAATAGAGGGATATGGTCCAAGTAAGGGCAGAAAGTTTATTTTTAGTTAGGGCATCATGATCAACACGGGCTTGGAGGGCCGAAGGGCCGGTTCCTGTGCTGTATTTTCCTTTGTTCTTTCTTTGCTCCCAATATATAGGATAAGATAAGGCTTCAGGACAGGATTCAGAAGAGGGCTGCTAGACTAGTATCCATCACAATAGTCTGAGACAGTTGATCTTGCTGCTACAAAGGAAAGTGGGATTCTGGGGAGACTTAATTGAAGTTTATTTAAAAATGATGGAAGAACGAGACTTCATACATGCGGACAGATTGTTTGAACAATCTACAGTTGGGAGAATGAAAACATATGTCTACAAGTTACATAAGTAAAGAACTAAGTTAGATGCCAGGTTTTTCAATTTCCCCTGGAGAGGGGCGTCAGTGACTGTGTAGGTTGCTGGCCTCATGCAGTTTGTGCAAGTTAGCTGCTAATAATGAAAAGGGAGCTGGAGAAGTAAAATAGAATTTATAACACAAAAACAACCCATTTTGTCTATGCTGGTACTTATGCTCCAATCAGCCATCCTTGCACCCTACTTCACTTAAACCTATAGGGTTCCCCTTAAATACATCAATGCCACCAGTTTTAAGTTGCAGGAGGAATGGGCTATCGCCATGTACAAAAAGGTAGTTTTGACTGAAAATGCTGGAAAAGCTCAGCAGGTCTGACAGTATCTGTGGAGAGAGAATGGAGCCAACGTTTCGAGTCAGGATGATCCAAAACATTGGCTCTAGTCTCTCTCAACAGATGCTGTCAGACCTGCTGTGATTCTCCAGCATTTTCTGTTTATGCTTTCAGATTCCAGCATTCGCAGTCATTTGCCTTTAAATTAAGAATCACAGAATCGCTACAGTGCAGAAGGAGGCCATTCGGCCCATCGAGCCTGCACCAACTGCAATCCCACCCAGGCCCATCCCCGTAACTCTCCATATTTATTCTGCTGCTCCTCCTGACACTTCGGGTCAATTTAGCATGGCCAATCAACCTAACCCGCACATCTTTGGAGTGTGGGAGGAAACCAGAGCAACTGGAGGAAACCCACGTAGATACAGGGAGAACGTGCAAACTCCATACAAACAGTGACCCAAGGCTGGAATCGAACCCAGGTCTCTGGTGCTGTGAGACAGCAGTGCTAACCACTGTCCACCCACAAAGGTAGTTATGACATCAAGAACCATACTTCCTGCTTACCGTTGCTTCCTGGAACTCGTTTTCTCATCACCTTTGGGGGCTTGGAGAGGAAGATCATATACTTAGCCTCAGCTTATTATTCTTTGTATCTATTTCTGGTGATTACATGGCTGCTGGTGGGTGGGGAGCATTGGTGTTCACTGCCTGGCTGCTACCCGGCAAACTCGTTGAGCCAGTATATTGTTGTCATTAGCCACCCTCACAGCAGATGATGCCCATTTGGAGCTTTTTTGTTTAATAGACTAACATTGCCCATGCTAATTTGGGCGTGTTGCACGATTTCCGAAAGAAAAATGACACCATGTAATGCGTGACACATTACTCTGCTGCTAAGTTGAAGCTCGGTTTCTGTTCATTGGTTCTTTTAAGGTCACAAAATTTAATCAGTTTAAGTGAACACAGCTTGCAGTCAATTAGGGGGTCAATTAATGGGTAGGTTTTTCTATAAGATCGGCTGCGAGCCCTTGGCTCTTTTTCAGTGTGACACAGAAATCTATGTCGGTGTTGAGAGACAAGTTCAGTGCTATTTGTGCTTCACAGAAATGTTATGTAGAATGAGACACTTCAGTGAAATACTGAGGTCAAGAGCAAAGGCCATCAAGGGTGAAAACAGCAAGGAGAGATACTAGATAAATGATTGGAAATAACTTTAATGAGGTGAAGGAAGGGTGTGGCACAGTGGCAAGCACTACTGCCTCGCTACGTCAGGAACCCAGGTTCAATTCCGGCTTTGGGTGACTGTGCACATTCTCCTCGTGTCTGCGCGGGTTGACTTCGGGTGCTCCGGTTTTCTCCTACAGTCCAAAGATGTGCAGGTTAGGTTGATTGGCCATGCTAAATTGCCCCTTAGTTGTTAAAAGTTCATTTATTAGTCACAAGTAAGGCTTACATTAACACTGCAATGAAGTTACGGTGAAATTCCCCCAGTCGCCACACTCCGGCACCTGTTTGGGTCAATGCACCTAACCAGCAAGTCTTTCAGACTGTGGGAGGAAACCGGAGCACCCGGAGGAAACCCACGCAGACATGGGGAGAACGTGCAAACTCCACACAGTGACCCAAGCCAGGAATCGAACCCGGGTCCCTGGCGCTGTGAGGCAACAGTGCTAACCACTGTTCCACCGTGCCACCCCCAAAGTGTCCAAAGATGTGTAGGTTAGATGGATTTGCCATTCTAAATTGCCTCTCAGTGTCTCAAGATGTGTAGGTCAGGTGGATTAGCCATGGGAAATGTGTGGAGTTAAGGGGATAGAGCAGAGGCAGAGGACCTGGGTAAGACACACTGTTTGGGAATTGATACAGACCTGATGGGCCAAATGGCCTCTTCTGCACTGTAGGAATTCTTTGAAAATGGAGGGATTTAACAGGTTTCACATTTTCAAAGCTCTAGGGAAAATACAAATTGTGGAATACTCTCCAGACTTCAAGGTGCAGGGAAGAGGAACCGTGTGTTAGGTGGTACTTCTCAAACACAAGAGGCATTTTCTATAGCCACTCTATCCAGGCTTCATAGGAGATGAGCTGTCCATCTCATTCGTAAACAGAGCATTAGGGTAGAGTGGTTAGCACTGCTGCCTCAGAGTCAGGGACCTGGGTTCGATTCCCAGCTTGGGTGTCTGTGTGGAGTCTGCACGTTCTCCCCGTGTCTGTGTGGGTTTCCTCCGGGTGCTCCGGTTTTCTCCCACAGTCCGAAAGACGTGCTGGTTAGATGCATTGGCCATGCTAAATTCTCTCTCAGTGTACCCGAACAGGCACTGGAGTGAGACAACTCGGGGGTTCTCACAGTAACTTCATTGCCTTGTTAATGTAAGCCTACTTGTGATGCTAATAAATAAACTTTTAAACTTCCATTACTGCAATTTGCAATGGCACAGATATTTACACAGCATATCGTTAGCCTGTAAAATCCTGACAGGTTTCCAATGGCAGAGAACAGCCTGTGAGGAATCTCTTTACCTCTTTTCCAGTATATCCTTAGCAACTAAAGCACTTAAGAACTCTCTGGAGTAACAAGTCATTGGGCACAATTCCTAATCCGGTCTCTGCTTCCAAAGGGGATTGACTTCCATTGTCAGTCCTCTCTATTCTCTAGTATTTACCCGAAGCTCAAATACAGAATTCCAACCATGAAGAGCTCCAGCATTTGTGGGAGACTGTTTTCGTGCATTTGCCTTTACAGCTCAGGAGGTCAACAGCAGCAGTTGTTGTGAGATCCGTACACCACTCCACTTTGCCGCAACTGGTTTGGGCTCCGTTGCGAAGAACTGCAAAAAGAATTAGATTTCTTCAAAAATAAACTGAAGTATTCCCTCATTATCGCACTGCTTTTTCTTTAAATAGATGGAAGAAACCTGGTTATAGCCTTCAAACAATTAGTCGGTCAGCTACAATGCCACTAATTGGCCAAGTCTGACTTCGAGAAAGTGATCTAAGGTTTCAGGAGTAAGTAATTAGAAGAAAAGTGCTGGAGTTTTCCATTTGAACACTATTAGTGGTTAGATCAGTGAAGTTAAATGAGTAGATTGGCTGTGGAGCAAGTATTAATCCCACCATCCAGGCACAGGGAAGCCCAGGCTAATTAAATCTCTTGGCAACTGCCTCAGGTTTTAATCAGCTCTTTGGGGGCTCCTCTCCTTACCCACCACACAAAACCTTTACACTCGCGCACCACACATGCACCAGGTGCTCCAAAACCCAGGAGCAGTGTTACTTCTCTGGCGCCCGTGTTCAGCGATTGGCTGCGTTCCGCACTGCTGGGGTTCCACCGGTCTCAGCCACGGCCTTCTGTTTCTCACCGTCTTCCCACTTACCGTGCGGAAAAAGCAGGCAAGCAAATAAACACCTCCAAAAATGGCTTGCGGCGCTCCAACTATCTTTTCCCAAATGAGTCATGATAGAAAAAAATCAAAAAAAGGTATGTTTGGTAAAATTTTTAAACAGTTACAAGATTTCTAGTATCCGGTCTTCCACTAAAATATCTCTGCACTCACGAGCTTACAAGTGACTTTACTTTTGCGAAGCACTGCTGCCTCACAGCACCAGGGTCCCGGGTTCGATTCCAGTCTCGGGTCACTGTCTGTGCAGAGTTTGCACCTTCTCTCCGTGTCTGCGTGGGTTTCCTCCAGTTCATGGAGTCAGAGAGGTTTTTGGAAACAGGCCCTTCGACCCAACTTGTCCATGCCGCTCCTTTTTTCCTAAAGCCCTAAGCTAGTCCCAATTGCCTGCATTTGACCCATATCCCTCTATACCCATCTTACCCATGTAACTGTCTAAATGCTTTTTAAAAGATAAAATTGTACCCGCCTCTACTACTACCTCTGGCAGCTTGTTCCAGACGCTCACCACCTTGAGAGAGAAAAAATTGCCCCTCTGGACCCTTTTGTATCTCTCCCCTCTCACCTTAAACCTATGCCCTCTAGTTTTAGACTTCCCTATCTTTGGTAAAAGATATTGACTATCTACCCCTCATTATTTTATAGGCCTCTAGAAGATCCAGTTTCCTACCACAGTCCAAAGATCCATTTTACAATTTCTCAGGATATGTTAGATGCATCATAGCATAGAATCATAGAATCTACATTTGGCCCATCGAGTCTGCACCGACCACAATCTCACCCAGGCCCTATCCCCATAACCCCATGCATTTACCCTAGCTAATCCCCCTGACACAAAGGGGCAATTTAGCATGGCCAATCTACCTAACCTGCACATCTTTGGTGTGTGGGTTAGGGGATTGGCCATGCTAAATTGCCCCTTTGTGTCGGGGGGGGGGATTAGCAGGGCAAATAAGTGGGGTTACAGGGATAGGTCCTGGGTGGGACTGTTGTCGGGGTAGACTTGATGGGCCAAATGGCCTTCTGCTGCACTGGGATTCTATGATTCTACGCTATGATACGTCTAACATGTCCTGAGAAATTGTGAAATGCACTATGTAAATGCAAGTGTGTCTCAGGGAGTGTGAAACACTTCCACATAAAATACTGAGAAAGTCCATTCACTGTACAAACAACAGATTATTTGCAGTTGTGGATGTCAAGAGCCAACTCAAAATACTGTCTTAATGCTGCAATCCACCCTCTGTTCCTAACACACACACAGTACAGTACGACATGAAGAATTTCAATGCAGGACTGTTACTGGAAACAGTATATCAAGCTTCAACGCAGAAGGCCATGAAACTGGAGGGTGTACAGCTCTGTTGCAAACCTTTGCATTGTAAACTGCTAACCTCAATCACGCACCAGTTCTAGGAAGTGCTGAAGAGAGACAGCTGCCTCTCCACAGGGACAGAAGGAGAAGAAAAACACACACACACAGCAAGCACTCAGGCAGAGGAGTCACTGTGCTGAAGAAAAAGTGCTACATATCGTACAGCAGAGCCCAGCAAAAACAGCAGCTGACATAGGAGGCAAAAGGGCCACAGCGATTGATGAAGGAAGGTTCAAATTCACAGAACATGATCAAAAGCAAGTTAGAAATTGGGCTGCTGGGTGTTCTTCAGAGTTCAAATAAACGTGCACAGCATGATAAAGTTACATACCTCCCATTACAACAACCTTTGTAGCACCTTTAACACAGACAGTGAAGAAACTTTACAGGAGCATAAATCGGGCAAAAATCAACACTATGTCAAAGGAGAAGAGGGTAGGAGACTTGGCTAAAAGTTTGGCAAAAAGATTTTAAGGAGCAGGAGAAAAGTGAAGGCGGAAAGGTTAAGGGAGGGAATTACAGAGTGGTGGGGAAAGCTTGAAGGGCTTGAATGGTTTTGTCCTGCTCCTATTTCTTATATTCTCGATTGTTAGAAACTCTGTTCACTTCTGAAGGGTTAAGGAATTAAGCAACTTATTTCAAGATTTAAAAAGCCCTGGCATTAAGAATACGTTGATACCAATAAACAACACCCAAGAGTAAGTGACGACAACACTCCCCCAACTCCCACCCCCATAGGTATCAGAGGCCCATGTTTCCAATGGGTCAACCAATTTGCTGATTTAGGTCCTCCTTTGATGACCTGCACACCCAAGTCTGCTCAGTACACCTTGCATCTGGTGCAATGTTGCATCCTACAAGTATGCAAATACATAGGAGGTTTCAACTCCGTGCCAACCAGGAATCGCTAATTATAGCCTTTGAAACGAAAGTTAAATATTTGCGATCTTCTGCCAAAATGTTTGGGAAGTATAATTTTCCCTGGCACTCCACTCATAAAAGAACAGTTTCCATGCGTTGATACATCCATCTCTAAGCACTCACTGGGCATTTATATTAGAAAGCTCTTGACTTGTGGGCAGCACAGCGGTATGGTGAGGCACTGCTGCCTCACTGAGCCGGGGACCAAGGTTCAATTCCAGCCTCTGTCACTGTGTGGAGTTTGCACTTTCTCCCTGTGTCTGCATGGGTTTCTTCAGAGTGCTCCTGTTTCCTCCCACACTCCAAAAAGATGTGCTAAATTGACCCTATTGTCAGGGTAAATGTGTGGGGTTACCGTGAATAGGGCCTGGGTGGGATTGCGGTTGGTACAGACTCGATGGGCCAAATGACCTCCTTCTGCACTGTATGGATTCTATGACCTACTAAACGTTGGACAAGGGGGTCATTTTGGCAGTGCAGCCCGAGGATTTGGACCTTAGGCTGAGCCATGACATTAAACTGGTCTTAAAGCATACACATTCCAGTTCTGTCCTTCAGGTATTTCCTATTTTAAACAAAAGGGCAAATTATGCAAAACTGAAATGCTTTTTGCCAATCGGCAGCACAACATGCAAGTTCAGTCGATGCCTACTTGCTATTTCAGGAAGTGGTACTCCACTCAGGATTGACAGGGCCAACTAATACATCACGGAATACAGGGAGGAACCCGCTTCCCAGATCCATAGCAGGCATATAATACACTTTAAAAAGATTGACATTTATATAGCTTAAGTCCGACTCCTATTTATTGACTACAGCTCAGACTTCAACACCATTATCCCAGCATCTCCAGACTCCATGGCCTGGGGCTTGGCTCCTCCCTCTGTGACTGGATCCTAGAATTCCTAACCCACAGACTGCAATCAGTAAGGATAGGCAACAACACCTCCTCCACAATCATCCTCAACACCGGTGCCCCACAAGGCTGTGTCCTCAGCCCCTTAGTATACTCCTTATACACCTATGACTGTGTGGCCAAATTCCGCTCCATTTTCAAGTTTGCTGATGACACCACCGGAGTGGGTTGGATCTCAAACAATGAGGAGACAGAGTATAGGAATGAGATAGAGAATCTGGTGAACTGGTGTGACGACAATAATCTCTCCCTCAATGTCAACAAAATGAAGAAGATAGTCATCGATTTCGGGAAGCGTAGGGAAGACATGCCCCTGTCTATATCAATGGTGCTGAAGTGGAAATGGTCAAGAGCTTCAGTGTCTATGTGTCCAGATTACCAACAACCTATCCTGGTCCCTCTATGCTGTTGCTATGGTTAAGGAAGCCCACCAATGCCTCTACTTTCTCAGGAGACTAGGGAAATTCAGCATGTCTACACGACTCTCACCAATTTTAAAGATGCACCATAGAAAGCATCCTTTCCAGATGTATCACAGCTTGGTATGGCTCCTGCTCTAACTAAGACTGTAAGAAATTACAAAGGGTTGCATGCAAACCAGCCTCCCATCCATTGACACCATCTACACTTCCCGCTGCCTCGGAGAAGCAGCCAGCATAATCAAGGACCCCACGCACCCCGGACATACTCTCTTCCACCTTCTTCCGTCGGGAAAAAGATACTAAAGTCTGAGATCATGTACTAACTAACTCAAGAATAGCTTCTTCCCTGCTGCCATCAGACTTTTGAATGGACCTACCATATTATCACGCTGATCTTTCTCTGCACCCCAGCTATGATTGTAGCACTACATTCTGCAACCTCTCCTTTCCTTCTCCCACATATACTCTATGAACATTCTGTTTAGCTCAAGAAACAATATTTTTCATTGTATCCCCTATACGAGACAATATAATAAATCAAATAAAATAGCACCTAAACACAGGAAGCTCAAAGTGCTTTGCAATCAAGTAAGCACTTTTTGACAGTTTTGACTGTTTTAATGTACGAAATGGACAGCTAATTGCACACAGCAAGTTCATACAGAAAGCAACATGAAAATGGCCAGGTAATCCGTGTCTGAGATGCTGATGGAGGGATAACTATTGACCAGGGACAGCAGGAAGAACTACCCTGCTCTTCTTCTTAATAATGTTGTGGAATCTTTCACCTCCAACTGAGAAGGTCAAAGGGGTCCCAGTTTTAAAGCTTCATCCAAAAGATGGCATTTTTGACAGTACAGCACTTCCTCAGTACAGCACTGGAGTTCTAGCCTCGATTTATGTACTCAAGTCCTGGAATGGAGCAACCTTCTAACTCAGACAAGAGTGCTAACAACTGAGCCATGGCTGGCATTGGCTGGTTACCCAGCAAAGGGCTATTTAAAGCTATATAGTGCAACCAGCAGAGGAACGCTGACAATCTCCCTGTGCCTAGAAGATGAAAGCACCCTTCTATTATTCTTCAGCGGGAAAGAATCAGACTTCTCATACCTGCAGAGAGACCAGAATTTATTTTACACTTGCAGTTTCAATCCTAATCTTCCTTATAGTCTAAACCCAAGGCTGCCATGATGAGAGTACAGTGCCTATGGCAACTGGAGATGACACAGTGGTTAGCACTGTTGCCTCACAGCGCTAGGGACCTGGGTTCAATTCTGGCCTCCGATGACCGTGTGTGTGGAGTTTGCATGTTCTCCCTGTGTCTGTGTGGATTGCCTCTGGGTGCTCCAGTTTCATCCCATACTCCAAAGATGTGTGAATTAGGTGGATTGGCCATGCTAAATTGCCCCTTTGTTTCAAGGGGATCAGCCAGGTAAATTTAACCGTGGGGTTACGGGGAGGGGGCCTGGGTGGGATTTTTGCCGGTGCAGGCTTTGTGGGCCGAATGGCCTCCTTCTGCACTGTAGGGATTCTTCGATTCTAAGTTAACTCAATGCACTCCAAAACAAGGAAGCAATAACTCTACTCCTATATGTCATATCGGAAATATTGTGGTCAGCATACACACTCTCCTGAGCCAGCCTCCCTGACGGAAGTGAAATATATCCGAGATATTTTAAACCCCATGCATGATAACCTTGGAGAACAGAAGTTAGACACAGGGAAACACAAGCTGCGCGGTGTTCAAAGAGCTAAACATGAAAAAGATGAAGGCCGACACCTGTTACTTGAAGAGAAGGGAGAATTCCTTTCATTTAATACACTTGAACTCCACCACACCTTCAAAACTCTAATGAATTAGTCAGCATTTGTTTGCTCACCACAACAGTGTTTCCGGTCTCTGCAGTATCAAGCTACACCAGAACGACTGACTGAGAGACTAGTCTGGCAACCTGAATCCAGCTAAGGTTGCCCAGCCCTGTAGGGAAAAAAAAATCTTTGTGGACTGCCTCAATATGTTCTCATGTTGATTAAATCACCAACTCCTCTTCTTTCAAGCACTGTAAATTACAAGCATAACAGCTTTCGCTCTAAACCTTTGTCAAATCAGAACTGTCAAAGGGAATAATTTCATCGCCCAAAAAGGAATTGGTAGAAAAGGACCTTGCATTAAAGTGCCTCACATATAATAAATTACTTCTAAAGTGCAAGATCCCGGAAACAGCAATTCTATTCCAGCTCTGACAAAGAGTCATCCGGCCTCAAAACTTTAGTTTTATTCTCTCTCCACAGATGCTGTCAGACCTGCTGAGATTTTCCAGCATTTTCTGTTTTTGTTCCAGATTCCAGCATCCACAGTAATTTGTTTTTGTCAATTGTTGAGGAGCGTTAGTCAGGACACCTCCAAGCTCTTCTTTAAGAAAAGCAATGGAATTTTAAATGCCAACCTCAACCACCAGAGCAGATAAAAAGAATCTGAAAAATGACATCCTCAGCACAGCACTGCCGATAGTGTAGTCTTTGCTTACTGTTGCATTCTGTCAAGTTGTGCTAGCATTGTTGACTTGTGATGGCTCAAACGACAGTACTCTCGTCCTTGGAGTCTACAGACTGAGATTTAAAGCCTTACTCTTGGTCTTCAGAACATAATCTGGGCTAACACCCAATTTAGAACGGAGAGAGAATGGATAAATAAGCCAGGAATATGGAATGGAATTGGTCCAACTAAGGGTTCAGCCCAATTCTACCCAGAGTCTCTATTAACTCAGTAGAGACAGGATTGGCACGATAATGTGACGCACCAGTGCCATTTTCAAAGCTCATACACTTGCATCTCAGGTTATGATGTGAACAGAAGTGAGATCAAATTTCAGTGCACTAATGGCAACTGATGGATTCATTGCATGCTAATAAGGAAAGTGTCAATCTCATAAGCCATTCTGAACTGTTTTGCCATTTGGAGGAGCCTACTCCAATCCACCTCCAACAAAGTGCCAGGTTACCACTTACCATTTAGTGTCTGAATCAACAAAAGAAGACATTGTCTGTATGGCTCAAGTATAAAGTGAGCTGTGGTGGGAAGATAGGTGGAGGTGGGGGGGGAATAAAAAAGAAATCACAAAGGTTCAATTCAAATCAGGAGATATGAAACTTACAGGAGAGAAACCACATCTCAAAAAAAAGAGAATGGCAAATACTGAAAATGCACACGTCAAAAGAGAGAAGGTACACTAATGCTTTGGGTGTAACCTTATATTAGAACAATGAACTGCTGTGTCCTGCCAGCATCATCACTATATTTCAGGCCCTACAAATGTACAAAACACAGTTCCAAATAAGGACAGAATTCTGATTCCATCAGAGATGTGATAGTACAAAGTAATCTGCCATTGATGTTCGGCAAAACCTGCGTGTCAACATTTAACCACTGTAAACTGATATGTCAACATTCCCCCTTCAATGTTGCTACTCCAACTGGCACAATATATTTGCAGATTAAGCCCAGTAGGGTGCTCTGCGGAGTAATTTCCAAAGCATCGCCAGTTCCGTTCCTATCTTACACGTGCGTGTATTAAATAAAATCCTTCCACCAACTACAGCGATATTGTGTGCAAGTTTCACATAAACACTGACACTAGTACAATATAGGAAAACTGCACTCAAGCCAGTTATGTGACACTTTGAATCCACCTTGCCAAGTTGATCGATTTGCACCACCAGCGACAGACAAGCGGTATTTCACCCTACTTTTAAACATTCTGAAATGTTTAGATACATCCCAGCTTCACTTGTTGGTGTTTTCCATTGTTCAAATGGATCTGGGGAAACACTATTGAAGAACACAACAGAAATCCATCATGCAAACCAGCCTCCCATCCATTGATTCTGTCTACACTTCCCGCTGCCTCAGCAAAGCAGCCAGCATACTTAAGGACCCCACACATTCTCTCTTCCACCTTCTTCCGTCGGGAAAAAGATACAAAAGTCTGAGGTCACGTACCAAACAACTCAAGAACAGCTTCTTCCCTGCTGCCGTCAGACTTTTGATTGGACCTACTTTGCATTAAGTTGATCTTTCTCTACACCCTAGCTATGACTGTAACACTACATTTTGCACTCTCTCCTTTCCTTTTTTATGAACGGTATGCTTTTCACAATACTTTTCACTGTATGTTAATACATGTGACAATAATAAATCAAATCAAAGAACAGCTGTGTGAAAAAAAGAGATGACACTGACCCTTATGCACAAAAGTATTGCACCACAGTCAAATAGTTCAGGAGGAGATAAACTGAGATAAAAATCATTCTTTTTCCACAGTTTCATGTTTTTTTCCATTTATCGGCTGAAGCGGCAATAAAAATCTGTCATTATTGCAAGTTTTTTTTAATTTAGACACAAAACTTTGAAAAAATAAATCACAACAGGGTTTAAGAGGCATAATTTGACAAGTGCGTTGAATGAGCAACGTTTTGCCAACATCTGCATCTATAGGAGCACTTTATCATTAAACATATGCACAAATACAGCACACAGAATCTCTCAGTAATGAGCAGTTACTACGCAGCCAATGAAGTCATCATCACGGACACCTGTCAACAACGCTGCCTAACCTACAAGTCTGTGTAGGATACCATCTGCATCCTGCGATTAGCTTCCCAAAATATAAATCACTCCCGAGTATCATTATTCCAAATATAAATAGATCTGGCCAAGGACTAACTAAAATAATACGAGCTTTTTTAGTTATTAATGTAACCTCCCTCCCTTAAAGGAAAATCCATTTTATGGGTGCATTCCGTGCCCAGCAAGCTGAGGGAGGCATCACAGACAGATATTGTGGAGACACTTGTGGGAGTGAATTAGCGAGAGGCTTTCATTGTTGGTTGCAGCCAGATGAAAGAGTGTTTTTCTACGTGGAATGTTAGTATTGGGAATCTCCTTCAGGCACTCAGCATCAGTGTAAAAACACCCCAAGTCAGGTACAACACAAATCACTTGAAAGATTAATAAGGTCTATTTGCCCTGGTCTGCCGACGTGCATCAGCCACAACATCAGAGCAGCTACTACGCCACTGTGACACTTTCCATTTCCCCAAAGCAGAGACCACATTGCCTCTCAGGATAACTTCCACTTTTAGTGCTGAATTAGGGGCAGTTTTTCCATTATCAGCACATGCTGACGGAGCTAAGCTTATTTCACAAAGCATTCCTCACAAGATATAATTAACTTCAAGACTTTATTTTGAATATTATGCTTTTGAAGTGTGCAGATCAAACAACATGGATATGCGTATCAACTGCCTTATCACATTGCACCCAAGAACACATGCAGCCCCCAGGAAAGAGAGTGTCAAGTTATGATTGCTGATGTCTTTAAAAGGGCATGTTACACCAAAACAATGTGTGTGAAAAACAAAGAACATGACGAAAGTTGTAGAACAATGCATGGCTTTGCAGCAAAATTGGCGCGAAGCCTCAAATTTAAGGTTCTCAGCCTCCTGCTTAAATCCTTCCTTGGCCCAATCCTCTTCATCTCCAAATTTCCCGAGCCCCGAATTCTCTTCTCCACCCCTTGGGGACACACTGCTCTTCTGGCTCCAGACTCTTGTCCATCCCAGCCCCTTTCTTCAACCCAGTATTGTGGGCAATACCTCAACACTCCTAATCCTAGGTCCTCTTGTAAAATCTTCTGCCTCGCCATCCCCTTCTCCTCAAAAACCTCTTTGACAAAATACTTGATCACCCTACCTAACCTCCCCACCTTTGCTTGTTTCACCTTTCCTCCTTCTGTAAAGCATCAGGAGACAGTTTAAACGCAAGTTATGGTTACAGGTTTTGCACAATACATCAGAATATATACGCTATGCTGCACTTACGAATGAGGAGTGGTAGGGCCATTCAGCCCCTCGAGCCTGCTCTGCCATTTAATATCGTGGCTGATCGGATACTAACTCAAATCTGCAGCACCCCCGCCCACTGCTGGTAACTTACCAACCCCCTGCTTACCAAAAATCTATCCACCTCTGCCATAAAAAATTCAAAGATGTGCAGGTGAGGTGGATTGTCCGTTAGTGTCCCAAGATTAGGGAATTAGCGGGTGTGGGGTTACGTGGATACAGCCTGGATAGAGTGCACTGTCAGAGAGTTGGTGCAGACTCGATGGGCTGAATGGCTGCCTTCTGCACCAAGGGATTCTGTGACTCTCTTCCTGAAGTGGTGGAAGCAGAGTCCCAAAGATTCATGACCAGTGACTGGCTCCTCCCCTCCAAAGATTAAAACAATCCCTATTTAAGAGGCCATCTGTAGATTGAAGGGACCTGGTAATAGCTGCCTGGCTAATACATTCCTGTGAGAAGGGAAGGAAAAGTATTCACAGGAGCAGGAGAAGCCCTTTAAGCTCTACAAAACTATTCACTTCGTTTGAATTCAACTCAACTTTCCTCAGAGTCTCCTTCAAACTCTTTGTTCCCCAAGAAACAAGTCCCTCGAGCCTACTTAAACCGGTCACTACAGTCAGAATCCAAGCCATCAGGAGCAAGTTACCGAGGGTTGGTGTGCGCACACATTGCAAAACATTGAGGCCCTGCCCTGGGAAGGGGGGGGGCAGGTTTAACTCAGCTTTTAACTGCCTTTACCAGCAGCGCCCCTGCATCTCAATTGGTTGCCTCACACTCAGTGTAAGACCACATGTTACAATGGTTTTGCGTCCTGCAGCCTCTCATGCAAAACAACCACCACCAAACCAGCGTGTCTCTTTCACACTTTCTTTAAACACCATCAAACACCATTTTTGCACTATTTTTGGACTGAAGTTTTTTTTAAATTAAATTTTTCTGCTTTCTGCTATTGTTTCCCCTGCACAGCGAGGGTAGCTGCAAGATAATGAGAATGTTTCAGAGTGGCTGCTTGCACCCCCGCCGCCCCGCCCCCCCTCAGGGCATTTTCTTGGACCCGTTGTGCGCTCTGCCATTGTTGCTGGTTCTGCAGCGTTCCTGCCTCCCAGAGCCACCCTCAGCCCTGCCAGATCCTCAAACCCCTGACCAGGTCCATTGGAAGACAGCCTGCGATGCTCTCTCTGCTCCATGTTGTGCAGTGACTGAGTGCCCAGGTGACCAACCTGTTGTCTTACAACCTGTCCACCGAGATGGCTATGGGCATGGAGATGGGGCCGGGTGGAGTTGCCAGTCTTAAGCATGCTCCCTTCTTCCCGCAGAGAGCTGTAGTCCTTCCTGTTGAGCGTTTGCTGCACAGTGGTAGTGGAATGGATCAGCAACTTCCTGGCCTTCTCCCAGACCTCAGGGGGTCTGCTGCAACTGGAATTTTTCTCACTCGCCATCCATATCCCAGTGGTCTACATCGTACTCAAGAAATATTCCAGGCAGTTAAAGACAAGACTTTGAATATAGGGGAGGCAATGGCCTAGTGTTATTTTCGCTAGATCATTAACCCAGAAACTCAGCTAATGTTCTGGAAACCCGGGTTTGAATCCCGCCACGACAGATGGTGGAATTTGAATTCAATAAAAAATATCTGGAATTAAGAGTCTACTGATGACCATGAAACCATTGTCGATTGTCAGAAAAGGCCATCTGATTCACTAATGTCCTGTAGGGAAGGAAATCTGCCATCCTTATCTGGTCTGGCCTACACATGATTCTCAACTGTCCTCTGAAATGGCCTAGCGAGCCACTTGAATTCAAGGACAACGAGAGATAGGTGATAAATGCTGGCCAGCCAGCAATGCCCATGTGCCACGAATGAATAAAAAAATGTAACTCAGGCAAGCAGATAACTTTTTTTTAAAATGGGGAATTAGACAGACTTGAATGGGAGTAAAATGAGCAAGGGAAAGTGGGACTTAATTAGATAGCCCTTCTGTGCTCATCATTTTATGATCTATAATGCTTCCAAATCTGGAATGACCACCATGGACTCCATACCAGGTCAAAGCTCCAATGCTCAAGATCCAATTGTTCTGTAGCGAGAGCCCAAGTCTGTGCAGTCACTTGTTTTAACACATTCTGGTTGATGTAGGTGACGCTTGGCAGTCTTCACATTCTCCCATGCAGATGCCAGGCATCATTAAAGAACAGGACATGGATCCCATTGAGAAAGTGTTCGATGGAAGCCAACATTGGAGGAATGCCAACAAAATGTAAAAAACATGGCAGTTCATGGGAGCAAGGTAAAAATCAATTCTCAGTTATGTTATACAGATCCAATTGTAAGGAAGTGGTATAGATATAGATATCCAAATAATGGGCAAAATTTCAGAGTTACAGAAACATTCCTTTCCAAGTCATGTCTTAAGTATAGCTAGTTTTCAGGGTTTATTTCCCTCCTGTAGTATTTACAATTCTGTTGAATTCCTTGATGTGAGTGGATTTGAAGCTGATGCTGTATTTATGCACGTGTTGGACCCTGATTTTACTTCTGCGTCCAAGTAAGTTTTGTAAAAGTTTTAAATCGAAACAAAATTGCATTTCAAGTGCGCCTTTCACAACTTCACAAAAGTGCTTCTTAGACACGGAAGTACTTTTATAGTTAATGTTGTAATGTGGGCAATTCTGATGCCCCAATGTGTTGCACCTAGCAAGATTCACATACAAAAAGGACCAGATGCTGAGGCTGAAAGTGGATTTTTGGATGCTTCCGGGTCCCTTAAAATTCACTGCATCAGGAGTGTGTGCATGTGCCAAATGCGCCGGATGTCATATTGCTAAAGGGGTT
The DNA here is from genome assembly GCF_964213995.1 of Mustelus asterias. Classification (NCBI taxonomy): domain Eukaryota; kingdom Metazoa; phylum Chordata; class Chondrichthyes; order Carcharhiniformes; family Triakidae; genus Mustelus; species Mustelus asterias. Next base: position 9,540,615 of record NC_135824.1, read on the forward strand.
AGTGGCACGCACCTAACGTTCCCCAGAAATATTTAGAGTAGACAGATCATCAATCAGCAAGTGACAATGATCTGACACTTAAAATCTAAATATGTTTCAAATAAATTTTCCCAATTTCAACTGGTTTCTTTATAGTTTATAAATTTTCAATCCCTTAGATACACTTCTTAAAAAAGATTCTCGCATCACATTCACTTTGTGTCATGAAAACTGAACCACAATACAGGTGATTGGTAGAAGGATTAAAGGGGGCATGCGAAGAAGCTTTTTCACTCAGGGGATGGTGGGCATCTGAAATTCACTGCCTAAGTTGGTTGTCAAGGGAGAAACTCTCAACTCATTTAAAAAGGTACCCAGATCTGCCTCTGAAGTGTCGTAAACTGTACGTCTACAGACCAGGTGCTGGAAAGTGAGATTAAAATGAGTGGTTTCTTTTTTTCCTCTTTTTTGCCCAGCACAGACATGGTGGGCTGAATGGCCTCATTCTGTACCATAACCTGTGAGTCAACAGTAATGGATGAATAAAAATTGCAAATATTTGAAATACACAGAGGCTATGACTAAGCATAAAGAGCTTAAATCAAAGAAAATTGATCACAAAATCTTGAAGGGGGGGCAACTAACATGAATGACTAAGTAGGATTAAGGGGGGGGGGGGGAGAGAAACAAGGAAAAGCACCAGGGCCCATGATTTCTCTCCCTGGCCCTGGTCAGGAGGCTGGAGTTACACTGCTAACTGCATCTCAGTGTAGGTCACACCAATGTCAATCACATCAGAGCTCTGTGCAGTAGGATGGATGTGCAGAGCTCTGCATGCACCGCCCCCCCCCCCCCCCCCCCGCCGCCGCAACAAAAACACACACACATGCACACAAGCCCTCTCTTTGCCAAGAAAGTGGGGAGGGGGAAATGGGGCTCACATCACTTGCAGCTTTGGAGCCAACTCCCCAGTAAAACTGCCATTTTCACATAACCACAATCCATCAGAACCCCACCAGCTTAATTAAACATGCATGCAACAATGCAGCTTTCCTTTGCTAACATTACATTGTTATGACTCTACAGAAAACGCTTAGGGCAGGATCCTTTAATCATCCATCAGGGCCACATGTTTCCAAATTGTGCTTTTTTTTTATTGCATGGGATTCCAGGATTTTTGGCCATTCGTCTTTTTCCTTAATCGTTAATGCAGAAGACGTGTCCATATATCCGCACACAAAGGAGTTGCGACTCCCTCTAATCAATTATGGCGACTAAACAAGCCCGAGTTGTTATTACCTTCGGATTTCAATTTTTTTTTTAAAAAAACAGGCTTTGGTCAATATTCACGGGCGATTGAAAGAAAAAAAGTTAAGTTTGTAAACCCATGTCCGTTTATTTTAGAAATGTAAAACCATCCGCAGTTCTGTAAGCATGAGAGGCGTTCAGCTTTTGTTTTAAAGAACGGGGGTTAAACAAGAGTTCAGCGCTCCGAATGTCACCAACACCGCATCGGGACATCGAAAGTAACAGTATCCTGAACACAAGAGGTCCCACCCCACAATTTAGGGGGGAGGGAGGTCGCATGTACTTTTAATAAATGCTCAAGTGTTGTGGAGTTCCCTGTTAAGGTCCGACTTGGATGGTCGAATTCTGCTTCTCCCAACACCGATGTTAATAACAGTGTCGCGTCCAAGGTTCAGTGACAGATCCGGCACATAGGGTGCCCAGAAACACAATCATCAGCATCTAGTCAAGTCCTTCAGTTTAGTAAATGTGTTCAAATTAAATGGGATTGGGGGGGGATGGGGGTACACCTGATGCGACAGGGACCCACCAGAGGGTAAACCCATCCACAAAATGATCAAAACGTATCACTCAACAAAAAGATACAATTCACCCAACTCCCCAATTAAAACGCTATTGAAATCCACTCGCTCAGATAGTTACAATTTTAAAAGTCCACTTTGGGAAAACATGCTGTTTCTTTCTCATTACACAACTAATAAACAAACAAAGTTGCTTCCCCTCCACCCCCTTGTCCACCACCCCCCCCCAAAAAAAAGCAAACAAACAAACTTTGCGATGAAACAGTCTTCAAATTAAATAACAATAACAGCAAGACAAAAGAAAAGTTTTTAAAAAGGATGAAAACACCAACGTGGAATTTACTTCAGAAAGGGAAAACACAATTCGGAAATATTTGGAGGGATTTAATTTTTTTTTTAAAAACCACACTAGATCCATTTGGGAGTCTCAGTGCAGGGAGTTGAAAAATCCCTGTTACAATGTATTCCCAACTACCACCAAAATATACAACACTGACTGTGCTGCAGGTAACAATTCAGTTGCAAACAACAAAGCCCACAGGAAGAAAGAGGGATATTGAATTACAGGATTGCAGATACATTTGTTTTAGACATATATATATTTTCCCCAAAAACAATAGACTTGGAAATAAAGTTATTTGCGAAGTCTTACCTTGACCAGGCCTCATTTAATGTGAACAGCTAGTTTTAACTGTGATCCCTCATTCCCTCCGTCCTCATTCTCTCTCCCTCTCAGGGATGTGACCAACTCATTTCACTTTTTTTGCTGTCTTTCCAAAATGTTTTCTTTCTTCTCTCTTTTCCTCCCCCACCACCTTATTGATCTATATTTCCATGCAGTTGATCTGGGGGGTATGAGTTTAGGGGGTGGGTGGGGGGGGTGTGAATGGCCTGATCCAGCCCAGCTTTCTGAACCCCCTCCCCTGACCACTTGTTGCTCCGGAGATTCAACACTTTTTCCCTTCAACTTGGATTAGCACCACTGCGCCTGCGCGCTCAGCTCCCCCCCCCCTCCACCCCCTTGACTGCTGCCTCATCCCCATTGGACAAGTCCAACCACAACCTCCGGCTCCCATTGGCTCCCTCCCCTGTCAATCACAATCTATAGACTGAATGGCCAATAGCTGAGGACCACCCCTTATTAAATTGTGAGGGTCTCAGATTTTTCCCCCTATTTTCTGCAATGTGGAGGGAAGATAGAGGGTGGTGTGGATAGGATGCTGCACTTGGTTGAGGTCATTAGGTTACATTTAAGCTTCATTTGAAGCAATTTTTAAAAGCGGCATCTCAACCTTTTGACTAAGATGCAAATGAGATCAAGCCTTGGAGGAGGAGGACTTGCACCTACTCCAATCAGTTTGTCTCATGTAGATCAGGCTCAAGATCAGGAGTGGAGGCCCTGTCTTGTCAGCTTGGATCGGAAATGTCTCAACTTGTTGAAACTCTGAATTGGACTTGATTTGATTGAATTGGAAAAGTTTTAAAATATATATTCCAAAATTAGTTAATAAGAGTTTAGAAATCTATATTCAGATATAATTATTAGAATATATAATATTAGAACAACCCATTTTCTACAATATGGAAGGGAGAATTTAGAAATATATATTCCACAATTAGTTAACAAAACTTTAGAAATCTATGTTCAGATATTATTAGCATATATTTTAATAATATAAACACCCATTTTCTGCAATCATAGAATCGTAGAATCCCTACAGTGCAGAAGAGGCCATTCGGCCCATTGAGTCTCCACCAACACTCCAAAAGAGCATTTTACCCAGACTATATTCCCCCATAACCCCACACATTTACCCGGCTATTTCCCCTAACTTACACATGTTGCGACACTAAGGGGCAATTTAGCATAACCAATCCACCTAACCCACACATCTTTGGAGTGTGGGAGGAAGCCGGAGTATCTAGAGGAAGCCCACACAGACATGGGAGAATGTGCAAACTCTGCACAGACACTGATCCAAGGCCAAGGAATTGAATCCGGGTCCCTTATGCTGAGGCAGCAGTGCTAACCACTGGGCCACTGGGAAAATGAGAATTTATAAATATATATTCCACAATTAGTTAATAAATAGATTTAGGAACCTATATTCAGATATAATTATTAGAATATACTTTAATAATAGAAACAACCTGGTTCATGTTATTAGATTAGAAACTCAAGTATAAGCTCTTTTCTTGCCTACAGATGTTGCCAGACCTGCTGAGATTTTCCAGCATTTTCTCTTTTGGTTTCAGATTCCAGCATCTGCAGGAACTTACTTTTATTATATTTTAACAAGCAGAAACTAGCTTAACATTAATCATTGATAGTCAGTTTGAGCTAACATAATTTTGCATGTATTTGACTTTTATAGGTATCTTCAGTGGAAAGCAACAAGGGGAAAAAACACCAATTTTTACCTCTTCCCCATCTGTCTTATCTTTCCATGCTTCCTCGATCTGTTGATAACACACAATTTTAACCAACTAAACATTGGGAAGACTCAACCCAAGCTGAACCAAGTTGTTGCAACAACATTTGAGTCTTCCTGCCTCAAATTGAGCTTCTGAACTCACTTTCTCTGTTACACAAAACCTTTACAATAGCGCCTGCTTTTGCCCCTACAGTTGCCAACCCTCCAGGATTGGCCTGGAGTCTTCAGGAGTTGAAAATCAATCTCTGGCGCGCTGCTGTCTGCAATCCTGGGGGAAAATCATCAGGGCATTAAAAACAGACTTATTTTTTTGAACCCTTTTCTTGGCATGTAAAATAACATCAAAACTTGACAAAAAAAGCCTCTTTGGCTGTCAGTCAAGCACCACCCAATTGGGTGATGAGGCTTTTTGCTTTCCAATTGGAAGCAGAATGTCACAAGAATTGATGGGTTGGCCGATTGATGATTGGAGCTTGGGCAAGTCATGTGATGAAACCTCCAGAAACACATTTAATTACTGTTAACTCTGCCTCTGATCCATTTTCTGCTCTTCACACAAGACTTGACAATTCCCATCGTTTCATGCTTGGCCTTCCATCCTTGATCTAAAGTAAAGTTACTGCGAAATTCCCCCAGCTGCCACACTCCAGCACTTGTTCAGGTCAGTGCACCTAACCAGCACATCCTTCAGACTGTGGGAGGAAACTGGAACACCCGAAGGAAACCCACGCAGACACAGGGAGAACATGCAAACTCCACACACATGGTGACCCAAGCCAGGAATCGAACCCGGGTCCCTGGCGCTGTGAGGCAGCAGTGCTAACCACTGTGCCTCCGTGTTGCCCCATAAACATCAGCTCATCAAAGCTATGCTGGTAGTGTCCTCTCTTGCACCAAGTCCTGCTTATCCAATCATCAATACCCACATTGACCTATGTTGACTCCCAGTCCTCAAACATCTCAAATTGTTGATTTTTATTATTACATTTACGTTCTTTGTTGGCCTTGCCCTCTCCATCTGTGTAACCTTCTCGAGCACGACAACACCACACGCCGATCCCTGCTAAAGTAAATCTTCATCCTTTTCTTTGCCTCAATTCTGTTAGACATGCTTTCAGCTTAGGTCTCACACTCTGAACCATAGAATCCTTACAGTGCAGAAGGAAGCCATTCAGCCCGTTGACTCCGCATTGACTTTTCGAAAGAGCATCTTACCCAGGCCCAGAATCCCCCACTCTCTTCCCATAACCACACACATTTACCATGGCTAATCTACTTAACCTACACATCTTTAGACTGTGGGGGGAAACTGGAGCACCCAGAGGAAACTCACGCAGACACGGGGATCACGTGCAAACTCCACAAAGGCCATGAAACTAAGACAGAATTGAACCTAGGTCCCTGGTGCTGTGAGGCGGCAGTGCTAAACACTGTGCCACCCCAAATGTCCCATTAAAAAAAACTTTCTCTTGATCTTTTACCGCATATTATTCCCTCAAAAGCATCAGCCGGGGACACCAATTCAAGGTGAATGATAAAAGAACCAAAGGTGACGTGAGGAACAGTGTTTATAGGCAGCGGGTGGTTAGGAGCTGGAGTGAACTGCCTGGAGGCAAATTCAACCGTAGCTTTCTTAGAGAAGAATCTTTCAGAGTATGGGGGTAAAGAAGTGGCTGATTTGCTCATGCGGGCAGTTGGCATGGACACGATTCATTCTGTGCTGCAATCTATCTATGATCCTGCATTATTGATGGCAACTTGCGACACACAGAATGCACGATGCATTTCCCTGACTCACGCATCTGACAGGCAGTTTTGAAAATCCCAAAATGGCTGAGTTAGCAATAAATTGCACAGGTGCCATCTTTATTTTCAGAACGGTTTGACGGAATATTCATGTTTGTCCACTTTTCTGTGTCTATTGGCTAAAATGCATTAAATTTGCTAGGCATGTTTGCATTCTTTATCTGGGCATCGCCAGTCTGTGACACAGTATTGTCTGCAACTGGACACTTCTACCAGCAAACGGGGTTGATTTACCTCCTTTGCAGGTCCACAGCGGTAAAGACCAAGTTCAACCAACAGATTTAACTAGACACCTTCTTCCCTGCTGCCATCAGACTTTTGAATGGACATACCTTATATTAAGTTGATCTTTCTGTACACCCTAGCTATGACTGTGACACCACGTTCTGCACCTTCTCCTTCCCTTCTCCCCTATGTACTCTATGAATGGTATGTTTTATCTGTATAGCGCACAAGATACAATACTTTCCACTGTATCCCAATGCACACGGTAGCACAGTGGTTAGCACTGCTGCCTCACAGCTCCAGGGACCTGGGTTCGATTCCCGGCTTGGGTCACTGTCTGTGTGGAGTCTGCGTGTTCTCCCCATGTCTGCATGGGTTTCCTCCGGGTGCTCTGGTTTCCTCTCACAGTCCAAAGATGTGCAGGTTAGGTTGATTGGCCATGCTAAATTGCCCCTTAGTGTCCTGGGATGTGTATGTTAAAGGGATTAGCAGGGTAAATTATGTGGAGTTATGGGGATAGGGCCTGGGTGGGATTGTTGTTGGTGCAAACTCGATGGGCTGAATAGCCTCATTTTGTACTGAAGGGATTCTATAATGTGACAATAATAAATCAAATCAAAAGACAGATTGAGAAATACAGCAATCTCAGTCCATTTATGGAGATAGTACAGAATTATAATATTAAAATTGGGAGCAGGTTTGATTTATTTTTTTTAACCAAGGTGGCCAGTTCCTCATCATCCTCAGCCTCGGCCTTGCCAGCACAAACAAGGGTGTGAAAGGCAATTATTTTCTGAAGTATTAAAGACAAATTGGAGCAAGCCACTCTCCACTTCTCTGGTGCATCTCCTGGTGGCTGATTGTATAATGACACTTGTCGCAGTTTGAGAGTTGATCTTCGTATCGGCCACAAGTGGTACAAGTTTATTTATTAGTGTCATAAGTAGGCTGACATTAACACTGCAATGAAGTTACTGTGAAAACCCCCATTCCGGCATCTGTTCGGGTAACACTGAGGGAGAATTCAGCACGGCCAATGCACCCTAACCAGCACGTCTTTCGGACTGTGGGAGGAAACCGGAGCACCCATAGAAAACCCACGCAGATACGGGGAGAACATGCAGACTCCACACAGACAGTCACCCGAGTCGGGAATTGAACCCAGGTCCCTGGCGCTGTGAGGCAGCAGTGCTAACCACCGTGTCTCCCCAGGGTAACTGGGAGAAAAAGCATCCAGTGTCACTGATACAAACTAACATTGAGTCTCGCATTAATTTTTGAGAGTTTACTATCATTCCAATACAGTTAAAAGATAAAGGTTTTAAAGCAAAGTAAAATAATATTTTAGTTCTTGTATTACTTATCATGGTCATACAAAAGCAGTACCGCATCTATGCTATTGAAAATGCTGGAACCAAGAAAGATAGGACTTACATTTAGATAGAACCTAACACCATCTCAGGATGTCCCACAGCGTGGCATGGTGACACAGTGGTTAGCACAGCTGTCTCACAGCACCAGGGACCCGTGTTCGATTCCAGCTTTGCGTGATTCTCTGTGTGGAGTTTGCACGTTCTCCCCGTGTCTGTGTGGGTTTCTTCCGGGTGCTCCGGTTTCCTCCCACAGTCCAAAGATGTGCAGGTCAGGCGGATTGGCCATGCTTAAATTATCCCTTAGGGTCCCAAGATGTGCAATTTAGGGGGATTAGCAGGGTAAGCACATTGGGTTACCGGGATAGGGCCTGGGTTGGATGCTATCTCGGGAGAGCCAGTGCAGACTTGATGGACCAAATGGTCTCCTTCTGCACTGTGGGGACACTATGCAACCAATTATGCACTTTTTGAGATGCGGTCACTGCTATAATACAGGAAACACAGTAAGAAGTTTAACAACACCAGGTTAAAGTCCAACAGGTTTATTTGGTAGCAAAAGCCTGTGTGGCGTTTGCTACGAAATAAACCTGTTGGACTTTAACCTGGTGTTGTTAAACTTCTTACTGTGTTTAGCCCAGTCCAACGCCAGCATCTCCACATCATAATACAGGAAATGCAGCAGCCAATTTGAGCACAGCAAGCTCCCACAAATAGCAATGTAACAGTGATCATAGAATATATTCTTAAATTTGTGAAATTGATTGAGGAATTAATATTGGTTAGGATATGTGGGAGAACTCCCCTATTCTTTTTCCAACAGAGAATGCAATCTTCTCTGTGCATCAGATGCAGGGAGGTTTGAAAAGTAGGGGTTTAATTGGGAGGGGAGTGAAATCCATAGGTTAAATGTAGGGGATGGAGTCCTGGATCCAGTGGATTAAACAGGGTCTGTGGAGGGTCTGGGCTTGATGCCGCTGATCTTTTATTGCAATAGTTGCAATGTTCTAACTGTGTCAGGGGTTGTGGGTTTTAACAGAAAGAAAATACGTGGTTGGCACATGTACATTCAAACTAACAACAACAGATTTATTCCAGAAGCCCTTGCCTGTACAGAGAGCAAACTGAAAGTGAAACCGCAGACTATGCAACACCCTAATGACATCAGCATCAAATCATGTGATCATCCCTTTAATCAAACTACAACCTGTTAAATATATAACACTTGTAATATCACCTGAAGCAATTAACCAAATCAGAAAAATATGGATCTAGAGAAGAGAACACTTTCTGTTAACATACTGATTTTAGATACCATCTATCAACATGTATTTTCAAAACTGAAGAACCAAGTCTTGCAACACAGCATATGACATGTTTGAAAAGTGTATGGAAGAAGACAAGATAAATCATGCAGTGCACATTAAGTTGGGTTAGGTGGATTGGCCATGTTAAATTGTTCCTTAGTGTCCCAAGATGTGTAGATTAGAGGGATAGCGGAGTAAATATGTGGGGTTAAGGGGATAGATGCTCTGTCGGAAAGTTGGTGCAGGCTCGATGGGCAGAATGGCCTCCCTCTGCACTATAGGGATTCTATGATAATGTCTCAGCTCCGGATCAGTGGTAGCACTCCTGCAATGGGTCAGAAAGTTATCAATTCTAAACCCACTCCAGAGACTTGAGCACACAATCTAGGCTGACACTCAATGCTTCACTGTTAGAGGACAAAATACTGAAGTGAGATCTTGTTTGCTCTCTCAGGTGGATATAAAACACCCCACAATTTGTTTCCAGGAAGAGGAAGACCTTTCAACCAACACGTAACCTGATCAGTTATTTCATTGCATTTTGTGGGAGCTTGCTGTGCACAAACTGGCTGCAGAGTTTCTTACAACACATTAGGGCTACATTTGAATCAGACTGAAGCCAGGAAAAACGTTATGTAGATGTTACGACCTCATCGAAGTCCATGAGCTTGGCCTCTTGGAGTCTGAGCTCCCTGATTGAGGTAATGATTATCTGCCCAATCAGGGAGCCTCACCTGTATATTTAATGACGAGTGTCAGGTCCACTGACACTCCGGGTTCTGACTTTGTGTCTGAGGCACTCTTAGTAGCGGAGATAAGTTTGCAAATAAAAGGAATCTGGTGAACGGACACCAGCCTCTGAGGAATTATTTCAGTAACATTATCATTCTTTGATGACATCCAAGTTTGAGTTTTAACAGCTTGTGAGCTGGAGAAATGGAGTTCGTTAGTGTTGAACTCCTGGCCAACAATGAGTTAAAGTAGGAGCGGGTACAATGTGTCTTGACATCAATACAGTGCGCATGCAGGAAGGAGCAAGGGCATCAGACTGAGGATATGCAGCTTAGGGAAACCAAAAGGTTGAAGTTCAGAATCATTGACATAATGAGAGCAATAAAATAATATCAGGAAGCTTTCCGATCTGTTTCAAAGCTGTGCACACACACACAGATTTTGAAACTATGTCACAATGTCACTTGACACCGTCTGGAAAGCCAATCAAGCGGGGCTGCTTTGTCCTGGATGGTGTCAAGCTTCTGAAGTGTTGTTGGAGCTGCACTGATCCAGACAAGTGGCGTGTATTCCAACACACTCTGACTTGTGCTTTATAGAAGGTGGACCGACTTTGGGAAGTCAGGAAGTGAGTTACTCGCCACAGGATTCCTATCCTCTGACCTGCTCTTGTAGCCACAGTATTAAAGTTAAAGTTTATTCATTAGTCACAAGTAGTATTACATTAACACTGCAATGAAGTTACTGTGAAAATCCCCTAGTCGCCACACTCCAGTGCCTGTTCGGGTACACTGAGGGAGAATGTGGCATGGCCAATTCACCTAACCTGCACACCTTTGGACTGTGGAAGGAAACTGGAGCACCCGGAGGAAACCCATGCAGACACAGGGAGAATGTGCAAACTCCATACACTGACCCAAGCTGGGAATCAAACCAAGGTCCCTGGTGCTGTGAGGCAGCCATGCTAACCACTGTGCCACCGTGCCTGGTTAGTCCAGTTCTGTTTCTGGTCAATGGTAATCCCCCAAAATGCTGATAGTGGGGGATTTGTAATGCAGTGGGGGACTGGTAAAACAGATGGTTTTGCAAAAATGGAGGGCATTTCAGTTCAAAAAGAATTCCTGTTGGGAATGGAACAGGGGAAGTTCAAATGCAACTATTAATGGAGTATATATTTTTTTGATTTGATTTTGATTTGATTTGATTTATTATTGTCACATGTATTAACATACAGTGAAAAGTATTGTTTCTTGCACGCTGTACGGACAAAGCATACCATTCATAGAGAAGTAAATGAGAGAGTGCAGAGTGGAGTGTTACAGTCATAGCTAGGGTGTAGGGAAAGATCAACTTAATGCAAAGGTAAGTCCATTCGTAGGTCTGACGGCAGCAGGGAAGAAACTAATCTTGAGTCGGTTGGTACGTGACCTCAGACTTTTGTATCTTTTTCCCGACGGAAGAAGGTGGAAGAGAGTATGTCCGGGGTGCATGGGGTCCTTAATTATGCTGGCTGCTTTGCCAAGGCAGCGGGAAGTGTAGACAGAGTGAATGGATGGGAGGCTGGTTTGCGTGATGGATTGGGCTACATTCACGACCTTTTGCTGTCCCTTGCGGTCTTGGGCAGAGCAGGAGCCACACCAAGCTGTGATAGAACCAGAAAGAATGCTTTCTATGGTGCATCTGTAGAAGTTGGTGAAAGTTGTAGCTGATATGCCAAATTTCCTTAGTCCTCTGAGAAAGTAGAGGCGTTGGTGGGCTTTCTGAACTATTGTGTTGGCATGGGGGGGACCAGGACAGGTTGTTGATGATCTGGACACCTAAAAACTTGAAGCTCTCGACCCTTTCCACTTCGTCCCTGTTGATGTAGACAGGGGCATGTTCTCCTTTACACTTCCTGAAGTCGATGACAATCTCTTTCATTTTGTTGACATTGAGGGAGAGATTATTGTTGCCGCACCAGTTCACCAGATTCTCTATCTCATTCCTGTACTCTGTCTCGTCATTGTTTGAGATCCGACCCACTACGATGGTGTTGTCAGCAAACTTGAAAATCAAATTGAAGGGGAATTTGGCCACACAGTCATAGGTATACAAGGAGTATAGTAGGGGGCTGAGAACACAGCCTTGTGGGGCACCGGTGTTGAGGATGATCGTGGAGGAGGTATTGTTGCCTATCCTTACTGATTGTGGATTGTGAGTTAGGAAGTTCAGGATCCAGTTGCAGAGGGAGGTACCAAAGCCCAGGCCACGGAGTTTGGCGATGAGTTTCGTGGGAATAATGGTGTTGAAGGCTGAGCTATAGTCAATAAATAGGAGTCTGATATAGGTGTCCTTGTTATCTAGGTGTTCCAGAGTTGAGTGCAGGGCCAGGCAGATGGGATCTGCTGTGGACCTGTTGCGGCAGCAGGCAAAATGTACTGGATCCAGGTTGTCCGGGAGGCTGGAATTGATTCGTGCCATGACTAGCCTTTCAAAGAACTTCATAATGATGGATGTCAGAGCCACCAGCCGATAGTCATTAAGGCACGCTGCCTGGTTTTTCTTAGGTACTGGGATGATGATCATAGCTAGGGTGTACAGAAAGATCACCTTAATGTAAGGTATGTCCATTCAACAGTCTGATGGCAGCAGGGAAGAAGGTGTTTAGTTAGGTCTGTTGGTTGAACTTGGTCTTTACCGCTGTGGACCGGTGAAGGAGGTAAATCAGCCCCATTTACTGGTAGAAGTGTCCAGTTGCAGGCAATACAGTGTCACAGACGGGTGATGCCCAGATGAAGAATGCTAACCAAGCCTGGCAAATTTAATGCGTTTTAGCCAATAGACATGGAGAAGTGGACAAACATGAATATTCCGTCAAACAGTTCTGAAAATAAAGATGGCACCTGTGCAATTTATTGCTGACTCAGCCATTTTGGGTTTTTGAAACTGCCTGTCAGATGTGAGAGTCAGGGAAATGCATCGTGCATTCTGTGCGTCGCAAGTTGCCATCAATAATGCAGAATCATAGAAAGAACCATAGAAGAAGGAAGATCCATTCAGAAGTCTGATGTCTTCAGGGTCCTAAGGAGAGCCAAAGCTGTAAGAGCTTGAAGGAGAGCATTGTTAGAGAGTTTATAAGAGTTAGAGCAGAGTTCTAAAAGCATAGAACGAGAGTAAAAGATAGAATTGGAGGCTATGCTGGGGACAGTGCGCAAGAAGTTGCTCCGCTCCGGCGCCATCTTGAATGAACATTATAATGTCCTTCGTCTAGAGTAATGTTCTCATTTAGTTTTTGTGGAAGAAAGAGAGTTAATTTCTGCAATTCAATACACTGTGGCTGGAATTTTACTGGCACGCCCGCCCCTATTCCAGGGGCAGACGAGGTTTGGAGAACAGCATTCTCTGTTGGCGTCGGGCGGGAACATATGCCTCAGGCGGATGTGCCGGTAAAATTCCACCCTAGGACTCCATGATGTCTGGCAAATAAGTTGATAAAAGGAAGAGATTAGCTGAGGCACATCACAAATAAGTTTGCAACAGTGAATTAACATGGTGGAATGTCACCAACAGCATGTTTGCACTCAAGTCCTCAGGTAATCATTGGGATACTTTTCTATTCATAGTGGAAATATTTCACCTGCAGATTTTAAAAGTCAGGTTCATGACAGAACACACAGAATCTCCAATTTCCAATCGTCAGCAGTTGCATCTGAATCAATTCCCACTTGACTGACACCCCATCCATCACATTAAACTTCCACTCTCCCACCACAGTGGCAGCAGTCTGTAACACCTACAGGATGCACTGCAGCAACTCAGCAAGTTTCCTTCAACAGTGCTTTCCGAAGCTGGGAAAAATAAGGGCAGCAGATGGATGGGAAAGCCACCTGCAAGTTCCCTTCCAAGCCACTCACCACCCTGACTTGAAATTACTTCGCTGTTCCTTCACTGTCACTGATTCAAAATTCCAGGAACTCCCTCTTTCGCTGCACTGTGGGTGTACCCGCACTGTATGAACTGCAGCAGTTCAAGAAGGCAGATCACCAACACCTTCTCAAGGGCAATTGAGTAATAAATGCTGATTTAGCCAGCGACGCCCATATCCCATGAGTGAATTAAAAAAAGACAATGTTATGAATCTCGTCACTGAGGTAAACATACTTCAATTAGATTGAAATTTACCTAATATAGGTAACCGCCCATAATACATGGCCAGTATAGGTGCAGGAGACTGTCACAGAATGATAGAACCCCTGCAGAAGAGGCCATTCGGTCCATCAAGTCTGCACTGACTCTCTGAGTATCTTAGCCAGGATCTTTCCCCCATCCTATCCCATAACCCTACACATTTACTGTGGCTAATCTATCTAACCTACACATCTTGGGACAGTAAACGGCACTTAGCATGGCCAATCCACCTAACCCACACATCTTTGGATTGTGGGAGGAAACCGGAGCACCCGGAGTAAACCCACGCAGACACAGGGAGAATGGGCAAACTCCACACAGATAGTCACTCAAGGCTGGAATTGAACCTGGATCCCTGGCGCAGTGAGGCAGCAGTGCTAACCGCTGTGCCACTGTACCGCCCAATGTGTATTGTATGAAAAACTCCTAAATATATTCTGGCACTATTTCAGATTGTTTCAGAGACTTTGGCCGGATTTTACCGGCATGCGTGCCTCGGAATCAGGGTGGGCGAGGCTCGCAGAACGGAATTTTCCATTGGCCTCAGATGGGATTTTATGAGCCTTGCCTGAGTGAGGTCGTAAAATTCCTCAGCTAATCTCTTCCTTTTATCAAATTCTCCCACTCCCACCCCCTGAGGTGCTGGTTCCTGTTAGATTGACAATTTGTCCTCTAAAACTACCTAGAAGTGAATATTCTTCATGTGTGATTCTAGACACAACATCCACACATGTGTATCTTTTCAGCAGAAGTCCCCGGACAGTAAGTGCAGTGTTTAAAATAATAATGTGCAATTGATTCTGTAGCCAGCAGATGGGGCCAACTCATGGATGTAATGCAACTTATGTGGCCCGTTTCTCTCAGGCATCTTTCACAAATGAAAGGGCCTGCATTTATATAGTGCCTTTCACAACCTCAGGACATACCAGAGCACTGTGACAGCAAGTGGAATAATTTTGGAGTGCAGTCACAAATGTGTGCACAGCAAATTCGCAAAAAGGTTAAGGAGGTATATGACCAGATGCGATTTTTGGTTGAGGGGTAAGTATTGGTTGGGACATCAGGGTGAACGCCTTGTCCTTTACACAATAGTGCCATGGATTCTCTCACAAGCAGCTGGGAGGGCAGATGCACCCTTGGTTAAACATCTCATCGAGAAGACCGAATCTCTGGCAGTGCAGCACTCCCTCAGTACTGTAGTAGCGGTCGAGATTTAGAATCATAGAATCCTACAGTGCAGAAAGAGGCCATTCGGCCCATCGAGTCTGCACCAACCACAATCCCACCCAGGCCCTATCCCCATATCATTACATATTTTACCCGCTAATTCCTCTAACCTACGCATCTCAGGACACTAAGGGGCAATTTTAGCATGGCCAATCAACCTAACCCGCGCATCTTTGGACCAGCACATCTTTAGTGCCCAGGTCTCTGGGTTGAAGTCATTCCACAGCCTTTTGATTCAGAGGTGTGAGTGCTTCCAGCTGAACCACAGGTGGCATCACTGAATCACAGGATGTTGCAACAGTCTTCAATTTGGTTGGTCAAGTCTGCAAATGTCTCTTCATCAGTTACCTAAACATACTCCCACCTATCTTCTGGATCCCTACATCTTCAAGTATTCCTCTTTCTCAAGCAAATAATTCTCTTTTTTAAAATTGTAGAACCTGCATCTGTTGCGGCAGAGAATTGCACATTCTAACTCTACTTTAAAAGACATTTGGACAGGTGCATGGATAAGAAAGTTTTAGAGGGATATGGGCCAAACGCAGGCAGATTAGAGTAGTTTCAGTGTATGAAACCTGGTCGACATGGACAAGTTGGGCTGAAGGTCTTGTTTCTGTGCTGTATATCCATATGACTATTATTTTTCCTCTAACTCTCCTTCCATTCTTTTCATGATTGCCTTAAGTTTGTCTGATTTGGAACATATGGTGCTGAAATGAGGATCTTGAGAGTAATAAAGCTGAAGATTTTGTAAAAGGAGTGACCTTCCTCAGATTATTCAAGCCCAGTTCCAGCATAACAGCCATCAGTAGAGGAAATCGAGCTGATTATATTCCTCCCCACCCCCCCCGATTATATTTTGGCGGCACGGTGGCACAGTGGTTAGCACTTCTGCCTCACAGCGCCAGGGATCTGGGTTCGATTCCCGGCTTGGGTCACTGTCTGTGTGGAGTTCGCACGTTCTCCCCGTGTCTATGTGGTTTTCCTCCGGGTGCTCTGGTTTCCTCCCCACAGTCCAAAGGTGTGCGGGTTAGGTTGATTGGCCATGCTAAATTGCCCCTTAGTGTCAGGGGGATAAACAAGATAAATATGTGAGGTTATGTGAATAGGGCCTAAGTGGGATTGTGGTCGGTGCAGACTCAATGGGCCAAATGGCCTCCTTCTGCACTGGGATTCTATGAATCTATACCCCCCCAATTATATTTCTCCCCGATTATTTTCCCCCAATTATATTTCCTCCCCCAATTATATTCCCCCTCCCCGATTATATATCCCTACCTCAGATTAGATATCCCTTCCCATATCCCCATTTGGAATCTGAGCCCAGTTCTGGCACCTTCCCACATTATGTTGATTTGGACTCCCCACTTTATGTCTGCGATTAAATGAGCAATTGAGAAAATCCTACACGTGGATCTGACTAGGACCAGCTGTTCGTTCCTTGTTATCCATGTAAACAACCTTGTACTGTTTTTGAAAAGTCCTTTAAAAAAAAAACACGCTTGAAGGATACTGTGGAGGGTAGATGGCTGGGTTCACGTGGTTAAGCAATCAAAGTCCTCACACATACTCAACATGTGTCTTTAATAAGTGTTTGCATCCAATTCCCTGTCAATAATCACACAGTAGAACTGAAACATAAAGCCATTATATTCCATCTACTGTTGGATTCCTGTTAACCATGCATGGAGTTGCCAGAGTATTTCTGCCTTGCATCCAAACAAAGAAACGGGATCTAAGAAATACATTTGCTGTTTGTTTTCATTTCCAGTTTCCTTCCCCTCTCCTGGGGTGCTTTGCAAAAAACAAAGTTATGGCACCCAAGCCACATGAGGAGACAATGGCCGGAATTTTACTGTCCCGCCTGCCATGGGAATCAGAGCAGGCCAGGGGCGGACGATGGAAAGGTCCGTTGACCTCGGGCGTGACTTTACGGATGCAGGATGAGCGAGACTGTAAAATCCCACCCAATGAATCAGACGGCCAAAGCCTTTCTGAAAGAGGTAGGATTTAAGGAGTGTCTGAAAGATGTGTGGGTTAGGTTGATTGGCCAGGTTAAAAATTGCCCCTTAGAGTGTAGGTTGGAGGGATTAGCGGGTAAATATGTGGGGGTAGGGCCTGGGTGGGATTGTGGTCGGTGCAGACTCGATGGGCCGAATGGCCTCCTTCTGCACTGTAGGGTTTCTATGACTTCTATGACTTCTATGAAAGGAGAAAAGTGAAGTTGAGAGGCAGAAAGGTGTGGGGAGAGTATTCCAGAGCTTGGGTCCAAAGCAACTGAAGACCAATGATGGAGTGATTAAAATTGGGGATGCAGAAGAGGCCCAGAATGAGAGGAGTGCAGAGATTATGGATCGTTGTTGGGCTGGAGGAGGTTAGAGAGACATGGGACAAGTGAGGCCTTGGAGAGATTTGAAAACATAGAAGAGAATTTTAAAATCAAGACATTGATTTGACGGGGAGGGAGGGGAGAGGGGGGGGGGGCGGGCAACATAGGTCAGTGAGCACACAGTGATAGGGAAATGGAGCTTGTTGCCAGACATGGGCAGCAGTGTTTAGGATGATCTCTATTTTACTGAAGGTAGTGAAAAGCCACCCAGAGCGTACTGGTGTAGGCAAGTCTAGGATTCACAAAGAGATGAATGAAGGTTTCAGCAGGAAATGAGCTGAGACAAGGGTGAAGTTAGGTAATGTTATGAAGGTGGAAATAGGTGACCTAAGTGATGACCTAAATATGAGGTCAGCGGCTCATCTCAGGATCAAATATGACACATTAGAATTCAGAAAATGATCAATCAATTTGGTGTGGCTCCTGCCCTGACCAAGACTGCAAGAAACTACGAAGGGTCATGAACGTAGCCCAGTTCATCATGCAAACCAGTCTCCCATCCATTGACTCCGTCCTCATTTCCCACTGCCTCGGAAAAGCAGCCAGCATAATCAAAGACCCCACACACCCCGGACATATTCTCTTCCACCTTCTTCCATCAGGAAAAAAATACAAAGTCTGAGATCACGTACCAATCGATTCAAGAACAGCTTCTTCCCTGCTGCCGTCAGACTTTTGAATGGACCTATCTTGTATTAAATTGATCTTTCTCTACACCCCAGCTATGACTGCAACACTATATTCTGCACCATCTCCTTTCCTTCTCGCCTATGTACTCCATGAATGGTATGTTTTGTCTGTATTGCACGCAAGAAACAATACTTTATACTGTAACCTAATACATGCGACAATAATAAATCAAATCAACTCTACATTTCACAAGAATTAAATCCAATTCATAAGAGTCTACTTAGTAAGTAGTCTCACAACACCAGGTTAAAGTCCAACAGGTTTATTTGGTAGCACAAGCTTTTGGAGTGCTGCTCCTTCATCAGGTGAATGCAACTCCACATCATAAGAGTCTACTTGATGGAGGTTGCCACAGTCAGTGCTAATTATATTTGATTCTTCTTAAATTCGATTCTAATTGACACAAAATGAGTACTCTGGCTCAGACACACTCCAAAACATCAGCATTTCAATGTGCAGCGGGTGCATGCCAATGATCGTTGTGTTTTGACCGTGTAACCAACTCGACTTGTAATGTTTGGAAAAAGGAGAACATGGATGGATCATTATAGCAGAGGGCAGTTTATCTAATAACTGGTAAATCATGCATGTGACCCTTGTGTGTCCAACCACTGGCTTCCTCAGTCGCGTTGTCTATCATTTACATGTCCCAACTGAGAGACATGCCACACATAATTTACACTTAGAATTCTCCAGAAATCAAAAAAAAGGAGCAGCATCTGGGGCGGCTCAGTGGCACAGTGGTTAGCACTGCTGCCTCACAGTGCCAGGGACCCGTGTTCAAATCTGGCCTTGGGTGACTGTCTCTGCGGAGTTTGAATGTTCTCCCCGTGTCTGCGTGGGTTTCCTCTGTGTGCTCTGGTTACCTTCCACAGTCCAAAAATGTGCAGGTTACATTGATTGGCCATGCTAAATTGCCCCAAGAAGATTAGCAGGGTAAATACGTGAGGTTACGGGAATAGGGCCTGGGTGGGATTGTTGTCGGTGCTGGCTTGATGGGCCAAATGGTCTCTTTCTGCACTGTAGGCATTCTATGATTCTATGATCTCCTTTAGGCTGGGCTTTCCTCAGAGCTTCAACGGGGACATAAACCTTAGTCAAGAAGAGAAAAACCTACCCATGAACCAACATCGGGGGGGTGGGGGGGGAGGGAGTGATCTTAAGTGCCGAACAAGCATAAAAATGGGAGAGAATTGCACAGATATTTTGTGTGATCCTCCAGTCACAATAGAACATCATTTAGGAAAAAAAAGCCAGGATGTGATTCTCACCAGTAGGAGGCAGGGTGGAGCCTATTCTTGCTGGGAAGCCGGCTGCTGAGCTGTAGGGGCACCATTGCGCAGGTGTCTGATCTCCTAGTACATTGTGTGCACAGTACACTGGGAAATCTCATGTCACTACACCCCCCTCCCCCCCCGGACGTTGCCCTTTCCCTGCCAATTGCTGCCCTCAGCATCGCCCATCAGCCATCGAACCCTCCCCCGCCCCCCGCTCCTCGATCAACGCCCCGGCCGATCACCTGTCCCACCCGATCGCCGCCCTAGACCTTTACGTGCGCAAAGCCGATTTCATCGTCAAATCAGTGTCGGTAAAATTGCGAGAGGCGAGGAACCAGGCATGAACCCGGTTTTTCAGCTCTCGCCTGATCTTACTGGTTCGCTTTGCCAATCGACCAGCGGGACAAGCCAGTAAGATTGCCCCCTTGGATTTTTTTAGTGGTTGACCTCTGTTAACCTTTTCAATCCGGGTTTCCCAAACTTTCACAGCCATGGAACCCTGTTGACTTCCCAAAAGGACTGAAGGAATCTCTGAGAAATCTTCTTATTATATTGGAAAATTAAACCACAGAAATATGATTATTAGTCACTAGGTGCAAACATACAAAAGCAGACTTAAAAGATGTTTCTGTGTTTTTTAGGTATACATTTATTGTATTAAGAAGTTCTGTATTTAACAAATACTTCCAAGTCTTAGCTTTTTTAGTCATGTTTAATAGAAGCAGCTACTCACACCTACTCCCTCACCCACACTCACCCACACTTATCCTCACACCCATACCATCACCCACACTCACTCTCATGCCCTCAGCCACACTCACACTCTCACTCACACCCTCACTCACACACCCACTCATCCTCCTCTTGGGCCCCTGTGGACCCAGCTCCTCTTGTGCCTCCACAGCCTGGAGAGGTCCTGCTGAACCCTGTGGTTCCGCAAAACCCAGTTTGGGAATCTCCGCTTTAAATGAATAACTGGCGGCACGGTGGCACAGTGGTTAGCACTGCTGCCTCACAGCGCCAGGGACATGGGTTCAATTCTGGCCTTGGGTCACTGTCTGTGTGGAGTTTGCACATTCTCTCTGTGTCTGCGTGGGTTTCCTCAGGGTGCTCCAGTTTCCTCCCACAGTCCAAAGATGTGTGGGTTAGGTGCATTGGCCATGCTAAATTGACCCTTAGTGTCAGGGGAATTAGCAGGGTAAATATGTGGGGTTATGGAAATAGGGCCTCTGTGAGATTGTGGTCGGTGCAGACTTGATGGGCCAAATGGTCTCCTTCTGCACTGTAGGGATTCTATGATTCTAAATGAGAAACTGAAGAATGTTTAATTGGCTTTCAGATACTGTGCAACGATTGAAGAATTGTCATCTTATAGTTCAAGAATGTGTATTATCCTATAGGCATCAGCCTTTCCTTACCTGTAGCCTGGATTGGTTAAGAATAATTTGGAGCCCTGTCACCTTGCGATGGATTAATGACTAAGGGTGTTATCTGGTGTCGACTGAGATGAATCAGATGAAGAATTCCAAATCCAAGTTCCACTCTGTACTCAGCTTATTAATCCTTCGAGCCCTGGGTTGGCTGAGTCTCTGATCAATCAACCTTTCTTCAGGTGGTTTCTTCAGTGACTGACACACTCTCCCATCCCCTTGCCAAACATCATGTGCACAAGCAATGGACCTAAAGATCAGGCCAAATAAGAAAGAAACATAGAATTGAGAAACAGTAGGCCAGATAAAAGCAAATTACTGCGGATGCTGAATCTGAAACCAAAATAGAAAATGCTGGAAAATCTCAGCAGGTCTGGCAGCATCTGAAAGGAGAGAAAAGAGCTGATGTTTCGAGTCCAGATGATCCTTTGTCAAAGCTGGTCCAGATGCCAGACCTGCTGAGATTTTCCAGCAGAAGTAGGCCATTTCGCCCTTCAAACTATGACCCCTAGTTCTAGACTCCCCCCACCATCGGGAACATTCTGTCTAATCCTGTTAGAGAATTTTATAAGTTTCTATGAGATTCCCTCTCACTCTTCTAAACTCCAATGAATATAATCCTAACTGACGAAGTCTCTTCTCATATGGCAGACCTGCCATCCCAGGAATCAGCCTGGTAAAGCTTCGCTGCACTCCTTCTATAGCAAGGACATCCTTCCTCAGATAAGGACACCAAAACTGCACACAATACTCCAAGTGTGGCCTCACCGAGGCCCTATGCAATTGCAGCAAAACATCCCTATCCCTATACTCAAATTCTCTCGCTATGAAGGCCAACATACCATTTGCGACCATATGTCGCCTTATCATGTTGACATTATCAAGACGCAGGTATGGATAATATATTATTGTACACCCCATTCAGAATCGTCATCTGCATGAAAGGAGGGGAGAATCCTGAAGAAGATTGTTAGGATAATACACTAATTTCAATGAATCTATGGGCTGAATTTTCCCATGGGCACCAGGGACATGACACGGAACCTGGGTCTCGAGCCCACATGTTTCAGTAGCAGGCTTGCCACCTTATTGTTAAGGAAAGTGGATGATTAACAGGCCTCTCCCATGTTAATCACCCAATCAGAGATTGTAGGTGGGATCCAGAGGCATGAGCTTAGTACAGTGAGGGACACTGCAAGTGAAGATGACAACCTCCACTGTGCGACTTGCTGAAGCATTGCTGGGGCCCAAATAGAAGGAGAAAAGCACTGTGTAAAGTTTTATTCGTGTCGCAATTACATTAACATTGCAATGTTACATTAACATTGCAATGAAGTTACTGTGAAGATCCCCGAGTCGCCACTCTCCAGCACCTTTTCAGGTACACTGAGGGAGAATTTAGCATGGCCAATGCATCTAACCAGCGTGTCTTTAGAACTGTGGGAGGAAACTGGAGCACCCGGAGGAAACCCACGCAGAGACAGGCAGAACACGCAGGCTCCAGACAGACAGTAACCCAAGCCAGGAATCACACGTTGGTCCCTGGCACTGTGAGGCAGCAGTGCTAACCACTGTGCCACCGTGCCACACCACTGGAGTCGCGTTGGCACAGTGACGTGCTGGTTAGGTGCATTGCTAAATTCTCCCTTGGTGTACCCAAGCAGGTGCCAGAGTGTTGTGACTAGGAGATCTTCACAGTAACTTCATTGCAGTGTTAATGTAAGCCTACTTGTGACACTAATAAATAAGTATTGCAAAGTTATTATGAGAGGAACAGTTATATATTCAGCCAGATAATTAGAACTGTTTGAGCTGATAAACATGGGTCCTTTTTGTAGTTTCTCCTTAGCAGATTTCCTCTGCTGATCCATGTGTGTATGGTAGCCTCAAGTGGACAAAATGCACAATGCACCTTTCACTACGCTACAACCAACAGCATCAAGGGTGTGGCATATACATTCTGAGCTTCACGGAGATCTGATACATCTACCTCCATGAATGCCACTCTCAGTGGTAAGGCTGTGACATGGGAAGGTAGCTTGTCATTGCCTATGGGTATCCTTCAAATCAAATGTAACACAGCCTTCACCTCCTGCTTTGCAGCTTCCTCCTCACACTCACAGGCACTGATGTGGCAATGGCAAGACCTCAATTCACTCATGAAAAGCCCATTAGACACCTCACTAACCTGCGTAACCATCTGCTCTCCGGCATCAAGCTTGTTGGCGCGGATGTTGCGCTCTCACCTACGTGAAAAGCACGAGGTGGCAGAATGACGGTGAGCCATCACAATGTTTTCATTTCTAAAATTCCACGTGTCCCTATCTCCAAAAGCTGCCTCCATGGGGCTGGGGACATTCTGACTTATGGCTTGACGTCAGTTTCATAAAGCAAACTTTGTAACTGTTGACTGGCACGGACTGCCAACAAATCCAAGGTATGTCGGGAAACGACAAAATTTACAAACGAATGTTGTGGCTTCAGCAAATTCCAAGATTAGCTGGAAACCTGCCTGTGATACATAATAGGCTGAGGGTGAACTTCTACCTTAAAAACAGTTCAGATGAATAGTTTAGCTGATGGAACAGTTGGTTTTTCTCCCCATGTTGTAATGGGCCATTGGGAGTAATTTGAACGTTGGGCAATGCCGTAAAGTTGAAAGTTTATTTATTAGCGTCACAAGTAGCCTTACATTCACACTGCAATGAAGGTATTGTGAAAATCCCCAAGTTATCACATTCCAGCACCTGTTCAGGTACACTGAGGGAGAATTTAGCACGGCCAATCCACCTAGCCTACACATCTTTGGACTGTGGGAGGAAACCGGAGCACCCGGAGGAAACCCACGCAGACACTGGGAGAATGTGCAAACTCCACACAGGCAGTGACCCAGGCCGGGAATCGAACTCGGGTCCCTGGCACTGTGAGGCAGCAGTGCTAACCACTGTGCCACTGTGCCACCCGATGTTGAATGATCTGGCCTGTCATACACCCCTGCCAACTTTCCACTTCTCTGAAGCGAAGGAAAGGGACAATCGGGCGGAGTTCAGAGCAGGGAGGCAGATTCAATATCGTCCATTCCATACCTTTGCCCAACGCTAAAAACCCCCAATGGGTCGCCATCCATTGCCCCATTTATTCTCCCTGTTTCTTGAACCTTTCTAGCTCCATCTGCATGATAGTGGTGAAGAAACGGGAAGCAACTGGGGAGGTTCAACGATTCAAAAAAAAGTCTATGAAAATGTGGGAACTTGGCAGGAAGGCATGTTTCGAACACAAAGCCAGCTGTTTGCTAAACTGAGCAGATCAGTGACAAATGACTGGTGTCGGATTTGGCTTAATTTGGATGGAATCTTCATTCAAAAGGCAGCGCCTTTGACAGCACAGCACTCCCTAGGTGCTGCACTGGGAATGTCAGCCTGGATGATGTGCTCACATTGGACACCCTACAGTGCATAAAGAGACCATTTGGCACATCGTGTCTGCACCAATTCTCCAACAGAGCATCCCACCCAGGCGCTAGACTTGCAACCCAACATACTTACCCTACTAATCGAACCCAGGTCCTTGGTGCTGTGAGGCAGCAGTGCTAACCATTGTGCCACTTTGCCACCTGAGAAGTGCGGTGGATCCAACTGAATCAGTGCTGACTTGCTAACCTCTCACTAACCAGCAGCCTAAAGCCAGAAAAAGAAAGACTCAATTTATATAGCTCCTTATCTCACATCTTCAAAATATTTCAACGTGCATCACACATACAGTTAAGTATTTGCCAGATCAGTGTAGAGACTGCTATGCTGGCAAAGGTAGAGGCCATTCTGCATCAGTAAAATCTCACAAATGAGTGATTGATCGGTTCTTGAATGTGTGGGTGGAGGGAGGAATGTTGGCCGGGCACGGTGGTTATCACTGCTACCTCACAGCGCCAGTGACCCAGGTTTGCTTCCCGGCTTGGGTCACTCTCTGTGTGGAGTTTGCACTTTCTCCCTGTGTCTGCGTGCATTTCCTCCGGGTGCTCCGGTTTCCTCCCACAGTCCGAAAGACGTGCTGGTTAGGTGCATTGACCGTCCTAAATTCTCCCTCAGTGTACCCAAACAGGCGCCAGAGTGTGGCAACTAGGGGATTTTCACAGTAACTTCATTGCAGTGTTAATGTAAGCCGACTTGTGACTAATAAATAAACATTAACTTTATATTGGGAGATCTTCCTGCTCAACTTTCAATAGTGCCACGGGAACTTTAATATCCACCAGAACAACAAACAGAGGAGGAAATGAGTACAATGAGAAAAACGCAAGTTGGAAAAAACAATTACAGGTTGAGGAGCCCACTCGAGAATTAAAAATACATTTTATTATAAATTTCACACCTCCCCATTGGATACTCAGACACGCAACTGGCACTCCCACTGAGTTCCACAATTCCCAAAACAATAGTGCAATTAAAGTATATTAAAACTCTTGCCCATCTCTTTCCTTGAATATAAAAGAACATTCAGAACATACGGGGAGTATAAATATTACTGATATTATCATCTGTAATAAATACCACATGTGTGTGGTTTCTGCATCTGTTCTGCATTTGTTGACTGTACCCCGCACATTGTTAAGGTGCTTGGCCATATGAAGGAAAAACACAACACAGCAAACAAGCAAGGTGTATGTCATGAATGACGTTTGATAAACTTTCCTACTCTGAAAGGACCATTGGTTTTCCAATCCCATTTCTATGATGCATTTGGGTTACACCTGCACCCTCAATAATTCCCCTCCCAACCCCCGTCACCTGTATTGATATGGATAAAAGCAAAGTACTGCGGATTTTGGAATCTGAAACAAAAACAGAAAGTGCTGGAAAATCTCAGTCAGTCTGATAGCCTCTGTAGAGAGAATAGAGCCAACGTTTCGAGACTAGATGACCCTTTGTCAGATATGGATCTGGCTCTGATCACTTTGCCAAGAAAAGTCTTCACGGTTTATTGAGTTGTTGCCTTAAAATGTGATCACAGAATTTGATTAAGGACTCTTTATATAATGAGCGGGAACAGTCTTCTGTTTGATACTCAGATATCGGGATTTGTTTTCGTCTGTCAGATTGTGTGTTCTTTTCTTTTAGGTGAATTTTCTGGTGTCACCACGGACAGTTGGGCATTTAAATGGTCATTGGATAAACATATGGATGATATTGGAATAGTGTAGGTTAGATGGGCTTTAGAATGGTTTCATAGGTCGGCGCAACATCGAGGGCTGAAGGGCCTGTAACTGCACTGTTATGTTCTAATTCTAATTCTAATTCCACCCCAGGCGTGCTCTGCCTGAAGGCAATTCCTTGGCCCATTGTCTGCTGATACTTTAGCCTGAGCTGTTTTCATGTTTTTATCAGCGGTGGGTTTGCTATGTTATTGCCTTCCAATCTCAGGGGCAGGGTGAGGAGGCAAGTCCCAAGTCTCCCTTAGCTGGAACAGGAGTTGAACCTGCTCCATTGATGTTAATCTAAGCGATGAGCAAGCCAGCCAGCCGGCCCCAGTGTTGTTACTTGTATTGACATAAATCACTTTGCTCTCCAGGTAATCAATGGTTTACCGAGCTACTTTAAACTCAGCGCAACGTCCTCCGATTCCTCAATTAAAGTAAGCTTTAGCTAAAAAAAAAACACAGACCTAAGAGGATTTTTTGAACCACACTATTTTGAGTTGCTGTACACATGTTCAAAAATAAATAATTGAAAATGTGCTGTGGCCAGAATTCTGGGCTCAAAAGGCCGCAAATTATCTATAGTCCTTTCCACAGCTATGCAATGCACGCTATCAGCCAAAAAACCACATGCACAACAGGGGTTTGTTCAAAGTCATTTTATTAGTCATCATCATATGTTTCAAAAAAGAAAGAAAGCAGTATTTGATGTAAACCTTGCTCTGAGTTGATCAAATGAGACATGGCTCATTTTGACAAGATCCAATCACTCTGGGGGCAATTGTTCCAGCCCGCTGCGCTGCTCTAGCACCGCAAGGGGTCAGGAACATCGGTGGAGGCTGTTTAGCGGGCTTCTTGCTGGGTGCCTCGGCCTCCATGTGTCTTCGGCTCCAAGTTTTTTGGAGTCACCAGCTCCACATTGGAAATTGGCGCGGAGCTGTTTTCCATATTTAAATTTCAATTTAAATCCCATTAGCTGGCCCAGGACTGAACTCTCCATGCCCATTAGCGTCTCTCCACCCGCCAGGGATGGCTCACTCCAGCGGGCGTTACTCATGATCCCCACTAACTGGGAACAGGCGGCTCAACCCCGCTGGAGGGAACAGAGGCCATGGAGGCCCACCCCCCACAGGAAGTTGGGGGTAAAGGACGAGGTGCCTCCTTGGCAGTGCCAGCCTGACAGAGCCAGGCTGGCTCCCTAACACTGCCCAAGGGGAAAACTGGCAATGTCCAAGGGGCACCTTGGCACTGCCCACTGGGGATTGGGCAGCGCCAAAGGGGTGGGGCCAGAATCAGTGGGCATATTGGGGCGGGGCCTATAGGGGGCCGATCGGAGTGGGTGGGGAGGTCCCGTTGTCACTCTGCACAGGGATTGGTGGCAGAGGGAGTGAAGGGGGTGATCAGGGTGGGTACGATGGCACAGTGGTAAGCACTGCTGACTCACAGTGCCAGGGACCCAGATCCGATTCCCGGCTTAGGCCACTGTCTGTGTGGAGTTTGCACGTTCTTCCCGTGTCTGCGTGGGTTTCCTCCGGGTGCTCCGGTTTCCTCCCAGAGTCCAAAGATATGCAGGTTAGGTGGACTAGCATTGTTAAATTGCTCCGTAGTATCAGGGAGACTAGCTAGGGTAAATGCACGGGGTGGTGGGGATGGGGCCTGGGTGGGATTATGGTCGCCGCGGACTCGATGGGCCAAGTGGCCTCCTTCTGCACTGTGGGATTCTATGATTTACTGGCCATCTGGGTAGGGGGGTGGTGTCAGTCTGCCGGGGGGCAGGAGGGCGGTTTGGGGCTGTTGGGGGGGGGGGGGGGAGTCGGGACTGCCAGCAGGGAGGATGGGATCGGGGCTGGTGGGGGTGGGGGAGGGGCGGAGTGACGTTGGAGCTTGCTCGGAGAGGTCTGGGAGATCAGTGTTCAGTGGGTGGAGGAGGTGAGAGGGACAGCAATGGGAGGGGTCACGGGGTTGGCCAGCAATCAGGCTGGCCAGCGATCGGGAGGCTGGCAGTGCGCGGTCACTGTGCATGCGGCAATCTCGGCGCTGACAGATCAGCGCATGCGCAGTGGCCCACTCAGCGCTATGCTGCCGGCCTTTCCAGTGGGAATTGGCCCTGCCCCCTGATTTTCAGAGTGAATCTCACTGGGGCACTCTGCAGTGCTCAGAATGTAGGGGATTCATTCGGAAAATCACGCTAAAAAAACAACAGGAGTTACTTCCGTTTTCACGCAAATTTGGCACTTAGAATTTTTTTGGGAGAATTCAATCTGAATTCAAATTGCTTTGGAATGAAGAAGATCGCAACACACACGAGTATTAATCAGCAGAGTTTTTTTTATTCATTCATGGGATATGGGCATTGCTAGCTCAGTAAGAAGTCTCACAACACCAGGTTAAAGTCCAACAGGTTTATTTGGTAGCAAATACCATAAGCTTTCGGAGCACTGCCCCTTCTATGGTATTTGCTACCAAATAAACCTGTTGGATTTTAACCTGGTGTTGTGAGACTTCTTACTATGCTTACCCCAGTCCAACGCTGGCATCTCCACATCATCGCTAGCTGGCCAGCATTTATTACACATCCCTAGTTGCCCTTGGAGGGTAGATGAAAGTCAACCACATTGCTGTGGCTCTTGAGTCACATGTAGGCCAGACCAAGAAAGGACAGCAGATTTCCTTCCCTAAAGGACATTAGTGAACCAGAAGAGTTTTTCCGACAATCGACAATAGTTTCATGGTCATTGATAGATTCTTAATTCCAGGTTTTATTTTTATTGAATTCAAATTCCACCATCTGCCATGGCAGGATTCGAACCCGGGTCCCCAGAACATTAGCTAAATTTCTGGATTAATAGTCTAGCAATACCAGTAGGCCATCGCTTCCCCTGGGCATGACTTTGTAGCCCAGTGCAGGTTGGATGTCCCTCGAGTGTGACAACAACTACTGGCCTAGGCCACCTGTTCAAGTGAAGGTTAAAGATCCTCCGACACTAATCGAAGAATATGCTGGCCCAACATTCGCCCCTCAACCAAGAGCAGACTTACTGGTGACTCACCCCACTGCAGGATGCTGTGCATCAATGTGACATTGTGCTCGCTGAAGTAAGGACATTTCTGCGCATCAAAGCAATTCACCGTATGTGAAATTAGCTGAGCCACTTCTGAAGGTGTATTGTATAAACATGCTTCCATCTGCCAATCTTTCTCAGCTTATGTGACGGTGCTTTCCTCTGATGTTCGAACTCTACTGGCTTCAAAGTGTATGGCACCACACTTCAGAGCAGCCTTCTAGCCTCCATGATGCTTAGTTGAAGAATGCAGGGCAGTCATGCCACTATGGGAACTTGTTGCTCTTTCTGACACTGCCCTCAGATTTCTCTTGTTGCCAACACAACTCACTGACGTCAAACGAACTGCATGTAGATTGATACATTGGCTAACTTTCTGCTTAAAACAATACCTCGGGCGGCACGGTGGCACAGTGGTTAGCACTGGATAAAAGCAAATTACTGCGGAATGCTGGAATCTGAAACCAAAAGAGAAAACGCTGGAAAATCTCGGCAGGTCTGGCAGCATCTGTAAGGAGAGAAAAGAGCTGACGTTTTGAGTCCAGATGACCTTGTGTCAAAGGGTGTAGTGTTGCCTCACAGCACCAGGGACGCGGGTTCAATTCCCAGCTTGGGTGCAGACTCCACACAGACTCCTGTGTGGAGTCTGCATGTTCTCCCCGTGTCTGCGTGGGTTTCCTCCAGATGCTCCGGTTTCCTCACACAGTCTGAAAGACATGCTGGTTAGGTGCATTGGCCGTGCTAAATTCTCCCCAGGCGCCGGAGTGTGGCGACTATGGGATTTTCACAGTAACTTCATCGCAGTGTTAATGCAAGCCTTACTTGGGACACTAATAAATGAACTTTGAACTCTGTCTGCAGTCTCTTTCCACCCAGGAAAGTTGATGGCCAGTAGTTTGTGATCAGACGCTGCCTGCCTTGGGTTGTTGCCTCCTCAGTTATTTGTGACAGGTTGAGATTTTAATTGAAGCTATAGAGTGTTTGCAACACTTTCATTCCAATTGCTCGACCCTCTTGGAGGTTCACAGCAGATACGTGGGAACACCACCAATTGCAAGTTTTTTTGTAAAGTTTATTTATTAGTGTCACAAGTAGGCTTACATTAACACTGAAATGAAGTTACTGTGAAAATCCCCTAGTCGCCACACTCCGGCGCCTGTTCGAGTACACTGAGGGAGAATTTAGCACGGCCAATGCACCTAACCAGAACATCTTTCAAACTGTGGGAGGAAACTGGAGACCCAGAGGAAACCCACATGGATACGGGGAGAACGTGCAGACTCCGCACAGACAGTGACCCAAGCCGTGAAGCAAACCTGGGTCCCTGGCGCTATGAGGCAGCAGTGCTAACTACTGTGCTACCGTTTTGCTCCCTCCAAATCTTCCCTGCTGCTGTCAGACCTTTGAATGGACCTACCTCACATTAGATTGATCTTTCTCTACATCCTAGCTATGACTGTAACACTACATTCTGCACTCTCTCCTTTCCTCCTCTATGAACGGTATGCTTTGTCTGTATAGCGCGCAAGAAACAATACTTTTCACTGTATACCAATACATGTGAGGATGATAAATCAAGTCAAATCAAATCAAATCAAGTTGCCCTCCAAGTCATTCACCATCCTGACTTGGAAATACATCGACCGTTCATTCACTGTCACTGGCTCAGAATCCTGAAATTCCCTCCCCATCGGCACTGTGGGTGTGGGGGAGGGGATCGATAGCAAGGGCAGTGGGGTGCCGATATTTCCATAGCCCTCCTGTAATCTTAGTGAAGAACCAGTATAATATGAAACTATACAGTTTTGCAATGTCCCAGGTTCAGTTCCCGCCCGGTGCTAAGCTAATTAGTTTAGGTAGAATAGTTACTACAATTGGCCTCAGTTCCTCTGTGAGAGGGAGGAGGAAACAGGCCGTGTTTTTCCTCTTGATTACTACCCATGGAATCCTACTAGAAACTGCATGCACGTTGGTGTGCCCTATGGGGTGTCTGGTCCTTCACTGAGTGCTTAACAGTGTGGGAGCCCCAAACCTCTTGGTTTGCTCTGGGGGCCTCCTATGTGGCTACTTGCAGTGACTCAGGGATGAGGCCCTTAAAGTGGGTATTAATTGCCCATTTAAGGGCCTTAATTGGAGATGGGCCAGGAAGGCTATCCACAAATCTACTGCCCTGAATTTATAGGGGCAAAGTTAGAAAGGCAGCATGGTCCCCACCTGACACCCTCCCGTCCAATTAAATGCTTTGTCTCTAAACCTGCCTTGGAAAGGGCAAACACAGTAAGAAGTTTAACAACACCAGGTTAAAGTCCAACAGGTTTATTTGGTAGCAAAAGCCACACAAGCTTTCGGAGCTCCAAGCCCCTTCTTCAGGTGAGTGGGAATTCTGTTCACAAACAGAGCATATAAAGACACAAACTCAATTTACATGAATAATGGTTGGAATGCGAATACTTACAACTAATCAAGTGTCCCGAGGCATGGTACATTGGGGAAACTATGCAGACGCTGCGACAACGGATGAATGAACACCGCTCGACAATCACCAGGCAAGACTGTTCTCTTCCTGTTGGGGAGCACTTCAGCCGTCACGGTTATTCGGCCTCTGATATTCGGGTAAGCGTTCTCCAAAGCGGCCTTCGCGACACACGACGGCGCAGAGTCGCTGAGCAGAAACTGATAGCCAAGTTCCGCACACACGAGGACGGCCTCAACCGGGATATTGGGTTCATGTCACACTATTTGTAACCCCCACAGAGTTTCACTGGCTGTCTTGTCTGGAGACAATACACATCTTTTTAGCCTGTCTTGATGCGCTCTCCACTCACGTTGTTTTGTTTCTTAAAGACTTGATTAGTTGTAAGTATTCGCATTCCAACCATTATTCATGTAAATTGAGTTTGTGTCTTTATATGCTCTGTTTGTGAACAGAATTCCCACTCACCTGAAGAAGGGGCTTGGAGCTCCGAAAGCTTGTGTGGCTTTTGCTACCAAATAAACCTGTTGGACTTTAACCTGGTGTTGTTAAACTTCTTACTGTGTTTACCCCAGTCCAACGCCGGCATCTCCACATCTTGGGAAGGGCACCCAGAGATTTGCTTTTCCATAAGAATTTTCACAACCACCAGCTGTAGCAAATCGTTCCCCAGCCAATTAATTCCTGTTCACGTGTAGTCATTGTTGCAATGTAGGAAACACAGAAGTCAATTTATGCATAGCAAACTCCCATAAAAAGCAATGTGATAAAGACCAGATAATCTGTTGGATTTTTCTGATACTGATTGAGGGATAAATATTGGCCGGGACATTGAGCACAGCTCCTCTACTTTTCTTCAAAAGAGTGCCGTAGGATCTTCTGCATTCACTCGAGCATGCACACGAGGGATTTGATTTAATGTCTCATCCAAAAGATGGCACTTCTGGCAATGCAGTGCCCCCTCAGTATTGCACTGGAGGGTTAGCCCTGATACTGAGGGGCAAGTTAACATGGCCAATCAACCTAACCCGCACAACTTTAGACTGTGGGAATAAACCGGAGCACCCGGAGGAAACTCACGCCCAACTCCTGAGGTGGAATTTAATAATACTCTCCAGTGCAGAACTGAGCACTGCATTGTTGGAGGTGCCATCCTCAATCCCAGGAAAGCCCTGCTGCTGCCCAGTTAATTCTGAAAGACGTGCTGGTAGGTGCATTGGTCATGCTAAATTCTCCCTCAGTGTACCCGAACAGGTGCCGTAATGTGGCGACTAGGGGATTTTCACAGTAACTTCATTGCAGTGTTAATGTAAGCCTACTTGTGACACTAATAAATAAACTATTAAACTATTAAGTGCCTGACAGGCACTTAATTCAGTCGGTGTTCCCAAAATGAGGTGAGGTGGGGCTCTTGATTGTTGCCTCCATTATATATCACCCCTCTAGTGGACTTGAACCCAGAGCTCTGTGACTCAGAGTTGAGTATGCTAGTATCTGACTCACAGCTGAATCTCTCTACTTCCACAGTAGCTTGTTCTTCATCTTGTCTCAGGCTGGACAGTGAGTAGTAGTTGGTTCTTTTCTCCAGCACTAACATTCTTACCCAACATACATGCACTTTCCAGTAGGATTCCATGGGTAGTAATCAAGAGTAGGAATACTGCCTGTTTCCTCCTCCCTCTCACAGTGGAACTGAGGCCAATTGTAACAACTATTCTGCTTAAATTAGTTAGCTTAGCACCGGGCGGGAACTGAACCTGGGACATTACGAAACTGTACGGTTTCATATTATACTAGGTTCTTCATTCAGGTTACAGGGGGGCCATGGAAATATTTATCATAAAGAGCATAAGAAATAGTTGAATGAATAGATCATTCAGCCCCTTGACCCTGCTCTGCCAGCCAATGCCCTGGGATGGAATTTAATGACATCATTTAGTGCAGTATTGAGAGGATGCTGCACTGTTGGAGGTGCCATCATTGATCTACCCTGAGAGGGTAGACGACCCAGAAGCAGGGAAGGAAATGTGGCCTGGGTGGGATGCCTGAAACTGAGGACTGGCACTCAATGCCTCAAGAAAATGAATGACCTCATTCAAACTGCAAGGTTAAGGGTTTTTCTCACAGAATCATAGAATCCCTACGGGCAGAAGGAGGCCATTCGGCCCATCGAGCCTGCACCGACAATATTCCCCTGGACCCTATCCCCGTAACCCCATGCATTTACACTGCTAATCCCCCTTATACTGAGGGGCAAGTTAACATGGCCAATCAATCTAACCCGCACATCTTTGGACCGTGGGAGCAAACCGGAGCACCCGGAGGAAACCCACGCAGACACGGGGAGAACGTGCAAACTCCACATAGACAGTGACTTGAGGCCAGAATTGAACCTGGGTCCCTGATGCTGAGAGGCAGCAGCGCTAACCACTGTGCCACCACCGTTCTGCCACATCCTGGCATCAGTCCCGTCTGTTACACCTGGAATATTCACATCAATCCACCCCCTGACACCCCACAGCCTTCCAACACTTGATCTCCCCAGCATCCTCCTCAATCACACCCCCCATTCCAGGCCCACCAACTTTCACTCATCCCCTTTTGTCTCCACAGGAGAAGATAGCCCATAGTAAAAGGGAGAGAGAGAAAACTGGCGGGGGAATTCCTACGCCGCGTCCCCTCACTGCCTATGACGAGACTATGATGTGGAGTTGCCGATGTTGGACTGGGGTAGGCACAGTAAGTAGTCTCA
The DNA here is from genome assembly GCF_964213995.1 of Mustelus asterias. Classification (NCBI taxonomy): domain Eukaryota; kingdom Metazoa; phylum Chordata; class Chondrichthyes; order Carcharhiniformes; family Triakidae; genus Mustelus; species Mustelus asterias. The sequence continues at coordinate 9,574,956 of NC_135824.1, forward strand.
CAACACCAGGTTAAAGTCCAACAGGTTTATTTGGAATCACGAGCTTTCGGAGAACTGCTTCTTCATCAGGTGAGTGATGAAGGGGGCAACTCACCTGATGAAGGGGCAGCGCTCTGAAAGCTCATGCTACCAAATAAACCTGTTGGACTTTAACCTGGTGTTGTGAGACTACTTAATGAGGAGACCATGATGGAGATCTCAGGCGAGCCACACGGGAAAGCTGTGAGTGCCTATGAGGTTAGCCCGCGCCACAGAAGTGAGGGTCCACAGAACCTTCATCCATATGACCTTTTTTAAGTAGGTTTGAAACTACCCAGACACTTGTCCGTCCCTTGCACTGAACCATGTATCTTGTCTTGCAGGTTCAATACCTGATGAGGCCAGGCCATCAGGAGTTGGCGTTCCACCTGTGACCCCTGCCAGCGCCTCAGTAGAAAGGTCTGAGGAAAGAACCGACTAGGCATCACTGGCATCACCGGCACCAGCACAGAGACACTCACCTCATTGGGCGCCATGAGCACCGGCTCACTGTCACTATCAGTGAGCACCTTCAGCACAGCTGCTGATCCACACCAGGTGGAGGTGGGAATGTCCAAGGATCGGGCAGGCAGAGGTCTGCTGCATCCCAGGAAACAGCTGGCCCCCAGCCAGATGCTGACCCGCTGAAAAAAGTTCTCCCAATGCTGCTGGAGATGAACGGCAGAGCCAGGGACTGCGGGAGGGGCAATGTCAGCCACATTCCGGCCATGTTTGGAGGAGTCCCACAGCCTTCAGGTGTCGGAGCTGGAAGCATTGTGTCATAACCAGGCCAACACTGCAAGGGTGGCGATCGCAGTTGAAAGGCTGGGGCACGATTTTGTAGACATGGGTGGCAGAGTCCAAGGCATGCTGAGTGTCAGACGACCATGGCTGAGGGCCTCAGAGCATGGTCCAGACACAGAGGGCCATGGCTGGGGGCTTTCAGAGCATGGCCGAGTCACAGATGGCAATTGCAGAGGGGTTCCAGAGCTTGGCCCAGATGCAGAGATCCACTGCTGAGGGCTCTCACACCATGGTGCAGATGATGCTGGGCCTCCACGACTGGCAGCATGAGGTGACGCAGAGAAGCCTTCTCACTCACTCTCAGGATGTCTGTCGTGCCTTCTCTCTCAGAATGGCACACAGCCAGCCCGTGGCCTGGCCCATTTCATTCACGAGAATCCCTCCCACCCAGATATGGACCTCTGGCACCCCTGTCCATTGGCAGCAACATGTGACAGATTGGACTGGGCTCTGTGTCGGCAATCAAGGGGCTGTGAGAAGGCCCTCATTGGAGAACACGTGCAGTATGATTTCTTGGTGTAGCCACCCGGACATCTGGTGCAAACTAGCCTGCAGGAATGGCATGCAGTTCAGACAGACGAAAGACCCCTCCTAACTTCCATGCGAGTAGACATTACGGTGGACTCATTGTAGGAAGCACTTCAGATCTTACACAGTGTGAAGACTTGTGTTAATATCTGACAAGCTCGCTTGGTTGAAGCAACAGTTGCCAGGCCTGGTGCTTGGAACTGTTAGCCGGACCTGGGATGGAATATCCAAAATAAACCACAGAGCCTTTCAAGCAGACAGAGAGCATTGTAACCAAATGCGACATTAGCGGCTTTGCAACAGATATCAAAGGCAGTCCCTCCAGGGCCTCTCAGTGGTCAGTGAGAATACTCACCACAGGAGCCCCAACCCAACGGTACACCCTGACCTGCGGACCTCGAGCTCCGCTAACCACCCCCCACTCAGGTCCCTGCACCCATGTGGATGCCCCCCACCCCACCGCGGACCATGGCAGCTGTTGACTTGCCCTTTTTGCTCTGGAAATCCGTGCTAAACGGTACCCACCTCCTTTCTTGCCCTCGCAATCCATGGCGCCTGGACCGCACTTCAAGGGACCAGTAGTGATTTGTGCCCATGTGACTTCCTGCTGGGAGGGATGGTGGGAACATTCTGGGAGTGGGAGTTTGATCACATCCAAGACTCGCTTATGAGATTGAAATCAAGTCATGCTAATCAGCCTTGTGCTCTTTCTGGGTGAGTTCTGGTTTACGCCAGCAGGAAGGGACCGGGAAGATGGTAAACCATTTGGCGCCAGGCGCAAAACCCACCTTTGGGGCCTCATGCAATTTTCCCAGATTAGCGCGATGTGCGCCAGATGCAACGTGGCTGGAAAATGGGGGCCGATGTCTGACTGTTGGCTGTAATATGCCTATTTTTTATTGCCCCTGGAACATTGGGCTTGTTTTAACTCTGTGGAAGTGAATGGGTTTTGAGTGAGTTAAAATCTCGCCCAGTATTGGCTCCCACTGACCCAATGTCCGTGACAATATTCCCTCTCTGCTGCATTGGGATTTTCACAGTAACTTCATTGCAATGTTAATGTAAGTCTTTTTGCGACATTAATAAATAAACTTTATAAACTTTAAAACTTTAGCTTGCGATTCGCACAGGTAACTAAGCAGCCCCCCCCCCCCCTCCCCCGGCCCCCCCAAACTGCACAGCACGGTGGCACAGTGGTTAGCACTGTTGCCTCACAGCGCCTGAGACCTGGGTTCGATTCGCGGCCTGGGTCACTGTCTGTGTGGAGTTTGCACATTCTCCCTGTGTCTGCGTGGGTTTCCTTTGGGTGCTCCAGTTTCCTCCCACAGACTGAAAGACGTGCTGGTTAGGTGCATTGACCCGAACAGGCGCCGAAGTGTGGTGACCAGGGGAATTTCACAGTAACTTCATTGCAGTGTTAATGTAAGCCTTACTTATGACTAATAAATAAACTTTAGCCACCATTTGCTGGATTGTTTTGAATGTAAATCGGGGATAGTAAACACACTCTTCATTTAGAAAGAATGTCAGATTGTTAAGATCATGATGTAAACTTTGTGTTTGGAATCCAGTAATTGATAGGGGCAGTTAAAAATGCCTTTTCCTGTCCTCCTTGGCAAGTGAGCACAGTGTCGGGGAGGGCTTTATGAGTTGGTTAGAAGCAAGATGCCAGTACATTTCTCAATGGAATTTTCCACCTCATTAACGCTCATCAAAATACAAAGAACTCACAGCCAACTGTTCAAAATTTGAGTGTAAGATGCCAATGCTATTTGGCCTTTTTGGATTTGTATGCAAGCAGAAATGTGGGATTGTCTGAATGAAGCAAATAACAAAATAGGCTCTCACTATTTTTTGAACTTTGTTTTTTCTTACTGGAATGGAAGATAACTTCTTCTGTCTGTATAGGTCGCATAGTGGACAATACTTTATTTATTTTGTTATTTATTCATGTCACAAGTAGGCTTACATTAACACTGCAATGAGGTTACTGTGAAAGCCCCCCACTCGCCACACTCTGGTACCTGTTCGGGTACACTGAGGGAGAATTTAGCATGGTCAATGCACCTAACCAGCACGTCTTTCAGACTGTGGGAGGAAACCGGAGCACCCGGAGGAAACCCACGCAGCCATAGGGAGAACGTGCAGACTCCGCACAGGCAGTGACCCAAGCTGGGAATCGAACCCAGGTCCCTGGAGCTGTGAGGCAGCAGTGCTAACCACTGTGCCACCGTGACCCCAGTGGCTCCGTGACTCCATTCAGCCCATCGAGTCTGTACCGACCACAATCCCACCCAGGCCCTATTCCCGTAACTCTCATTTACCCTGCTAGTTCCCCTGACACTAAGGGGCAATTTAGGATGGCCAATCAACCTAACCCGCACACCTTTGGAGTGTGGGAGGAAACCGGAGCACCGCAGGAAACCCACGCAGACATGAGGAGAATGTTCAGACTCCGCACAGACAGTGACCCAAGCTGGGAATCGAACCCAGGTTCCTGAAGCTGTGGGGCAGCAGTGCTAACCACTGTGCCACCGTGCTGCCCAAAACCAGTTGATAATGGAGAACCCTCAATGTTTGGTCTTAAATGTGCAGTGCTGAAGAGGTCAATGCACCACAATGAAAGCAAGTACAACATGAACAACCGAGGAACATTACAAGCTGGGCAATAAGATACATCTCTTGCAAGGTACTGCCTGGCAGATAATCGAAAAAGTGGATAAATATGGGGCAGATAATGGAGCTGCCACTACATGGATTGTGTACTTGTCCCTGTGACATTTGGCAACAACAAATATTAGAAGAGAATTAAGTGCCTCAGTGCATCAGTTGGCAATGCAGAACTGAACATCTGCAGATGGGCAAAGTTCTAGCTTTGATCTGTGCTTTGTTTGTTGATCTGGGCTGGGTGACAGAGGCAGGTCTGAGTTATGGAGAGAAAACCAGCTGACGGTTTATTGAAATAGTGCACATCAGATGGTGCGGCGCAATCCCTCCTCTGAGCCAGAAGCTCCGGGTTCGAGTCCGACCTCAGGACTGATGGTTAAGGAAAGTGCGTTCATAACGCAGCCAAACGGGTTAGGTGTCAACCTGCAAATATTTCCAAACACGCCAATGGCTGGTGGTAAGAGCAGGAGAGATTCCTTCTCAGCCATGCTAAGTACGGATTGGCTATAAGCCTCTGATGACCTGTTCCGGGAATTACCAGATATGGAAACTGACAAAAGTTTGTCAGTGCACTGCTAGGTGTGGGAATAGGATTGGGGACCAGTGGACACAGCTATAATGCCTGGCTGTGTTGCATCCCATATGAGATGTAGCTCCTGTTACTCACTGCCTAGGTTCATCTTTGAAGATTTGCCCCTGGGGGTAAGAAGAGGAGTATCTCAGTACAAGCTTGTGCCTTGAAGAAAGGAACAGTAAGAAGTCTCACAACACCAGTTGTGCGACTTGGAATGGTTGGAATGCGAGCCTTCCCTTCTGGAAGGAGTCTTCCCTTCCAGTCGGGGAACACTTCAGCAGTCAAGGGCATTCAGCCTCCGATCTTCGGGTAAGCGTTCTCCAAGACGGCCTTCATGACACACGACAACGCAGAATCACTGAGCAGAAACTGATAGCCAAGTTCCGCACGCATGAGGACGGCCTCAACCGGGGTCTTGGGTTCATGTCATACTGCTTGTGACCCCCACCATTTGGCCTGGGCTTGCAAAATCTTTCTAACTGTCCTGGCTTGAGACAATTCACACCTCTTTAACCTGTGCTTAACCCTCTCTCCACTCGCACTGTCTGTACCTGTAAAGACTTGATTACCCGTAAAGACTCGCATTCCAACCATTATCTTGCTATTGTGCCTTTGTCTATATATGCCGTGTTTGTGAACCCTACCTTTCCACTCACCTGATGAAGGGGCAGCGCTCCGAAAGTTCGTGCTACCTGATAAACCTGTTGGACTTTAACCTGGTGTTGTGAGACTTCTTACTGTGCCCACCCCAGTCCAATGTCAGCATCTCCACATCTTGAAGAAAGGAAGGGAGGGAGTCAAAGAACAGAGGAAGAATGGAAGGTGGTGAATTCCTCATCAAAAAATAAATTGTTTTAGGTCAGATGGTCTCAGGTCTGCCTTGGGGACATGAACACATCGACCAAACTCACTGGTCATTCGCTTCAGGAAGATTTTGATTTGATTTATTATTGTCACATGTACTTAGAGTACAGTGGAAAGTATTGTTTCTTGCGTGCTAGACAAAACATACCATTCATAGAGTACATAGGGGAGAAGGAGAGAGTGCAGAATGTAATGTTACAGTTATAGCTAGGATGTAGAAAAAGTCATAGATAGGGTGTAGAGAAAGATCAGCTTAATATAAAGTAGGTCCATTCAAATGTCTGATGGCAGCAGGGAAGAAGCTGTTCTTGAGTTGGTTGGTACGTGACCTCAGACTTTCGTATCTTTATCCCAAAGGAAAGAGGTGGAAGAGAGAATGTCCGGGGTGCGTGGGGTTCTTGATTTTGCTGGCTGCTTTTCCGAGGCAGTGGGAAGTGAGTCAATGGATGGGAGGCTGGTTTGCGTGATGGACTGGGCTACATTCACAACCCTTTGTAGTTTCTTGGGATCTTGGACAGAGCAGGAACCACAACAAGCTGTGATACATCCGGAAAGAATGCTTTCTATCATGCATCTGTAAAAATTGGTGTGTTGCAGTGGACATGCCGCATTTTCTTCGTCTTCTGAGAAAGTAGAGACGTTGGTGGGGCTTTTTTAAGCCCCTACCATAGCATTGGCATGGGGGGCCCAGGACAGATTATGGAAGAGATTCATAAACTCCTCACATGTCAAAACAAGCAGATCATTAGGAACAGCAACAAGCACAAACTGAAGATCGGATCAACCTATTAATGTTTCAAACATTGTTCACTGATACAGATATCAGACAAATTCATTTGTGGATGGAGCTATTACAAGGGGGCATAACTATAGGGTTCGTGGTGTGAGATACAGGAAGGATATCAGAGGTAGGTTCTTTACGCAGAGAGTGGTTGGGGTGTGGAATGGACTGCCTGCAGTGATAGTGGAGTCAGACACTTTAGGAACATTTAAGCGGTTATTGGATAGGCACATGGAGCACACCAGGATGATAGGGAGTGGGATAGCTTGATCTTGGTTTCAGATAAAGCTCGGCACAACATCGTGGGCCGAAGGGCCTGTTCTGTGCTGTACTGTTCTATGTTCTATGTTCTATGTATGCTCATTGTATTAAGATAGAAAGTACAAAACATGAAAAGAGTTGACAGTGGTGACATGGTCGTATCACAGGACCAGTAATCCAGAGGCCCAGGTAGTGGTGACACAGATTGAAATTCCACCGTGGCAGCGAGTGCATTAATTAATTCCATTAACTAATAAATAATGAATTGAAAATGAATCTCAGTAATAATGCTGTAAATCTAGCATCAATTGTCATAAAAACCCATCGGATTCACTAATAATGGGGCAGCATGGTGGCACAGTGGTTAGTTCAAGTTTATTAGTCACAAGTAAGGCTTACATTAACACTGCAATGACGTTATTGTGAAATTCCCTTAGTCACCACACTCCAGCGCCTGTTCGGATCAGTGCAACTAACCAGCATGCCTTTCAGACTGTGGGAGGAAACCGGAGCGCCTGGAGGACACCCACGCAGACACGGGGAGAATGTGCAGACTCCGCACAGATAGTGACCCAAGCCAGGAGTCGAACCTGGGTCCCTGGCGCTGCGAGGCAGCAGTGCTAATCACTGTGCCACCGTGCCGCCTTATTATTAGCGAATCTTCTGGGGCATTGCTGCCTCACAGCGCCAGGGACCCGGGTTCAATTCCGGCCTCAGGTGACTGTGAGGAGATTGCACATTCTCCCCGCGTCTGCGTGGGTTTCCTCCGGGTGCTCTGGTTTCCTCCCACAGTCCAAAGATGTGCTGGTTAGGTTGATTGGCCATGCTAAATTGCTCCTCAGTGTCAGGGGAGACTAGCAGGGTAAATAAATGGAGTTACGGGGAGAGGGCTTGGGTGGGTTTGTGGTCGATGCCGACTCGATGGGCCAAATGGCCTCCTTCTGCACTGTAGGGATTCTATGATAACGTCCTTTAAGGAAGGAAATCTGCCGTTCTGACCTGATCTGGCCTACATGTGCGTGCAGATCCACAGCAATGTGATTAATTCTTAAGTACTGTCTGAAATGTCCCAGCAAGCCACTCAGTTGTAGTAACCTGCTACAGGAATAATCAAGGTTCAGAAAGGCAGCTCGCCACTGCCTTCTCATGGGGGTTGCCAAACTCTAATTGCCACATTAAGTTCTGCTTGACCATCACTCTCCTTCTCGTTGATCAAAATTGGCTCCCAGTCCATCCCCATGCTGTGGCTTGTTTATGCCCTGGACACCCTCCCCATATTTGTAAACCTCTCCATACCTGCAACAATCTCCACAACCCCAAACCCTTCCTTCCCTCTGATCGTGGATAATTCTCTTCCTTCATCCCAATATTGGTGACTGTTTGTGGCATCGTTCTGTGGTTCCTTCAGTTCTTCCACCGAAGTTACCATTGGCAAGCAGGAGATGTACGGTGGAAATTCACCTCCTTAAGTGTCAGAAGGCCATTCGACCCAATATTAAAACTGTTCCTACCTGGTGGATGTTTTGTTTTCAAGATGGCGCTGGAGTGACGCGACTTCTTGCGAGCTGTCCCCAGCATACCCTCTAATTCTATCTATTACTCACGTTCAATGCTTTTAAAGTTGTACACTAATTTGTATAAACTGCCTAATAATGCTTTAATTTTTCCCTGCTGCCATCAGGTTTTTATCTTATATTAAGTTGATCTTTCTCTACACCCTACCGATGGCTGTAACACTACATTTTGCACTGTCTCCTTTTCTTCTCTATGAACGGTATGCTTTGTCTGTATAGTGCGCAAGAAACAATACTTTTTACTGTATCCCAATACATGTGACAATAATAAATCAAATCAAATCAAAATCCACTTAAGGTACACCTTCCCACAGGAGTCTAACTGAGTACCTGCTTCATTCCTCCCTTCCTTAGTCCAAGGGTGCTGTGCCCAACCATAGCTGCCCAACTGGACCTCCACAACTATTGTTCTGGTTGAGCAGAGGATAGAGATCGAACATTGGAATTTTTGGCTCAGCTCCACACTGTTCAGTGAATTTAGCCTCTTGAGCCATTGGGTGACCTTTGCATGCAAATTTAATATCACACTTTTTCTTTGTGTAGGTGTTGAGTTGTTGTATGATGTGCTGCCTCTGCCAACATCTATGCTAATACTCTATTACAGTACCCATACGGAGGAGTGCAGCATTGTCAGATGCCAAAGGAGATGTTAAAAAGTCTCTAATCCTGTTCCAATGGTCAGGATCCAAGCTGCTATGCAAAGAACAGTACGCTTTTCCCCAATCTCTTGGCTAAGATTGTTTTCTTTTAATAGAAACAGATGAACTCGCTGTTTCCAAAACATCTACTACTTTCACCTCTGTCATCATAGAATCAAAGTACCCCTACAGTGCAGAAAAGGCCATTCAGCCCATTGAGTCTGCACCGATACTCTGACACAGTATTTGACCCTAACCCTCTCCAGCATCCTATCCCTGTAACGCCAAACATTTACCATGGCTAATCCCCCTAACCTACACATCTTAGGAAACTAAGGTGTGGAGATGCCGGAGTTGGACTGGGGTGGGCACAGTAAGAAGTCTCGCCACACCAGATTAAAATCCAACAAGTTTATTTGGAATCACGAGCTTTCGGAGTGCTGCTCCTTCATCAAGTGAGTGACTCACCTGATGAAGGAGCAGCGCTCTGGAAGTTCGTGATCCCAAGTGTACCTGTTGGGCTTTAACCTGGTGTTGTGAGACTTCTTACTGGGAAACTAAGGGGCAATTTAGCATGGCCAATCCACCTAACTTGCATATCTGTAGAATGATAGCAATGTCTTTCTGAAGCATTTAGTATTTGTGATGATTGTGAGAGGTGTATAAAATAAGGTGCTACATAAATGAATGACTTTTATTTCTGCTTGGAGCTGCCAACACAAACAAGGGGAAAGGAAATTTATGAATCCGCAGCAAAGAATCTGCCAGTTCTTTCATATAATTACTAATTTTCCACATCATGACAACATGGGTCGGAGTGGCTGTCTTAATAAGGACAAAATATTTTTTGAGTTCTAACTGTGGTACATAGCAGGTCATTAAAAATAAAGAGAAGAGTCTCTAGAATAGTTCCTCGCCACATCTGCAACTGTTCCTCAGCAGCCCCGGTTCGTAGGCCCCAATATGTCGAGAGTTCTCGTGCCAAAAGAAACTTTATGTAATGTCTGCAGCAAAGCAGGGCCAAAGACAACAGCCAAGAATCCAAAAGTATACAAAGCCCTTTCGCAAATTGGGCAGGAATATGACAAATATTTCAAAACATGCAGGGATATTTTTGTGCCTTCACTTAGGTTAGCCTGACAGTCAGGAGCCTACTTTTGGCTATTTCAGAGGTCTTGTTTTCGCAAAGGGCTTGTGGTTCACTGGAGTTCGTGTGATGAAACATTGCAGCGTGCGACCATGCATCTGTTCCTGACCCGATTCCTCTCCTGGCTTCAGGGAGCAGAAAGGAGCTCTTTTGGGAGAACTCTGGCCTTGTCCATCAGCAGTTTGAGATTGTTTTTATTCTTCCCCTGCCTGCTGACTCCATGGAAAAGGAGATGGGGAAGGAATGATTGCGTTTTATGCATTACAATAAAGGCTGCACCCTCACAGCGGGCAATACCTTTCAGCCGTGCCCTGCACCCTTTAGACATACACATAGATGCTAGAAGCAAGAGGAGGCCATTCGGCCCTTCAAGCCTGCTCCGACATTCATTATGAGCACAGCTGATCATCAAATTCAATATCCTGATCCGGCCTTCCCCCCATGTCCCTTGATCTCTTTAGCCCCAAGAGCTATATTTACTTTCTTCTTGAAATCCATTCCCTACTCCGCTCCCTACTCTCTCCGATCCCTGTTAATACGCGTGGCACAGTGGTTAGCACTGCTGCCTCACAGCGCCAGGGACCCGGGTTTGATTCCCAGCTTGGGTCACTATCTGTGCGGAGTCTGCACATTCTCCCCGTTTCTGCATGGGTTTCCTCCGGGTGCTTTGGTTTCCTCCCACAGTCCGAAAGACATGCTGGTTAGGTCCATTGGCCGTGCTAAGTTCTCCCTCCGTGTACCCGAACAGGCACCAGATTGTGGCAACTAGGGGATTTTCACAGTATTGTCATTGCAGTGTTAATGTAAGCCTACTTGTGACACAAATAAATAAACGTTAAATATATTTTAAATCATTGTCCTTGGCTTCAGTTATATCATGCAGGTCTCATGGGCACTGTGGCAACAGCATTCCTGCCTCTGAGCCAGAAGCTCTGGGTTCAAGTCCCACTCCAGGACTTAATGGCCAAGGAAGGTGCATTCATAATGCAGCCGTACAGGCAAAATCCTTCCAGCATACACTAATGACAGGGGGTAAGAGTAGGAGAGATTCCTGGTCAGCCATACAATAGAGAGAATGTTGGAGCCTCCAATTTCACTATCCATTCCTCCAGATTACAACATGCATAGAAAAGTACATGTTGCCACAGCAACTCAGCCTTCCTGGGTGAACTTCCTGGGTGAACTTCCTGGGCAGGGAAATTGTTTCCACTGGCGGGTGAAACTAGAACTAGGGGGCATAGCCTCAAAATAAGGGGGAGCAGATTTAGGACTGAGTTGAGGAGGAACATCTTCACACAAAGGGTTGTGAATCTGTGCAATTCCCTGCCCAGTGAAGCAGTTGAGGCTACCTCATTGAATGTTTTTAAGGCAAAGATAAATAGATTTTTGAACAGTAAAGGAATTAAGAGTTATGGTGAGTGGGCTGGCAAGTGGAGCTGAGTCCACGAAAAGATCAGCCATGATCATGTTGTTTGGCGGAGCAGGCTCGAGGAGCCAGATGGCCTGCTCATGCTCCTAGTTCTTATGTTCTTATGAACACCCCTTCCCTACCTTATGTTCCTGCTTTCTATCAGGCCATTACTGGCACCCACACCGATTTATTCTTCTGCCCTGTCACCCATCATGGCCTCCACACTTTGCGATTCTTTCCCTCAATACCTCTGCCCCATCTGCTTCCTGTCTGTTTTAGGGTGGCACGGTGGTTAGCACTGCTGCCTCACAGCTCCAGGGACCCGGGTTCAATTCTGGCCTCGGGTCACTGTCTGTGTGGAGTTTGCACATTCTCCCCGTGTCTGCGTGGGTTTCCTCCGGGTGCTCTGGTTTCCTCCCACAGTACTAAGATGTGTGGTTAGGTTGACTGGCCATGCAAAATGGCCTCTTAGTGTCCCGGGATATGTAGGTTAGAGGGATTAGCGGGGTAAATGTGTGGGGTTGTGGGGATAGGGCCTGGGGTGGAATTGTGGTCGGTGCAGACACGATGGGCCGAATGGACTCCTTCTGCATTGTCGGGTTTCTATGATTCCATGAAAAGTCTCCTAAAGATCTTTGATTTTGGTTTGATTAGATTTTTCCCCTTAATCTTTCCCCTTAATCATGTTTTCAGTCCCCTTTCCCTTCCCATTTCCCATCCCCCTCCCTGCTCAGTCCCCACCTCTATCGGAAGTGCCCCAAGGTGTCTCTACGTTCAGGAGAACCATGGCAGAAATGTACCTTGTGGAAGAGAAGCTGCATAAGTCTGCTGAAGACATAGCCAGGGCAAAGCTGGCTCGATAGCTCCCATGTTTATAAGTAAATGATGGTAATGGGTGACTCATCTTGCAGAGTATAGTAGCAGCTGCTCCCATGCTGACTGGCCAGGTCTCGTTACTAACACTGTGAATGGAATCGCTATGTTCGCTGGCTTGAAAAGTAGGAGCTTGCTGCAATAATGATGAAATAAAATTGCAGGGAGCTTTCCTTCTTTATCATAAGATGAGAAAGAAAGCAGATACGGTGATGAATGTATTTGTTGTTGTTGTTGCTGCTGTGTGCGCTGTACTGACGTGAACAGAGATCTTTCTATTCATTATCGTCTCAGTTTTCCTAATGGCTGACCACAATTTACAGATTGGGCGTAAAATGAGCAACACTGGATTAGAAGTCGATTGTACATCCTGCCCGACATCAGGAGAGCTGTGTTGTCGTTGGCTGTCCCTTGATTCAAGGACGACATGTACTCAGGGTTATCATGCGACCAAATTCTTGACCCGAAGATCATTTTGGAGTTTATTTATTTGTTAGTGTCGCAAGTAGGCTTACATTAACACTGCAATGAAGTTATTGTGAAAATCCCCTAGCCGCCACACCTGTTTGGGTACACTGAGGGAGAATTTAGCATGGCCGATGCACCTAACCAGCACGTCTTTTGGACTGTGGGAGGAAATTGGAGCTCCTGGAGAAAACCCACGCAGACACAGGGAGAACATGCAGACTCCACACAAACAGTGACCCAAGCCGGAAATCAAACCCAGGGCAGGAGGAGAGGTCATAACACATGACTGACAAATGTCAGTGGCACATTATTATCTATGCCATATATTAGATACCCAACATCTTTTCCCAAAGCTAGAGGAGTCTAAAACTAGAGGGCATAGGTTTAAGGTGAGAGGGGAGAGATAGAAAAGGGCCCAGAGGGGCAATTTTTTCACACAGAGGGTGGTGAGTGTCTGGAACAAGCTGCCAGAGGCAGTAGTAGAGGTGGGTACAATTTTGTCTTTTAAAAAGCATTTAGACAGTTGCATGTGTAGGATGGGTTTGGAGGGATATGGGCCAAACCTGGGCAATTGGGACTAGCTTAGCGGTTAAAAAAAAGGGCGGCCGAGTTGGGCCGAAGGGCCTGTTTCAATGCTGTAAACCTCTATGACTCTATATTAGCCCATCCCATCTCTTCAGCCTTACAGAGAGATGGGGGGAAAATTAGGGAAAAGCAGTATTTTGCCTGAACTACACAGGGCCTTGTTTCTTTTGGCAAGAATTACATCCTGACCTCTTTGTCAGTACATTTTGTTCAGCTCTTGTTATGGCAACAAGTTTGGGTCAATGTGAAATGTATGTTCGAAAAGCTTTCTTTTCCTCATCTTGTAACTTTTTTTTCCGATCGCCCTGTTTGAGGTTTTATTACCTTGCTCCCTCAGGTTTCATTTATTCATCAAATAGCACTTTGCCGTGATCATTCACAGATTTGCAGAGGCAGAAAATGTCTAAGTGAAAGATGATGCTCTGTTCCTTGAGCTTCTGTTAAGCTTCATTCGAACATTGCGGAGGCTAGCAGAGTGTGACTGGGGCAGAGAATCGAAATGGAATAGATTGATTGTTTGCCATTTTAATTCTCGGCTCCAATTTCTGATCATAATCACAGCTCTCATTTCTTCTCTCTGCAGCTGGTGCTTTAATGATTCTGTCGTTGCCATTTTCTCCTCCTCTGGACTCATCTCCTGGACCTTTATTTATCCAATTACCATCTCCTTTGGCCTTGGACCATCATCCGTTTCATCATTTAATCAATCCAGCCTTCCAAACTATCACAAACCTATCATAGAATCTGTAGTAACTCCATGGAGGTGAAAGTCCCGTCACCAAGTTACTTTATTTGCACCATACATTTGTACACAACCAGCTCTCCAGTTGCTCCTGGCTGAATGGGAAGTCTTTGACACACCTGCTTTAAATAGGGAGCGTGAGGCTCCCTGATTTAACCATCAATTAGGATTCATCAGGTAGCTCTTTCAGCACCAATCAAGTAAACGAACTCAAATTAACTTGGGGACAAAGTAAAAGGGGCGGCTCCCCAAAAGGAAGGGGGGAACAGCCCGAACCAAAATCAAAGTCGAAAGGAAACTTAAAACGTCAAACCAAAAGGTGATTATCGGGGTCGATAATACACCCCAGCCCCTGCGGTGCCCAGTGGGCACAGAAGGCGTCAACTCTGCCCGTGGACACCGCATGTTCACTCTCCAGGGACACCCGGCCGCGAATGTAGCCACGGTAGAGGGGCAGACAGTCAGGATGGACGATCCCGTCGATCGCCCGCTGCCTGGACCTATTGATGGCACGCCTCGCCAGGCCCAGGAGCAGGTTCACGAGGAGGTCGTCCTCCCAACCCGCCCCCCCCCCCTCCGTACCAGGTGCCCGTAGATCAGGAGCGTGGGACTGAAGTGCAAACAAAACATCAGTAAAAGATTTTTCAGGAAACTGAAGGCTCATCAAGTAGTTCATACTCTAGCAAGCCAACCTCATTAGCCTGGCTGAAGTCATCACAGAATCATACAGTGCAGAAGAGGCCCTTTGGCCCATCGAGTCTGCACCAGCACATGGAAAACACCTGAACTCCCACCTAATCCCATTTACCAGGATGTGGAGATGCCGGCATTGGACTGGGATGGGCACAGTAAGTAGTCTCACAACACCAGGTTAAAGAACCAAAGGATAACATTCAAGGCTATGGGCCAAGTGCTGGCAAATGGGCACAGTAAGAAGTCTCACAACACCAGGTTAAAGTCCAACAGGTTTATTTGGTAGCACGAGCTTTTGGAGCGCTGGCGGAGCGCCACTCATCTGATGAAGGGGCAACGCTCCGAAAGCTTGTGCTACCAAATAAACCTGTCGGACTTTAACCTGGTGTTCTGAGACTTCTTACTGTGCCCATTTACCAGCACTTGGCCCATAGCCTTGAATGTTATCCTTTGGTTCTTTCCCCCCTGTCTCTGTACTTGCTTAAAAACTGTTACATCTTTGGCTTTTTCCGCTTCTAAAGGAAGGTCAGTGGGTTGAAACGTTGGGTATAGTCTTGAGGAGGTGACAGACGGGAGGTCTCAGCCACCAGCTGGATGGACGGAAGGAGCCCTGTGGCACCTCTTTTCAGGAAGGTTCACCGCATCTTGTTCCATTCTAGAATTTCACTACCAGTGGCAGGCCTTCCCCCAGGATCAATGACCCCAGAGCAAAAGGGGGAAAAGGGAAGGAATTGTGTCGTGGTATTGCCACTGGACTAGTGTGAAGTTGTGATGGGAAAATTGGTCAACTATTTGTTTCAATATAAAGAACGGCTGGCCAAAGTTATTTCAAAATGCCAGACCGCTGTAAGAGTTAATACGGCTGTATGAGTAAATAAAACAAGATTAGGTCAGGGAGGGAGGAGTCACCGATCTTCTTCTGTTCCATCAAAGGACAAGATAAGGGTATGAATAATGAGACAAAGAGTTCTAGGAGGTCAGCAAGTTAAAACATGATTAATGATATTGCTTATGATTCTATTACTAATCGAATTCCTGAATATGCTCTGGTCATGAAAACTGATAATAATTATGTATAAATACTGAACTGTTTCTCTGTGTAATTGCGGACTTGTGGAAGAATCAGCAGTTGTACCAACCGCTCTCTGACCCCAGGTTTCAGCCATATACTGCATGCAGTCTTTTCGTAAATAAAGGCTTGTTATTTTGTCTGAACAAACTTTGTTGAGTTTTTCTATCACAGTCAAGAACTAGGAAAGTTTCCACTTCAACATAATCCGGAGACCCAGGGCAAGGTCTAAGGACCTGGGTTCAAATCCCACGGTGGCAGGTGGTGAAATATGAATTAAATAAAAAATCTGGAATTAAAAGTTTAACGGTGACAATGGAATCATTGTCGCTTGTCATAGAAACCCATCTGGTTCACTAATGTCTTTTAGGGAAGGAAATCTGCCGTCTTTACCCTGGTCTGGCCTACATGTGAATCCAGATCCTCAGCCAATGTGGTTTACTCTCAAATGCCCTCTGACATGGAGGGCAGTTAGGGTCAGGCAATAAATGCTAGGTCTATCTACCCACCTGCCGAGAGCTGTCAGCCAATCAGAGTCCGGCAGCTCCATTGCATGGCAACACCAATGGGTGCAAAGATCTTCCTTCAGTTTAAAATGAAAAAAATAATCAGAGGGGGGACACTTTCCATTAGAAGCATCCTCGCTCTCTCTCACCTGCCCGGTATGGCAACCCATTGCTGTTCCCAAGATGGAGGACCTCTTACTGGTCCTCCAGCTTCAAGAACTCATCTTTTTAAAATTCATTCATGGGACACGGGCGTCAATGGTTGGGCCAGCATTTATTGCCCATCCCCTATTGCCCTTGAGGGGGCAGTTAAGAGTCATTGCTGAGGATCTGGAGTCACGTGGAGGCCAGACCTGATAAAGTTGGCAAATTTCCATCCTTAAAGGATATTAATGAACCAGATGGATCCTGCCATCCTGAACTGGACATCAAACCCATTTCTGGCAACTAAAGTTTATTTATTAGTCACAGGTAGGCTTACATTAACACTGCAATGAAACTACTGTGAAAATCCCCTAGTTGCCACATTCCAGCGCCTGTTCGGGTACACTGAGGGACAATTTAGCATGGTCAATCCACCTAACCAGCACATCTTTGGACAGTGGGAGGAAACCCATGCAGACATGGGGAGAACTTGTAAATTCCACACAGACAGTGACCCAAGCCAGGAACCGAACCTGGGTCCCTGGTGCTGTGAGGCAGCAGCGCTAACCACTGTGCCATATCTGCTCTGGGGAACATGAGCGGCTGTTTCCCACACAGTGCGGGGCTTCTGACTCTGCTTTTGAGTCTGATCGAGAGGATCAACATCCCACAGGAAAACCTTGCCAAAGTTCTTTATTCGAAGCATGTATAATTGCACTTACCAAAAATAAAAGATGTTTTTTAGACCCGTACTAGTTGTTTGTCTATGTGTCAGTATTCATGCTCCAATCTGTCTCCTGATATTAATAATAACCCCTCTCCCTGCCAAACCTCTGTCCTTTCAAGAACTGCTGCATTACCGATAAAGTTAAGGGCCATTTCATTCCATAAATGAACACAGAACACCACTTATCCATACAAGGAGTACCGAGACATTGTCACTGAAAATAGAGACCTTCTTGAATTAATTTTCCATTATTAAAATGAAACATGAAGCATCTTGTCACACAGAAACTGCTCTTATTATAGGCCGGGAATGTAAACTTCACACTGTGACTCAGCGACAGGGGCAGCAGGTAAGAGCGTGTTATTTAATTTTTGAATTATTGTTTTAAAGTTCAGAATTTAGAAGCAGACATGACTTCATCCCAGTCTGCACACAAAGCCAGGGCAACAAGCAGAACCCGTCATATGTTCCAAACGTTATTAGGGGTTTCTGTGATCCCAGCGCTGAGTTATGCTGAAAACAAGCGCAAGATGGTTGCTGCAGCATTGAAGACTTATCTCTGACCATGTTCCATTAGTGGGAGCCTGATCACTAGAGGCGTGGGATCAAAGATTGTTTCTCCTTTCATAGAATCATTGAATCCCTACAGTGCAGAAGGAGGCCATTTGGCCCATCGAGTCTGCACTGACCACAATCCCACCCAGACCCCATAACCCCATGCATTTACCCTACCTAGTCCCCCTGATACTAAGGGGCAATTTAGCATGGCCAATCAACCTAACTCGCACATCTTTGGACTGTTGGAGGAATGATGTGGAGATCCCGGCGTTGGACTGGGGTAAACACAGTAAGAAGTCTCACAACACCAAAGTGTTGGGCTTTAACCTGGTGTTGTGAGACTTCTTACTCTGTTGGAGGAAACCAGAGCACCCGGAGGAAACCCATGCAGAAACAGGGAGAATACGCAAACTCCACACAGACAGTGACCCAAGGCTGGAATCGAACCCGGGTCCCTGGCGCTGTGAGGTAGCAGTGCTAACCACTGTTCCACTGTGCCGCCCCTTTGTTCCTCTGAACTTTCCAATTACACCACCCTACTCCTGCACCTGAGCCAGGAACAACCATATCACCATGGGAAAGTTAGGATGCAGAAAGGGACCATTCAGCCCATCATATGTGTGCCAGCCAAACAAAGAGAAAAAAGAAATTAGCTGCTCATTTTAATCACCATTTTCCAGAACCTGATCCATAGCTTTGCTGGTTATTCAAATAGGGAGGGAGACAGAAAGTAGGAAATTATGGGTCAGTTAGCCAAATATTTGTCATAGCCATGATCTTATTGAATGGCGGAACAGACTTGAGGGGCCAAGTGGCCTACTCCTGTTCCTCATTCGCATGTTTGTATGCTCATATGTACAATGTATCAGATGCAGATCCAGGTACCTTTTAAATGAGTTGAGCATTTTAGCCTCAATCACCAATTTAGGTAGTGAATTCCAGATGCCCACCATCCTCTGGGTGAAAAAGCATTTCCTCATGTCCCCTCTAATCCTTCTATCAATCACCTTAAATCTATGCCCTCTGGTAATTGACTTCACAACTAGGGGAAACAAGTCTTTCCTGTTTACCCTGTCTAGGCCCTTCAATTAGGTCACCCCTTAGCCTCCTCTGTTCTAAGAAGAACAATCCTAGACGATCAATCTCTCCTCATAGCTGCAATTTTCTAACTCTGGCAGTATTCTTGTAGGTCTCCTCTGCACTCTCTCCACAGCAATTATGTCCTTCCTGTAATGTGGTGACTAGAACTATGCATGAAATTTCAGATGTGGCCTAACCAGTGCTTCATGCAGTTCCATAGTTACATCCTTGCTTTTGTATTCAACACCTCACCCAATGGAATGGTTTTCATGATCAACTTGTCCATCTTGTCCTGCCTCATTCAAGGACCTTTGGACACACAGTCCAAGTTCTCTCACTTCCACAATTCCCCTCAATATCTTCCCATTTGTTGGTTATTCCCTGGTATTTTTTGCCCTCTCGAAATGCATGACCTCACACTTTTCCAGATTGAATTCCATTTGCCACTTCTCTGCCCACTCAACCAAACCATTGATATCAATCTGGAATCAACAGCTATCCTCTTCACTATCAACCGCGTGGCCAATTTTTGTGTCATCTGCAAAGTTACCAATCATGCCTCCCACATTTAAGTCTAAATCAGTAATATATACAATAAACAGCATGTATGCAACACTGAGCCCTGTGGAACATCATGAGAAAGCATTTTCATTCTCTAAAACATCCATTGACCATTACCCTTTGTTTCCTGTCAATGAACCAATTTTGGATCCAACTTGTCACCTTTCCCTGTATCTCATGAGAAATCATTTTTATGACCAATCTGCCATGTGGGACCTTACTGAAATCCATGTAGGTAATATCCACTGCGCTACCCTTATCAATCCTCCTTGTTAGTTCCTCAAAATTTAATTCAGCAGGTAAGCCAAGATCTTTCTCCAACAAAACCATGCTGACAATCCCTAATCAATCTGTGACTTAAGTGACAGTTTATCCTGTATCTCAGAATTGTTTCCAATAATTTGCCGACAACCAAAGCCTGATTGGCTGGCTGAGAGTTTTCTGGCCGTTCGCTCATATCATTTTAAATAATGGTACAACATTCGCAAACCTCCAATCCTTTGGGACCTTGCCTGTATCTAGTGAGGATTGGAAAATGATCCTCGGAGCATCCGCTACATCCTCCCTGGCTTCCTTCAACAGCCTGGGACACAATCCATTTGGCCTTAGTGATTTATCCACTTCTGGTCCCTCCTCTCTCACTACGCTTATTGCATCTATTTCACACTCTTCTTCTTTAACCAGAATGTCTGCATTATCCCTCTTCTTAGTGAAGACAGAAACAAAGTACTCTTTGAGAACACTGCCCACATTTTCTGCATCAACCAACAAGTTATCATGTATATCTCTGATAGACCTTACCTTTTCCTTAATTATTCTCTTGCTGTTAATGTATTAGTAAAACATCTTAGGATTTTCTTTGATTTTAACCTGCTAATATTTTTTGTATCCTCTCTTTGCTTTCCTAATTTCTATTTTCACTTCACCCCTGTACTTTCTATACTCCTCTAGGCTTTCTACAGTACTATGTCTTTTGTGACCATCGTAAGCATTTTCTTCAGCTTTATCTTTACCCTGTATGCTTCTGGATATCTGGGGGCTCTAGATTTGGCAATGCCACTCCTTCTTTTTGTGGGGATATGTTTACACTGTGCCTGTAGAATTTCACCTTTGAATGCCTCCCACTGCTTTGACACAGCTTCTTCTTCTAATTGCTGGATC
The DNA here is from genome assembly GCF_964213995.1 of Mustelus asterias. NCBI lineage: Eukaryota > Metazoa > Chordata > Chondrichthyes > Carcharhiniformes > Triakidae > Mustelus > Mustelus asterias. The sequence goes on from NC_135824.1 coordinate 9,595,390, forward strand.
CAGTCCACTCTTGCCAACTTATCTCTCAGCTTTGTAAAAATTTGTCTTCCCCCAAGGGGTGGCACGGCAGCACAGTGGTTAGCACTGCTGCCTCACAGTGCCAGGGACCTGGGTTCGATTCCTGGCTTGGGTCACTGTCTATGCGGAGTCTACACGTTCTCCCCGTGTCTGTGTGGGTTTCCTCCGGGTGCTCCGGTTTCTCCCCACAGTCCAAAGATGTGCTGGTTAGGTGCATTGGCCGTGCTAAATTCTCCCTCAGTGTACCCGAACAGGCGCCGGGGTGTGGCGTTTAGGGGATTTTCACAGTAACTTCATTGCAGTGTTAATGTAATCCAACTTGTGACAACTAATAAATAAACTTTTACTCCTTTTCTATCATTGTCCTTTTCCATAACGATGCTAAATCTAACTATATTGTGATCGCTATCTCCAAAATGCTCCTCCCCTGTTGCTTCATCCAGTTACCCAGCTTCATTTCCCAAGACTAAATCTAGAATTGTGCCCATTCTCATTGGGCTTGTTACGTGCTGGGTTAAAAAGGTTCTCTCGAAAGCAGTTCAAGAATTTTGTCGTCTCTGTGCTCTTCACATTATCCATTGTTTCTTCAGAAGGAACTCTTCAAAATGCAGCTAATGAAAGTACAACAAAACTTACTCCAACTTATAAATCAAAGAAAGGGTTTAATAAAGAAACATCATTACTCCAAACCTGGGGCCTTGCCCTGGGCCACTCCAAGCTCTCCACCATTCTACATAGTTCCTTATTTATCGTGAATCAGCTGGTCAGCTGACTATTACATCACTCTGCAACTGGTTCCATGGTTTACTGGGTCAGCTGACCCTTACATCTTGTTCCCATTGGTCAAATTACATTCAATACAAAGCTGTCACCGGTTACATTTTAACCTCCATATCCTAATTGATATTCGGGTAGTTGAATTCCTCAATGATTACCGCCCTATTGTTTTTGAACTCCGAAACCTGTCTGTATATTTGATCTTCTTAGCCTCTTCCACTATTTGGGGGTCTATAGTACACAGCTAGCAGTGTGGCTGCCACTTTTTTATTTCAGAGCTTAACCCATATGGCCCCATTTGATGATTCATTCAATATTATCAACTTCAGGAAGTGTAGCGGAGGACATGCCCCTGTCTACATCAATTGGGACGAAGTAGAAATGGTTGAGAGCTTCAAGTTTTTAGGTGTCCAGATCACCAACAACCTGTCCTGGTCCCCCCATGCCGACACTATAGTTAAGAAAGCCCACCAACGCCTCTACTTTCTCAGAAGACGAAGGAAATTTGGCATGTCCGCTACGATTCTCACCAACCTTTATAGATGCACCACAGAAAGCATTCTTTCTGGTTGTATCACAGCTTGGTATGTCTCCTGCTCCAACCAAGACCGCAAGAAACTACAAAGGTTCGTGAATGAAACCCAGTCCATCACGCAAACCAGCCTCCTACCCATTGACACTGTCTACACTTCCTGCTGCCTCGGAAAAGCAGCCAGCATAATCAAGGACCCCACGAACCTCAGGCATTCTCTCTTCCATCTTCTTCCTTCGGGAAAATTATACAAAAGTCTGAGGTCACGTAGCAACCGACTCAAGAACAGCTTCTTCCCTGCTGCTGTCAGACTTGTGAATGGACCTACCTTGCACTAAGTTGATCTTTCTCTCCACCTCAACTATGACTACAACACTAGATTCTACACTTTCCCCTTTCCTTCTCTATGAACAGTGTGCTTTGTCTGTATAGCACGCAAGAAACAATACTTTTCACTTTGTACTAATACATGTGGCAATAATAAATCAAATCAAATCATATAAACCCTCCTCACAGATGTAATTGACTTTTAACCAATAACGTTACCCCCCACCACTGTTTTTATCCCTCTCCCCTTCCTGCCTTAAAACTATATCGAGTGATGTTGAGCTGCCATTAATGCCCCTCCTTAAGCCAAGTTTCTATTATCGTGATGATCCCATGCTGCCGTGTGTCCTCAGCTCATCAGCTTTATTTACCATGCTCCTTGCATTTACATATATTCCTTTTAGCGCTCCAAATTCCTGTGCTGGACACTTTTAACTGTGTGCTGCTTCTGTCTTTCAGGGTCACTCATTAACTCTCCAGCATATAATCATATAATCTCCACAGTGCAGAAGGAGGCCATTCGACCCATTGCGCCTGCACCGACAACAATCCCACCCAGGCCCTATCCCCGTATTTACCTTGCTAATGCCCTGACACTAAGGGGCAATTTGGCATGGCCAATCAACCTAACCTAACATCTTTGGACTTTGCACCTGGAAGAAACCCACGCAGACACGGGGAGAATGTGCAAACTCCACACACAGAGTGACTGAGGCCGGAATTGAACTTGGGTCCCTGGCGTTGTGAGGCAGCAGTGCTAACCACTACGCCACCGTGCCACCCATCTCCTGTTCCCTGGTCTGAATTTGCCTTCAGGTTCCCATTCCCCTTACCAATCTAGCTTAAACCAAAAATATTAACAAATCTCCTTGTGAGGATATTCGTCCCAGTCCAAGAAAGGACTTCCATTTATATAGCGCCATTCACAACGTCAGGGCATCCCATAGTATTTGCAGCCAATGAAGTTCTTTTGGAGAGCAGTGGTTCTGTGTTGAATTCAACATTCATCTCACTGTCATCCTCGGGTTCTCAAGACTTACCGACTTATTAAACCCGTGTAGGTACCACCAAATGCAAGTGCAACAAGGCCCAGTGGCAGTATTCCTGCCATTGTAAGAACTAGGGGCAGGAGTAGGCTAGTCAGCCTTTCGAGCATGCTCCGCCATTCAATACGATCATGGCTGATCTCGTCTCGGCCTCAAGTCCACTTTCTTATCCATTCTCCATAACCCTTCAACCCACGTAGGCAGCACGGTAGCGCAGTGGTTAGCATTACTACCCCACAGCGCCAGGAACCTGGGTTCAATTCCAGCCTTGGGTGACTGTCTTTGTGGAGTTTGCACGTTCTCCCCGTGTCTGCGTGGGTTTCCTCTGGGTGCTCCGGTTTCATCCCACAGTCCAAAGATGTGCGTGTTAGGTTGATTGGCCATGCTAAATTGCCCCTAATGTCAGGGGAACTAGCAGGGTAAATATGTGGGGTTATGGGAATAGGGCCTGGGTAGGATTATGGTTGGTGCAGACTCGGTGGGCCGAATGGCCTCCTTCTGTACTGTAGGGATTCTATGATTTTACGATTCTATGTGCAGGTTAGGTGGATTGGCCGTGCTAAATTGCCCCTTAGTGTCCCAAGATCGGTGGGTTAGGGGGAGATGCGGGGTAAATACGTGGGGGTTATGGGAATAGGCTGCAGGATGGGTCTGGGTAAGATGCTCTTTCGGAGAGTCAGTGCAGACTCAACAAGCTGAATGGCCTCCTTCTGCACTGTAGGGATTCTATAATTACATGTCAAAAGACTATAGATTCACTTGAGCATTTTGTCCAGGCTGACACCTCGGTGCAGTGCTGTGGGAGTTCAGACAATATGTTAATCCAAAGCCTTCTTTGTCTCTTTAGGCGGAACGCTGCGACATTATTTGAAGTGCAGGGGACTTCTCCGCCTGTCTTGGACAACATTCATCCCTTAGTCAAAGTAGCCAAAAAATGAAAGGTCAACTCATCATTTGTCTCATTGCTGTTTTGAGGATCTAGCTGTGTGCAAAGTGGTTGAAAAAAGAGACTGATCAGTGTGTCTACAGTTAGAAAGTATTCAATGGCCGAGGAGTGCTTTGGGCTGTGCTCAGGTTGAGAAAGGCGCATGTCGATGCACGCATGAGATGCTGATCAATTTCTCTGCTCTTGGTATCGATTGTAACTCATGTTCAGCTCCACAAGTCAGGAATTATTCTCTTCGCACCCCAGGTGGAGAGATTGATAGCTGCAACCCTGTTACTTCATAAATTCCCAGTGTAATCTCTCAGCAGTAAACTATAACCGTGTAGCTTTTCCATGTATTTCATGCCACAGTCAACATGGTGAACTCTTCCCCCGTTGTGAGCTCCCTGAGCTTATAAAAGCTTCAGTGCTTTTTGCTTGGTGCAAATTTACCAACTGTGTGCCTCTGCTAAGACAACAGTCTATATTTATATACTGCTTCTAATGTAGCAAATGGTCTCGAAGGTGATGCGCAGGATTGCTATAAAACAAAATTTGACGCAGGAATGTTATAAAATAAAATATGCGGCTAACACACATGGCAATAGTCGGGCTGATGGCAAAAACCTGGTCAAAGAGGTAGCTTTTAAGAACCAGTTAAAGGGTTGAAATGGAGGTGCAGAGTTTAAAGTCAGGAATTCCAGAGTTTAGGGCCCTGGTAGCTAGAGACATGGCACCCAAAGTTGCAGTGAATAAAATTTATTTATTTATTATTCACAAGTAAGGCTTACATTAACACTGCAATGAAGTTACTGTGAAATTCCCCTAGTCGCCACAGTCCGCCGCCTGTTTGGGTCAATGCGCCTAAACAGGACGTCTTTCAGAATGTGGGAGGAAACCGGAGCACCCAGAGGAAACACACGCAGACACGGGGAGAATGTGCAAACTCCACACAGACAGTGACCCAAGCCGGGAATCGAACCCGGGTCCCTGGTGCTGTGAAGTAGCAATGCTACCATGCTGCCCCAAAATTGTTCCCGATCGTGGGGGAGTCCAGAACTAGGGGTCATAGTTTGAGGATAAAGAGAAATTTCTTAAAGTTCAAGGTTTATTTATTAGTGTCACAAGTAGGCCTTCATTAAAACTGCACTGATGAAGGAGCAGTGCTTCGAAAGCTCGTGATTCCAAATAAACCTGTTGGACTTTAACCTGGTGAGACTTCTTACTTGTCCACCCAAGTCCAATGCCAGCATCTCCACCTCACCACTGCAGTTACTGTGGAAATCCCCTAGTCGCCACACTTCAGTGTCTTTTTGGGTACACTGAGGAACAATTTAGCATGACCAATGCATCTAACCAGCCCGCCTTTTGGGCTGTGGAAGGAAACCGGAGCACCTGGAGGAAACCAACGCAGACACGGGGAAAACGTGCAAACTCAGCACAGACAGTGACCCGAACATCGAACCCAGGTCCCTGGTGCTGTGAGGCCTGCTGTGAGGCAGCAGGGTTGACCACTGTGCCACTGTGATGCTAATTACATTCAAATTCATGTGCTCTAATTTTCGCACATTCTCAAACAGTCCAAAATGCGCATGTTCACCAGATTGCTTCATGTGTTTTAAAGTTTACTTATTAGTGTCACGAGTAGGCTTACATGAAGTTACTGTGAAAATCCCCTAGTCGCCACACTCTGGCGCCTTTTCGGGTAGACTGAGGGAGAATTTAGCACGGCCAATGCACCTAACCAGCGTGTCTTTTGGACTGTGGGAGGAAATTGGAGCACCTGGAGGAAACCCACACAGACACGAGGAGGACGCGCAGACTCTGCACAGTTTCATGTCAGGGTGAAAAATGAATTCAAGATGGTCTCTCTCATAATGTGCTCCTGGTGTGGGTAAGTAGTTTTCTGCCTTCATTTATGGAAGATGGAGGCCTTTAAGTTTATCGGTGTTGGAGCAGCACTTTAAACGGAGGAGGATTTGGCAGGGAGCAGGGGGTTATTATTAATGTCAGGAGGAGAAATTGAAAACACGAACCCTCTCACACAGACAAAGAACAGGTTCGGATAATTAAGTGCCAGGTCTTTAAAAAGAAACACTCATGTTTTTTTCTTGGTGAATGTCATTGAGCCAATTTTCTGAACTTATGTTGCTGGCAGGGGCCATGTCCATTGGCAACTCAAGTCAGGGAATCATGTTCTTGCTGCCCACACACACTACGCCCATTAATGGAAAAATAAAAGAAAGGTCCGCATTGATACAGCGACTCTCATGGCCGTAGGAAGCTTCAAAGTGCTTTACAGCCAATTAAGTACCTTTCAAGTGGAGCCACTGCAGTAATGTAGCAAGTGCAGCAGCCAATTGGCACACAGCAAGCTCCCACAAAAGGCAATGTGATAATAGCCAGATAATCTGTCTCCCCAATGTTGATGAGGTATAAATCTTGGTGCCGGGGCACTGGGGAGAAACTCCTTTGGTCTCATTTGAAATTGTGCTGTTTTTTATACTTTTGTATGCCCACCTGAGAGTAGGCACAATAAGAAGTCTCACAACACCAGGTTAAAGTCCAACAGGTTTATTCGGAATCGCGAGCTTTCAGAGTGCTGCCCCTTCATCAGGTGAGTCACAGAAAGCCCAGACAGCTTCCTTCAGTCCTCAGAACCAGGAGAACTGCAGAATAAATGCTTTTTCTTCTTTACCAGTGGGGTTAATTTTCTCTTTGAGCACAGATGCTGTGCTGACCATGTACGGTACACCTCAGAGACTGCAGCGATCTAAGAAAGCAGCTCACCACCACCTTCTCAAGGGCAACTAGAAATGGGCAATAATTGCTGCCCTGCCAGTGATGCCCACATCCCATAAATGAATTTTTGAAAGATTCAGCCTGGAGCTCATCCAAATGGCTCGGGTTCAGCTGTGAGGTTTTCCACAGTCAAATAGCCGACGTATGCTCACTATCTGAATCATCACCAAATAAAAGAAAATGGGTGACACACACCCTGGACCCAACCTGGGAATATCAAAACCAACCCCAGCAAGCCTGCCAAAAACTCTGTCAGAAACTCCTCCCAACCAGAGATTGTGAATGATCTGTTCACTGTCTCAGCCAGGCTCATTGAAGTATTGGGGAGGCGATGGCCTATTGGTATTATTGCTAAACTATTAATCCAGAAACTCAGCGAATGTTCTGGGGACCTGGGTTCGAATCCCACCACGGCAGATGGTGGAATTTGAATTCAATAAAAAATATCTGGAATTAAGAATCTACGGATGAAACCATTGTCGATGGTCGGAAAAATCCATCTGGTTCACTAATGTCCTAAAGGAAAATCTGCCGTCCTTACCTACATGTGACTCCAGAGCCACAGCAATGTGGTTGACTCTCAACTGCCATCCAAGGGCAACGAGGAATGAGCAATAAATGCTGGCCAGCCAGTGATGCCCATGTCCCCCACAAATGAATTTAAGAAAAAGGTAGTGGCGGCACGGTAGCACAGTGGTTAGGGCGGCACGGTAGCACAGTGGTTAGCACTGCTGCTTCACAGCTCCAGGGTCCCGGGTTCGATTCCCGGCTTGGGTCACTGTCTGTGTGGAGTTTGCACATTCTCCCCGTGTCTGCGTGCGTTTCCTCCGGGTGCTCCGGTTTCCTCCCACAGTCCAAAGATGTGCAGGTTAGGTTGATTGGCCATGCTATAATTGCCCTTAGTGTCCTGGGATGCGTAGGTTAGAGGGATTAGTGGGTAAATATGTAGGGATATGGGGGTAGGGTCTGGGTGGGATTGTGATCGGTGCAGACTCGATGGGCCGAATGGCCTTTCTCTTTGCTGTAGGGTTTCTAAGATTTCTTTCTAAGATTTCTAGTGAAATGCCGGTCAGATGCTGCCAGTAATTCTCGCAGTCCGTGGGGTTGAATTTTGGTCTAGTTCCATCCTGGGGCCAAAAGCAGACACCGTTCCTGCTCCAGCCCGCTCAGGGTGGCATTGGGTTGGCAATGGACAATGAAGAGGTCAACCATCCAAGATCTACAACTCCCTGGAGCTGTCAGTCCAACCAAAGAACTAGAGGTGGCCATTCCAGTAGCACTGGTGAGGTGGCACCTTATGATGGGGTTCTCCTGACAACAGCTCATTGTGGTTGGCGGAAGCCAATCAGGTTGGAGCAAGAGTATTGCTGTTGCCATGAGGATGGGTCATGAAATACCCCATGCCCGGAATCCCCCCTGGCAGGCCCTTCTGATGGATTCAGCATGGAAACAGGAAGCGGCCCTGAATGGTTCAATTAAGCGGCTTTATTGACCACCCAGAGGGTGGCCGAGCCACCAGGCTTCCAGCTGGCAATATGGCTCAGTGGTGGGAAGACATCATAGTCCCCTCATGGTGCCCTCCGCTACCATTTCACCAACTTTCCCACTTCCCAGCCTGTCACCAATAGCCCAGGAAAACTCAGCTCCATAAATTTGAAGCTGTGTAAAATCCCTGTGATGGACATCTTCATAGAATCATAGAATCCCTACATAGCAGAAGGAGGCCATTTGGCCCATTGAGTCTGCACCAACTCTCCAACAGAGTATCTTATCCAGACCCTCTCCCCACCCTATCCCTCTAACCCCACACATTTATCATGGTTAATCCATCTAGTTTACACACCTGGGACACTCAGGGCCAATCCACCTAACCTGCACATTTTGTGGACTGTGGGAGGAAACCCATGCAGACATGGGGAGAATGTGTAAAATCCACAGAAAGTGATCCAAGGCTGGAATTAAACCCGGGCCCCTGGCGCTGTGAGGCAGCAGTGCTAACCACTGCACCACCCTTGTGGGACAGTGGGTAGTGTCTCCGCCTCTGAGCCAGAAGCTCGGGGTTTGAGTTACACCCCAGGAGGATTTGATGGCCACGGGAGGTGTGTTCATAATGTAGCCGAGAAACGCATGCCATTGGCAGGTGGCAAGAACGGGAGAGATACCTGCTCAGCCATCTGATGGACAGAACACTGAAGCCTCTACCATCACTGTCCATAACTCTCGACCACAACATGTATGTAAAAGTGCGTGTTGCCACTGCAACTCAGACTCCCTGAATAAACTGCAGCTTAGATCTGCGTTTAGGGCAGCACAGTGGAACAGTGATTAGCACTGTTGCCTCACAGTGTCAGGGACCTGGGTTCAATTCTGGCCTCGGGTGATTGTCCATGTGGAGTTTGCACATTCTCCCCGTGTCTGAGTGGGTTTCCTTCAGGTGCTCCGGTTTCCTCCCACTGTCCAAAGATGTGCAGGTTAGGTTGATTGGCCATGCTAAATTGCCCCTTAGTGTCAAGGGGATTAGAAGTTAAATGTGTGGGGTTATGGGGATAGGGCCTGGGTGGGGTGCAGACTCGATGGGCCGAATAGTCTCCTTCTGCTCTGTAGACTCTATAATTCTACGATACCGACACCAACATCTGTGTTGCAGAAGATGTAATATCCAGTGCCCTACACGAGGTGGCAGCATCATGACCCAGACTCTCACTGGTTTTAGGAAGAATAATCCTGCTTGCTCCATTATCCAGTTATTAAACACAGTACATAACACGGAATTAGAACACATTCCCAGCTACATCTTTTTCACTTTATTAATATTTTAAAATCCTGGTGCTCCCTTGAACTTTTAAATCTGCATTCAGCTAAGACTGAAGTGAAACTGTATGTACGATTCATTGGAGCTAATTATATGTAAATGAAAGAATAATTCTTTGATACACTTTAAATTAGAGCAAGAATTTCACCCATAAAATCAATTCAGTCTTTTTAGGGCCTCTTCATGTTTAATTTTGCTCAGTTCCTGCTACTTAATTATAGCAAGTCCTTCATTCTGCATCAGTCGTTCTGAATTATTTAACGTTGGATTGTTTTTTGCTGGTTTAAAGGTCTTTTTTAAACTAAGAATTAACCAAGTAGCTGTTATAGGGTGAAGAGAGGATGGTGCTTAGCTGCGAATCACTTTAAGGTCTTATAGCCTGTCCCTCACTCACTCTTTGATTAGATTTATTATTGTCACATGTATTGGAATACAGTGGAAAGCATTGTTTCTTGTGCGCTATACAGACAAAACATACCGTTCATAGAGTACATAGGGGAGAAGGAAAGGAGAAGGTGCAGAATATAGTGTTACAGTCACAGCTGGGGTGTAGCGAAAGATCTGCTTAATATATGGTAAAGTTTATTTACAAGTGTCACAAGCAGGCTTACATTAACACTGCAATGAAGTGACTGTGAAAATCTGTGAGTCACCAAACTCTGGTGCCTGTTCGGATACACTGAGGGAGAATTTAGCATGGCCAATGCAACTAACCAGCATGTCTTTCAGACTGTGGGAGGAAACTGGAGCACCTGGGAGAAACCCACGCAGACACGGGGAGAACGTGTAGACTCCACACAGACGGTGACCCAAGCCAGGAATCAAACACCAGTCCCTGGCACTCTGAGGCAGCAGTGCTAACCACTCTGCCACCATGCAGGTCTATTCAAAAGTCTGATGGCAGCAGGCAAGAAGCTGTTCTTCAGTCAATTAGTATGTGATCTCAGACGTTTGTGTCTTTTTCCCGACGGAAAAAGGTGGGAGAGAGAATGTCCAGGATGCATGGGATCCTTGATTATGATGGTTGCTTTTCAAGGCAGCGGGAAGTGTGGATGGAGTCAATGGATGGGAGGCTAGTTTGTATGATATACTGGGCTATGTTCACAACCTTTTGCAGTATCAAGGCTCAGATGTGAAAAGAATGCCAGTGTACATTGGTCTCCATTTTGATGGGGGTCAGTGCCAACAGAGAAGGATGGGTGGGAGGAGGAAACAAATCATTCTGGGGGGCACGGTTGGATTTCACAATCAGGTATAGGAAGCTCATTGACTGGGAAGGTATTGGAAGGTTGGAAGGGTCAGTCAATAGTACAGCAGCTCATGCCCCCTGCTGAGTGACACATGACCCCTGGCCTCTGACATGAGTGCCACAGCCATGAGGCATCACGCACAGATAGAAGGCAGGAGACAACTGATAGGAGAAGCTGCTAAAGGTTATGGAATTTTCTAGAACGTTGGAACTAATGGTTAAATTCATCACAAAGATCAAAATGGGTTTGGGGTGGAGGGGGGATGGCAGGATTGTGTATGGCAGCTTCTCATGGACATTCTGGTAAACTGCATGTTCTATTCTACAAACATGTGGAAAGAAGCTTTACTGTGATTTTACTGAGTATGTAGCCACATTGTGTTTGGTTAATTAGGTCCCTACTGTATTACTAAGAGGAATGTTGACATTTATTGCCAATGGAATAGAGTATAAAAGTAGGGAAGTATTGCTGCAACTGTGCGAGGCGTTAATGAGATCACACCTGGAGTATGGTGCTCAGTTTTGTCCCCTTACCTGAGGAGGGATGTCGTTGCTTTAGAGACGGTTTAGAGGAAGTTCACGAGATTGATTCCAGAGATGAAGGGTTTATCTTACGAAGAGAGATTGAGCAGTTTAGACCTGTACTCTCGAGTTTGGAAGACTGAGGGGAGATCTAATTGAGGTGCATAAGGTGCTAAAAGGGATTGACGGGGTAGTCGTAAAGAGGATGTTTCCTCTTGTGGGGCAATCTAGAACGAGAGGTCAGAGTTTTAGGATAAGGGGTAGCAGGTTTAAAACAGAGCTGAGGAGAAATTACTTCCCTCAAAGAGTTGTGAATCTGTGGAATTCACTGCCCCAGAGTGTGGTGGATGCCGAGACATTGAGTAAATATAAGGAGGAGATAGACAGATTTTTAATTCGTAACTCGGTTGAAGGGTTATGGAGAACGGACAGGAAACTGAAGTTGAAGCTGAGATGAGATCAGCCATGATGGTATTGGATGGCCAAGCAGGCTCGAGGGATTGAATGGCCCACTCCTGCTCCTAGTTCTTACATTCTTATGAATTTGAGATTCCTGTTAGTGATGCATGATGCGTGGTGACTCCTTCTTTATACCGAAATAAAGCCAGACCATGTCAGCAGTGGAAGACACCATAGCTGAACCCAATCCTGCTCCTTCACGCCATCCAATTAACCAGGTTTCCTTGGAATAGGAACCCTAGCTGTTTTCTGCACCTGTTTTAGTGTGGACCACAGGTATGAGCGGCACGGGTGGTTAGCACTGCTGCTTCACAGCGCCAGGGACCTGCGTTTGATTCCCGGCTTGGGTCACTATCTGTGCGGAGTCTGCACCTTCTCCCCGTGTCTGCGTGGGTTTCCTTCGGGTGCTCTGGTTTCCTCACACAGTCTGAAAGACATACTGGTTAGGTGCATTGACCTGAACCGGCGCTGGACTGTGGCGACTCGGGGAATTTCACAGCAACTTCATTGCAGCCTTACTTGTGACTAATAAATAAACTTTAAAAAAAGAACTTTTAAAAAAAATATTTCTGATCTTTCAGGGACAGCACGGTGGCACAGTGGTTAGTTTGTATCAGTGACCCTGGATGCTTTATCTCCTGCTTTCCCTGGGATGGCACGGTGGCACAATGGTCAGCACTGCTGCCTCACAGCGCCAGGGATCCAGGTTCGATTCCCAGCTCGGGTCACTCTCAGTGTGGAAGTCTGCACGTTCTCCCCGTGTCTCCGTGGGTTTCCTCCGGGTGCTCCGGTTTCCTCTCACAGTCCAAAAGATGTGCTGGTTAGGAGCATTGGCCATGCTAAATTCTCTATCAGCGTACCCAAACAGGCGATGGAGTGTGGCGACTAGGGGCTTTGCACAGTTACTTCATTGCAGTGTTAACGTAAGCCGACTTGTGACACTAATAAATAAACATTAAAACTGATGTTGATCCAGATTGTTTTTGCCATCTGTGCCAATAGGGGGAGTCCTTTCCCCATTTAATTGAACAAAGATTCTCAGACCATATTCTTTCTGTTTGTCAATATAACCTTTTCAAGCAGTCCTTTCTGCATCCATTGCGACCCTCAATGCTTTAATTCAGTCTAAACATACAAAGCAGATTAACTGAGTTTATCAAGTGCTGGCTATCAGTCAGTGACTGATCTTCATTCCTTCCTGAGCTATTGCCCTGTTTTCCCTCTCTGACAGGGATATTTGAGGGCTCAGTTGTCATTTGTTTGATTTATAGCTGGCGATTTTACCTTGTAGCTGCTGTGCTTTGAGTCACCGAATCCTTTCTCTTGTTGCACCGGTCAGTCCCTCCTAATTGCCTTGCCAGTAACTGCCGACCTCCTGCCCTTGAACTGACTACAAACCGTCAAAATTTCCTTCCATCTCCACTGGGATTTAATCATTTTTAATGATGAAGGGAGAGGCAGTGCGATGGTCCTGGCATCTGCACCACACTCTGCAGCACGGCTCACTTCATCATGTACTGGTCACCATCGAACCTTTTATTGCTCAGTTTAGCTCAGGGTCAAATGTTTGTCTAATTGATGTTAATACTCTGATGTAGCTCTGGGGCGATGCTGCATTTTCAGATGTGCTAATGTGAGGTTAAACTGCCAGCCTGCCAAAGTTTCTTTTATCCCTTCATGAGATGTGGGCGTCACTGGCTGGGCCAGAATTTATTGCCCATCCTTGAGGGCAGTTAAGAGTCAGCCACATTACCGTGGGTCTGGAGTCACATGTAGGCCAGACCAGGTAAGGACGGCAGGTGGCACTAAACCAGATGGGCTTCTACTACAATTCACAATGGATTTGTGTTCATCATTAGACTTTTTTTAAATTCCAGGTTTTTTATTGAATTCAAATTTCACCATCTGCCCTGGTGGGATTCGAATCTGGGTCCCCAGAACATTACCCTGGGTCTTTGGATTACTAGTCCAGGGACAATACCACTACACCACTGCCTCCCCATTAGTTATTGGTAATAATCTCATCTGGCACCATGAAGAACTCACTGAAGTCTTTTTGGCAACAGGGTAGTGTCCCAAGCCCAACCATCTTCAGTTGCTTCAACAATGACCTTTCTTCCATCATAAAGTCAGAAGTGGGGATGTTTGCTGATGACTACACAATGTTCAGTACATTCCTTACTCCTCAGATACTGAAGCAGTCCATGTCCAAATGCAGCAAGACCTGGACAATATCCAGGCTGACAACTGGCAAGTAACATTCATGCCACTAAAGGGACAGGCAATGACCATTTCCAACAAGAGAGATTCTAACCATCGCCCCTTGACATTCAATGGCATTACCATCACTGAATCCCCACACTATCAGCATCCTGGGGGTTACCATTTACCATGAACTGAACTGGATTAGCCATATAAATACTGTGGCTACCAGAACAGGTCAAAGTCTAAGAATCCTGCGGTGAGTAACTTGCCTCCTGACTCCCCAAAGACTGTCCACCAACAATAAGGCACAAGTCAGGAATATAATGGAGTACTCTCCACTTGCCTGGATGAGTGCAGCTCCAATGACACACAAGAAGCTCAACACCATCCAGGGCAAAGCAGCCCACTTGATAGCTACCCCTTCCACAAACATTCAACCCCTTCACCACTGACGAACAGTGGCAGTGTGTACTATCTACAAGATGCATAGCAGGAACTTACCAAAGCTCCTTAGGCAGCACCTTCCAAACCCACGACCACTTCCATCTAGAAAGACATGAGAAACAGATACCTGGGATCACCATCACCTGGAAGTTCCCCCTCCAAGCCACTCACCATTCTGACTTGGAAATATATCGCTGTTCCTTCACTATCGCTGGGTCAAAATCCTGGAACCCCCTTTCTAACAGCATTGCAGGCGTACCTACACCTCAGGGACAGCAACGGTTCAAGAAGGCAGCTCACCACAACTTCTCAAGCGCAAATAGGGATCGGCAATAAATACTGGCCCAGCCAACAACACCCACATCCTGTAAATGAATTTTGAAAATTTCCAATCCCCTGGATCTATGTGAACTAGAAGGACAACTGCATGGAACACCACCACCTTCAAGTTGTATATAAAGCTAGCATGGACGTATATCGCCATTCAAACACCATTGCTGGGTCAAAATCCTGTAACTCGCTACCGACACAGCGCTGTGAGAGCTTCTTCACAAGGGCTGTGGTGCTTCAGATGAAGGGGGCTCACCACCACCTTCTCAAAAGCAATTGAGGATGGGCAGTAAAAGTTGGCCTTGCTGGTGGGCTAAGTGGACTAATTCTGCTCCGTTTTCGTATGGTCTTATTGTCTTATAGTGACTCCCTTATCGACAGCACAGCTGCAGAATACTTGAAAATAAAAAGAAATGACTGGAGTTTTGGGGAGAGAGCAGAGAAGTGGTACTAATTGGATAGCTCTTTCAAAGAGGTGGCACAGGCACAATGGGCTGAATGGTCTCCTTCTGTGCTGAAAAGATATATGGCCCTTATATTACAGTGTGGGGGTATACAGTGTGCATCAGCCTGAAAGACTCTCATATGTTAATCCACAATTATTCAATTGGTGGTCTGTTTATTGAGTTAGAGCTGGGAAGTAGGTGGGACGCACAAACAGCAAGTCCTGGTATGTTTTGTCGTGAGGTGTGTACAATGTTCCTTTGAGAATACAAGCTTGAGAATGTCCATAGTGGGTGGTGACTCCAACCGCAACTTTGATGGGACATTGGGACAACCATAGTAAAAATTCAAGCTCTAAATCTTTGGATCCTATGGAAGCTGCAGCTTTTGAAACAAGAATGCCTACAGGACCCAGCTTGGATTGGTCAGCAATATTGTCACCTCAGAGTCAGAAAGATGTGGGTTCAAGCCCCAATTCCAGAATCAAGTGCATAACACAGACTGATCTTTTTGTGTAGCACTTATGGTTTTATGAAAGGAAAGTCATGCTTGACATACTTGCTTGAGTTCTTTGAGGACTAAACCAGCAAGGTGGATAGTGGAGAACCTATGGATGTGGTATCTCTAGACTTCCAGAAGGCATTTGGCAAGGTGCCGCATAAACGATTGATCCAGAAGGTGAGATTGCAGATGATTGGGGTAGAGTACTAGATTGGACTGAGGATTGGCTGACTGACGGGCATTCGGCCTCTGATATTCGGGTAAGCGTTCTCCAAGGCGGCCTTCGCGACACACGACAGCGCAGAGTCGCGGAGCAGAAACTGATAGCCAGGTTCCGCACACACAAGGACGGCCTCAACCGGGATATTGGGTTTATGTCACACTATTTCACATAAATATTTCTGCTTTTTTCCTCCTGAGTCTTTATCATGCGATCCTAGAATCAGAATTTATGTCACACTATTTGTAACTCCCACAGTTGCGTGGACCTGCAGAGTTTCACTGGCTGTCTTGTCTGGAGACAATACACATCTTTTTAGCCTGTCTTGATGCTCTCTCCACTCCCATTGTTTTGTTTCTTAAAGACTGGATTAGTTGTAAGTATTCGCATTCCAACCATTATTCATGTAAATTGAGTCTGTGTCTTATAAGTTCTGTTTGTGAACAGAATTCCCACTCACCTGAAGAAGGGGCTCAGAGCCTCGAAAGCTTGTGTGGCTTTTGCTACCAAATAAACCTGTTGGACTTTAACCTGGTGTTGTTAAACTTCTTACTGTGACTGACAGAAAGCAGAGGATGAGGATAAATGGGTCCTTCTCTGGCTGGTGAAATGTAATTAGCGGGTTCCGCAGGGGTCAGTCCTCTGACTTTTTACAATCTATATCAATGATCTGCAAGCATGGACAGAGTGTAACATAGCAAAATTTGCGGATGATACTAAAATAGGTCAAAAAGTAGGCAGTGAAGAGGATATAAAGATTTTACAGAAGGATGTAGATAGGCAAGGAGAATGGGCCAAAATTTGGCAGATGGAGTTTAATGTGGATAAGTGTGAGGTTATCCATTTTGGCAGAAAAAATAGAAAGGCAAATTATTACCTAAATGGAAAGCAGATTCAAATGCATCTGAGCAGAGGGATCTGGGAGTCTATGTTCTTGAATCGCAGAAAGTCGGTTTGCAGGTGCAGCATGTAATAAAAAAGGCAAATGGGATGTTAGCATTTATTGCAAAGGGACTGGAGTATAAAAGTAGAGAAGTGTTGTTGCAATTGTATAGGGTGTTGGTGAGACCGCATCTGATTTGATTTGATTTATTATTGTCACATGTATTAACATACAGTGAAAAGTATTGTTTCTTGCACGCTATACAGACAGAGCATACCGTTCATAGAGAAGGAAATGAGAGAGTGCAGAATGTAGTGTTACAGTCATAGCTCGGGTGTAGAGAAAGATCAACTTAGTACGAGGTAGGTCCATTCAAAAGTCTGACAGCAGCAGGGAAGAAGCTGTTATTGAGTCAGTTAGTACGTGACCTCAGACTTTTGTATCTTTTTCCTGAAGGAAGAAGGTGGAAGAGATTGTGCTGCCTGCTTTGCCAAAGCAGCAGGAAGTGTAGACAGAGTCAATGGATGGGAGGCTGGTTTGCGTGATGGATTGGGCTACATTCACGACCTTTTGTAGTTCCTTGCGGCCTTGGTTAGAGCAGGAGCCATACCAAGCTGTGATACAACCAGAAAGAATCTTTCTATGATGCATCAATAAAGGTGCATCTGGAGTATTGTGTCCGGTTTTGGTCTCCTTATTTGAGGAAGGATGTTGTGGCACTGGAGGTAGTTCAGAGGAGGTTCACCAGATTGATTCCGAGGATGAAGGGGTTGACACATGAGGAGAAATTAAACAATTTGGGCTTATACTCGCTGGAGTTTAGAAGAATGAGAGAGGATCTGATCGAGGCATATACAATTTTAAAAGGGATTGATAAAGTAAATGTAGGCCAAATGTTTCCTGTAATGGGGCAATCTAGAACAAGAGATCACAGGTATAGGTTGAGAAGCGGTAGATTTAAAACAGAGGGTGGTGAATTTGTGGAACTCGTTGTCCCATAGCGTGGTGGAGCCTGAATCGTTGAATGGTTTCAAGAGGGAGATAGATATATTTCTAATTTAGAAAAGGAGAAAGAGAGATATGGGGAACAGGAGGGAGGTGGATTTGAGACCAGGGAGAGATCAGCCATGATGTGAATGAATGGCGCGGATCAAGCTCAAAGGGCTGAATTTGCTTACTTCTGCTCTTAATTCACATGTTTCTATGATGTCCTGCATGGCTAAAGGTGCTGTCCTTTGAATAACACCAAAGATTTAGCATTCTTAACATAACTAGACCACCCACAACATCTCACAGGAACATTATTGAACAAAACCTGTCATGAATTACATAACGTGGAGATGCTGGCGTTGGACTGGGGTAAACACAGTAAGAAGTCTCACAACACCAGGTTAAAGTTCAACAGGTTTATTTGGTAGCAAAAGCTTTCGGAGCGCTGCTCCTTCATCAGGTAAGTGGGAGTTCTGTTCACAAACAGGGCATATAAAGACACAAACTCAATTTACAAAATAATGATTGGAATGCGAGTCTTTACAGGTAATCAAGTCTTAAAGGTACAAACATTGTCCTGAGACATGGTACATTGGGAAGACCATGCAGACGCTACAACGGATGAATGAACATCGCTCAACAATCACCAGGCAAGAATGTTCTCTTCCAGTCGGGGAACACTTCAGCAGTCACGGGCATTCAGCCTCTGATCTTCGGGTAAGTGTTCTCCAAGGCGGCCTTCACGACACACGACAACGTAGAGTCGCTGAGCAGAGACTGATAGCCAAGTTCCACACACATGAGGACGGCCTCAACTGGGATCTTGGGTTCATGTCACACTATCTGTAACCCCCACGACTTGCCTGGGCTTGCAAAATCTCACTAACTATCCTGGCTGGAGACAATACACATCTCTTTAACCTGTGCTTAACCCTCTCTCCACTCACCTTGTCTGTACCTTTAAGACTTGATTATCTGTAAAGACTCACATTCCAACCATTATTTTGTAAATTGAGTTTGTGTCTTTATAAGCCCTGTTTGTGAACTGAAGTCCCACTCACCTGACGAAGGAGCAGCGCTCCGAAAGCAAGTGGCTTTTGCTACCAAATAAACCTGTTGGACTTTAACCTGGTGTTGTGAGACTTCTTCATGAATCACATAAGCAGATGTTAGGAAGGAGAACCAGAAGTCTCCTTAATGAGGTAGGTCTTAAATCAGGAGAAGGTGGAGAGGTTCAAGGAGGGAATCCCAGAGTTTAGGAACAATAGAAACAGAGAAAATAGAAGCAGGAGGAGGCCGTTCAGCCCTTCGAGCCTGCTCCGCCATTCATTTTGTTCATGGTTGATCATCAAATTCAGTATCCTGATCCCCCCTGTTCCCCCCATATCTTTTGATCCCTTTAGCCCCAAGAGCTATATCTAATTGCTTCTTGAAATTACACAACATTTTGGCCTCGACTACTTTCTCTGGGTGAAGAAATTTCTCCTCAACTCAGTCCTAAAAGGTTTACCCCTTATCCTCAAACTGTGACCCCTAGTTCTGGACCCTCTACCATTGGGAACATTCTTTCTGAATCTACCTTGTCTAATCCTGTTAAAATTTTATAAGTTTCTATGAGAGATCCCCTCTCACTCTTCTAAACTCAAATGAATATATTCCTAAGTGATTATAGGCAACGAATGCAGGAGTGATGAAAACCAGGGTACATAAGAGGCCAGGATTGTAGGAGTGCAGAGATCTTGGAGGATTGTCGGGCTGGAGGGGATGGGGCGGGAGGGGGGTTGTGAAACCACGGAGGGATTTCAAACACGGGATGAGTATTCCAAAACTGAGGCATTGTCAGTCCGGGAGCAGGTCATCGAGCACTGGGGTGAACAGGACTTGGTGTTGGTTAGGATGCGTACAGCAGAATTTTGGATGATCTGAAGCTTAAGGGGGGTAGGACCCGAGTTCTGGTTGTTCAAGGAAATGGGGCGGGATTTTACGGACCCGCTCGAGCGAGATGGAAAATTCCCACCCGAGGTCAACAGACATTTCCATTGTCCACCCCTCGCCCACTCCAATACCGTGGCGGGTGAGGCGGTAGAATCCCAGCGATGGTGCTTTCCCCGTGTCTTGGTTAATCCTTGTCTTTCAACCAATATTAGCCAAAATGGATCATCCATCTTATTATTTTTGGGACCTTGCTGTGTGCAGATTGCTGGCTGTGTTTTGCTGAAGTAACACAGAGTAACTTATGAGTGAATCACTTGGAGACATGTCCAAGGTGCCATGCATAGCTTTCATTTCCTTTTATTTTCCACCATGCAATATTTAGGAGTGCGGGGCATATTGCTGAATAATTGCGTTGGGCATTCCCGAGGAATGTTCCATCTTTACTGGGCGGCTTAATGAGCCAATGAAAAGCTGCAATTTGAAACATGTCTCTTTGAGTACAAGAGTTGGGAAATCATGCTGCAGCTTTATGAAACCTTGGTTAGGCCGCATTTGGAATATTGCGTGCACTTCTGGTCACCGCACTACCAGAAGGACGTGGAAGCTTTGGAGAGTGTGCAAAGAAGGTTCACCAGGATGTTGCCTGGTCTCGGGGGTGTTGACTGTGAGGAGAGGTTGAATAAACTAGGACTGTTTTCACTGGAAAGACGGAGACTGAGGGGAAACCTGATAGGGGTCTGCAAAATTATGAGAGGCATAGACAGGGTGGGTAGTCTGAGTTCTCCCTGTGTCTGCGTGAGTTTCCTCTGGGTGCTCTGGTTTCCTCTCAGTCTAAAAGATGTGCTGGTTAGGTGCATTAGCCGTGCTAAATTCTCCCTCAGTGTACCCGAACAGGCGCCGGAGTGTGGCGACTCAGGGATTTTCACAGTAACTTCATTGCAGTGGTAATGTAAGCCTACTTATGACGCTAATAAATAATTACAAGAAGGTACAGGTTCAAGGTGAGAGGGGGAAAGTTTAAGGGAGATGTGTGGGGGAAGCTTTTCACGCAGAGAGTGGTGGGTGCCTGAGGAGGTGGTGGAAGCAGGCACATTAGCAACATTTGAGGCATCTGGATGGGTACATGAATAGGGAGGGAATAGAGGGATACGGACAAAGTAATGGCAGAAGGGTCTTTTTTTAGTTTAGTTAGGGTATCATGATTGGAGGGCTGAAGGGCCTGTTCCTGTGCTGTATTTTTCTTTGTTCTCAAGGGTGAGGTTTCCTCGCCTACTGAAAGGGTTTCAACAAATAATGCAGGGGATAGAAGGGGAAAGAAAAAGAAGCGCTCCAAAGCATATGGTCCAATGCAGCAGTGTGTATTTGTACTCAGTATGGATCTTCTGGCAGCAACTAAGAGAATGAATCATAAATCTGTGGGCGAGTGCTGACATAGCAGCAGATGGCCTGCTCACAGCTAGTGGGAAACCCTCTGTTGTCTAATTAAGACTCTGTGTCAGGTTATCTGTTCCACATCATTGGCTGCCAAGGGCGAGAGAGGAAGTATTTTCACCGTATGACACATCAAGTATATTCTTCACCCAGGTAAAATGCAGGCCTTTTGTTTGTTTTCCGATGTGGGGAATGGGGGTGGAGATCAGCCTTTGCAGGAAAGGGAAATTGATTTAAAATATTGATACCGCCGAGTGCATGATGTGTTATCATTGTCTGTTTCATTTCATTGGCCATCGCAATTTCAAATTTATTGCCTTTCCTCCGAATGGAAATTTGAATGGGAGCCAAGGTCGGAATGTGTAGCAGGTGTGCTCCGAGTGGGAGCACATTCGCCTCCAGCAATAACAAGGAGGTTATGCATCAGCGACACAGGCAGCACTTCCATCATCTACCTGATCGAAGCACCCCAGAGCAAAATACAAAAAAAACAATGCGGGGAAAAGTCAATGATCAGGCAGGGGATGGGGCTAGCCCATTGCACTGGGGGTGCGCTGACGCCTGCGATCATGGTTTGCCCAGGCTAGGGTAGAGTAAAGGATCAGGGTAGCCAATGAGGTTAAACCGAGGCATTATCTGATGCAATTTTTCAAAGCCAATAACAAGGAGGTTACGCACAGGCCTTTTGCCTAAGATGAAGCACTGGATCAAGCCGGGGATCGGGTGCAATTCCCCATCCTGTCAGCTTGGATCTTGTTTGATCGAGCCCAAGATGGGATGCAAAGCCTTGTCTTGTCAGCTTGGATCTTGTTTGTCCCTCATGTGGGGACCATGATTGGACTTACTTCGAATTGCCCTTTTTGATTAGAAATAAATACCAAAAAAAAAAGTTAGCTTGCACTCAGATGCTGTGTGAGTCTGTTCAGGAGCCGGTTAGACCACAAGCCACACCAGACCAAAGGCAATAGAAACACAGGGCTATAAGATAGGTCATTGTAAGCTTATGCTTGGGATGTGAGCATCCCTGCCAAGTCCGGCATTTATTGCCCATCTCTAACTGTTCTTCAACTGGTAGCGGGGAGTCACCTACAATTGAATGGCTTGCCAAGCCATTTCCGAGAGCAGTTAAGTGTCAACCACGTTGGTTTGAGTCTGGCATCATGGGTAGGCCAGACTGGGTAAGGATGGCAGATTTCCTCCCGAGTCGATGGACAGGATTTTCCGACCATGCTTGCCCCAAAACCAGAAATTCCTGCCCGAGGTCAACAGACCTTAGCATGGTCCAACAAATTTTCTGTCCCATCCGCTACGATTCCCATGGCGGATGGGATGGGAAAATTCCACCCATTGAGTTTTCATGACAATCCAATCGTTTCATGGTCATTGTTAATTTTATTCAGAATTATCAAATGATTGCATTTCATAGAATCCTACAGTGCAGGAGGAGACCATTCGGCCCATCGAGTCTGCACTGACCACAATCCCAGGCCCTATCCCCATAACCCCATGTATTTACCCTGCTAGTCCCCCTGATAATAAGAGGCAATTTAGCATGGCCAATCCACCTAACCCGTACATCTTTGGGCTGTGGGAGGAAACCGGAGCACCCGGAGGAAACCCACGCAGACACGGGGAGAATGTGCAGACTTTGCACAGACAGTCACCCAAGTCAGGAACTGAAACTGAGTCCCTGGCGCTGTGAGGCAGCAGTGCTGACCACTGTGCCACCGTGCTGCCCAAATTGTTTAATTCCTCCAGCCACCAGGATTTGAACTCACCTCACCGGGCTATTAGTAAAGTTTATTTATTGGTCGCAAGTAGGCTTACATTAACATGCAATGAAGTTATTGTGAAAATACCCTAGCCGCCACACTCTGGCGTCTGTTTGGGTACACTGAGGGAGAATTCAGCATGGCCAATGCACCTAACCAGCATGACTTTCAGACTGTGGGAGGAAACCGGAGCACCCAGAGGAAACCCGCGCAGACATGGGGAGAACGTGTAGACTCCACACAGACATTGACTCTAGCCGGGAACTGAACCAGGTCCCTGGTGCTATGAGGCAGCAGTGCTAACCACTGTGCCACCCATAGTCTGGGTCTTTGGATTACTAGTCCAGTGGCATTACAAGTACAGTACTTTCCCTCCGCAATCTGTTATATGTGTCCCTGGTCAGAACTGCTCTGCTCTCTCTGCACATATATTAACATTCCTCACTGCCAGGTGAATGCCAGTTAAATGGCAATGTTTAGAACAATGCCAGGTCTTCGCCACACCTCAGCCAAGTGACCACTATTCAAGAATGAGCCTTGATACTCGGGAACTAAAGTAAACCCATCAAGGTTGTACTGCCAGGGTTGAAAATCAAGCTGAACCCAGTTCTCTAGGATCTGGAATTAATACTGGCGTTTCCTTGGGCTTAGTAAGGGGTAGTAATTGTAAGGATTGGTGACCACCAGTTAGTATAAGAATTATACTGGTTTATTTACAAGCATATAAATATACAAAGGACTTCCATGATCTTAACGCTTCTAGATCTAGGATCTACTCTGTCCGCAAAAGCCTGCGCTCTGTGCTGAGATCCCAACGCTCATTCCCCATGGGATGATCGGGTCACATGACCCTCCTGATGTGCACCCCTTAAAGGGGCCGGCTGTTACATTAGGGATAGAACCACACCGAGAAATGCAGCATCTCCAGGCAGAAAGCCTTGGACTCCTTACGGGGGATTCTCCGGCCGCGCTCACCTGAAAACCGGAGTTTCCCATCCAACCTCAATGGAACTTTACGTGGTCCGTCCCCTGCCCGCTAGAATTCCAGTGGTGGGCGGGATGGAAGAATTCTAGCCCTTATGTTGAAAGCTCCCGCATCTGTGGTCTCTCATTTTCATTCCTTGCCTCTCATACACCAGTAAAAAAAGGCATGCCGAACTTTTTGGTGGCGGCAGCAGGGAGATCAGGAGTGGGATTTTCCAGCTGCATGCGCCCCAAGACTGAAAATTCCCACCCGAGCTCAATGAACCTTTAAATGATCCACCTAATTTTCTGTCTCACCCTCTACAATTCCCGAGGAATGGGAAATTTTTGCCCAGGTTTTCAAAAGTCAAAACTTCTTAATTCCAGATTTTTTTTATTGAATTCAAATCCCACCCGACCAGAACATTAGCTGAGTTTCTAGATTGATAATCTAGTGATAATACCACTAGGCCATCGCCGACACCTCAACTTTCTCAGAAGACTAGGGAAATTTGCCATGTCAGCTACGACTCTCACCAACCTTTACAGTGACACCATAGAAAGCATTCTTTCTGGTTGTGCCACAACTTGGTATGGCCTCTACTCTGCCCGAGACCGCAAAAAAACTACAAAAGGTTGTGAATGTAGCCCAATCTGTCATGCAAACCAGCCTCCCATCCATTGACTCTGTCTACACTTCCTGCTGCCTCGGCAAAACAGCCAGCATAATTAAGGATCCAATGCACCCCGGACATTCTCTCTTCCACCTTCTTCCGTCGGGAAAAAGATACAAAAGTCTGAGGTCTCGTACCAACTGATTCAAGAACAGCTTCTTCCCTGCTGCCATCTTTGAATGGACCTATCTTGCATTAAGTTGACCTTTCTCTACACCCTAGCTATGACTGTAACACTACATTTTGCACTCTCTCCTTTCCTTCTCTATGAACGGTATGCTTTGTATGGCGTGCAAGAAACAATACTTTTCATTGTATGCTAATACACGTGACAATAATAAATCAAATCCTCTATCTAGATCTTGGGACCGAGGAAGCTGAAGATACAGCTGACAAGCAAGTATGTTACTTATTCAGTGAGACAACCTGGAAAAACCTATTGAGTAGCAGATGAGCCCAAGTGTCGGTTCTCTCATCTTTCAACCTGATGTGCACTTGAATTGTCGAAATAGGATGGAAGTAATACAAATGAAAATGTCCTGGAAAGATGAATTGTCCACTCGAGTTGATTGCAGAGCAACTGCCAAAAGAAGAAGTCAAATCAAGAGGCAGAAAAAGAAATCAATTGTGCTGTCGAGTTTCAGAGACAGTTCAAGGCTGTCAATTCCATTTTAAGTCACCCCTTCGCTCCCCTTTGGGAAATTGTTAAAACCTCTTTCATCTGCTTGCTTTCAATGCATATCGTCAGACATCTGCTCCCTGGTCTTTGAGTCAGAGGCTTGTGGGTCCAAGCCCCATATCAGAGACTTGAACATATCATTTAGACTGACACTCTCTCTGTAGTACTGAGGGAGCAGTGCGATCGCACTTGCGCCAGGCTTTTGGATGAGATGTTAAACCCAGGCATCAGTTGCTCACTCCAGAGGGGATGAAAGATTAGCCAGGCACTCTTTGAAGAGTAGGGGAGTTCTCTCATGTTTCCCGGCCAATATTTATCCCCCGACCAACATCTCTTAAACAGATTCCTAACCTTCATTGGTATTCATGAGATTTTGTGTCTATAAAGTAGCTGTCATTTGTCCCATATTAAACCAGTGACTACACTTCAAAAATATTTCATTGGTTGTAAAGCTCTTTCTCTCTCTCGTTCTCTTTCTCTCTCTCGTTCTCTTTCTCTCTCTCGTTCTCTTTCTCTCTCATTCTCTTTCTCTCTCTCTCTTTCTAACATGCACACCTGCATAAGGACATTAAGAACCTAAGACATAGCAACTTCTGTAGGCCATTCAGCCCCTTGAACCTGCTCTGCCCTTCAAGATCACGACTAGCCTCCTCCAGCTTTCTGTACTACCACCCCACCATCTCTCCACACCCCCCATGTCAAGCACCATTTTGATACAGCTTCCTCATATCCTGTCACCTGTTAAAGGAGACAGAGTACTAACTGGGGGAATACTTTTAGTCAAAATGATCCTCTAATATCAGTATAAAAAGGTACACAACATTATTGCTGCAACAGAAACATGCCATTTTCAGTTGTCTTCCCTCCAGTGACAACCATGGTTGGGAGGAACAATCTGTGTCCCCTCATAACACTGTGTTCTTTACTAGCCATGATGTGGAGATGCCGGCGTTGGACTGGGGTAAAAGCAGTAAG
Organism: Mustelus asterias; assembly: GCF_964213995.1. NCBI lineage: Eukaryota > Metazoa > Chordata > Chondrichthyes > Carcharhiniformes > Triakidae > Mustelus > Mustelus asterias. The sequence continues at coordinate 9,621,305 of NC_135824.1, forward strand.
AAGTTTAACAACACCAGGTTAAAGTCCAACAGGTTTATTTGGTAGCAAAAGCCACACAAGCTTTCGGAGCTCCAAGCCCCTTCTTCAGGTGAGTGGGAATTCTGTTCACAAACAGGGCATATAAAGACACAAACTCAATTTACATGAATAATGGTTGGAATGCGAATACTTACAAGTAATCAAGTCTTTAAGAAACAAAACAACGTGAGTGAGAGAACAACAGAATTCCCACTCACCTGAAGAAGGGGCTTGGAGCTCCGAAAGCTTGTGTGGCTTTTGTTACCAAATAAACCTGTTGGACTTTAACCTGGTGTTGTTAAACTTCTTACTTTCTTTACTAGCAGCAGGAAGAGTGATCTGGGAGCGCATCCAGAGGTGGCCCAAGTGGAAATGTTACTGTTCAGTCATACAGTCTTTTCCAATGATCCTTCATTTGTTGTAGAGGAGAGTGGGTTACTGTAAGGAGGGTAGAACAAACATTTCTTTCGGTTCCAGGTCAAATTTTAAACTTTATAAATTATTGATTAATATTTCTGATTTTTACATTACAGGAAGGATGTTTGGGGTGGCACAGTGGTTAGCACTGCTGCCTCACAGCACCAGGGATCTGGGTTCAATTCCCGGCTTGGGTCACTGTTTGTGTGGAATTTGCACGTTCTCCCCGTGTCTACGTGGGTTTTCTTCGGGTGCTCCAGTTTCCTCCCACAGTCCAAAGATATGCAGGTCAGGTGAGATTTTCACCCTTTGTTGCATTTTATTTTAGTGTGAACATAATGCTTACTAAGGTGATGGGTATTATTGTTCGGGAAAGGAACATTTGATACGTAGGTTATACACAGCATAATGTAGATGTGTGCCTCATGTCCCATCTCAGGAACATACCCACCATTTTAGTGAGCAATTGTTCTGTTCCCCACGCTGCAATGTGCTGTAGAATAGCCAATTTAAGTGCAGTTTATCGCTATGGGCCAATTCCCACCAGTTAGTGGAGTGAGACTGCCCGAGCTAATTTAGCTCAATGTGGTTACGATCAACAGACAGAGAAAGCATTGTGATCTTCCAAATTGGATGATGAATGCTTTACACAGGGAGCTTGAAGAACACCGAATTCTCGAGCATAAGTGCCCATTGGGGAAGGTGCAATAGCATCATTTGAGGGGGATTTGAACAAATACCAAAAAAGGAAATATAAAAGAATATTAAAATTGCTAAGGAGGAAAAGAACCCAAGAGTCGTCGACTTGTCCAAGCCATGCACAGCAGCAATCAACAAAGGATATTGCATTACATTCTCAAAACTGGGACGTTTAAGTCAAAGGGCATATTGATCAAACTATAATGGTTCTTGTCTGCTGAAAAGATCAAAACATGAGTGAACATCATTCACAAGCTTGTCAAAACAGGCTGGGGTGTAAAAGTCATTGCCCTTTGTGTCCTACTGTAGCTCTGATCTTCTCCACAGCTGAAAATGAGATACTGATGTGGCTTCAATTCCTCTCACCAAACTCATTGACACATCACTTCATTCAGTAATGAGGGCACTCACTGGAGCTCTAAGACCAACTGCAGTTCAGTGATTACCAGCCCTTTCAAATATCGCCCCTCCCTCCATTTAATGGGACGCAGGAACATCACTATTAACATCAGCAGCAACTTGGACCTGCCCCTACATAGGGGCAGCTCGGTGGCACAGTAGTTAGCACTGCTGCCTCACAGCACCAGGGACCTGGGTTTGATTCCCAGCCTCGGGTCACTGTGTGTGGAGTTTGCAGATTCGCCGTGTCTGCATGTATTTTGTCCGGGTGCTCCGGTTTCTTCCCACAGTCCAAAGATGTGCAGGTTAGGTTTGTTGGCCGTGTTAAATTGCCCATTAGTGTTAAGGGGATTAGGAAGGGTAAATGCGTGGGATTACAGGGATAGGGCCTGGGTGGGATTGTAGTTGGCACAGACTCAATGGGCCGAATGGCCTCCTTATGCACTATAGAGATTCTATGGAGACCTTCAAAACCTTCCACAACTCACCGCATGTCTGTACAAAACCCCCTCAAGACATGAACTGAATATCTCCAACTCCATTACATTGATGAGACCTGGAGGAGTGTTTGTGTAGAAAACAGCCTCCCCAAATAAACACACTGGCCGAGATTTCTGGGGGACCCGAAATACCCATCCAAAGACAACCCCTGTCCATAAGAATGTACAGTGAATAGTTCTACTCGTGGACAAGACCAGGAGAAAAGTACCATACATACAAGATAGTCACTAATAAATACACTCAGGAATTCAGAACAATCATCTTCATTCAGAGAATGGCAACAGTATGGAACTCTCTATCATGTGGAATACTTGAGTCAAATGACATAGGCACATTTCTGGGGAAGCCAAATAAACAGATGGGGGAGCAAGAAATAGAAGGATATATGGATGGTATTTGATGGCAATGTATGAGAAGAGGCTTAATCTCTGGCACGAACCTGTTGGGCTGAGTGGTCTATTTTTGTACTGTAAATGTTTTGTGATAGATTGCCAACCATTGGATACAATGCATGGAAACTTGGGCTTGGGCAGAAGGGAGCTTCCAAGGTACCTAAAATTGGTAATATTATAGAAAATGTTTACCTAGGATATTACCTGAAATTAAACAGAGGATGCCGACCTCGGGGGACATGTGTTCCGTAATAAAGTCTTCAGAGGCAGAAGTTCCTGTACCAAAATCCCTTTATTTACAACTCAAACAGCAGTACACAGGGTGCTAGCAGTCTGTCTCCAGGGGGTGTCAGAGGAACTGACAATCCTGGTCCAAGGCAAAGACTCTCTGATTGGCCCATCAATTGGATCCTTAATCAGGGAGCTCATATTCCAATAGGCCAACCTCAAAGGCCTGATTAAAGTCATTACCAGGTTCAAATGAGTAAAAACAAAATCATAATTTTATGACTGACGGCAGGAAATATTTCCCCATTTGAAGAATGACCAATTTGTTGGATAAATGTTCAGATGAAACAATGGAGGTGAATCATTTGTGAGAGCGTGACATGAGGATCCTCCTCAGATGGATGACGATGGGTTAAGTGGTCTTCCACACCTGTAATTATTTTGTGATGCAGTGGAAAAGGAGAGACAGTCAAAGGCGAGATTTCTCTCTCCACTGATGCTGGCCTGACCTGCTGAGTACAAAGAACAAAGAAAATTACAGCACAGGAACAGGCCCTTCGGCCCTCCAAGCCTGCACTGGCCATGCTGTCTGACTGGACTAAAACCCCCTACCCTTCCGGGGACCATATCCCTCTATTCCCATCCTATTCATGTATTTGTCAAGATGCCGTGGGGCGGCACGGTAGCACAGTGGTTAGCACTGCTGCTTCACAGCTCCAGGGTCCCGGGTTCGATTCCCAGCTCGGGTCACTGTCTGTGTGGAGTTTGCACGTTCTCCTCGTGTCGGCGTGGGTTTCCTCCGGGTGCTCCGGTTTCCTCCCACAGTCCAAAGATGTGCGGGTTAGGTTGATTGGCCAGGTTAAAAATTGCCCCTTAGAATCCTAAAATGCGTAGGTTAGAGGGATTAGCGGGTAAATATGTGGGGGTAGGGCCTGGGTGGGATTGTGGTCGGTGCAGACTCAATGGGCCGAATGGCCTCCTTCTGCACTGTAGGGTTTCTGTGATTTCTACTTCTATGAAAAGTCACTATTGTATCCGCTTCCGAGTATTTCCGGCATTTTCTGTTCTGTAGACAAGCAAAAACAAGATTGACCAAGGGACATTTTTTGGCACTGTAATTTCGATGATACATGGTCTTGGCCTTGGCTCCATTGGAAGCCAGGCTTCAGAAAGAAAACATGTCACCATCAGACCCGCTGCAGCATGTAGTCTGACATTACTAATAAACTCGTGATTGAATGTATTTTTTATTCATCTTGATTGTTCACATCGTTCTGACATCTCCTTCAGTTAATAAAATAGTTGCTTGTGGCTACTTCGTCAAATAGGAAGGAAAGTCATGCCAAACCTTTTCCATATTTAGTTAATATACTTCATTATTTCCATCCTGGGGGTTACAGTTATATAAGATCCAGTTCCCAGGATATTGATATCAGTAATTTAGAGTTCGTTACTGCCCACTGTGATTAGAAAATTTGATGCAGCTTACACTTTGTCATAATTGTCAACACACATTCATTTGTGTAGGTAACATAAGTAATTACGTACAGATGTTCTTGTTTCTCTTCCCGCACCTAGTGGTGCGCAAGACAGACTTGTTTCGGATTCCATAGTGAGGTTTTTCCTGGAATGTTAGTCTGTCGCTGGGGGCTTATAGCTTGAGGGGCACAAACTCCACATCAAGCATGTCTGACCGGGAGTCTTTCCCGCTCTTATCATCAGCCACTGGGGTGTTTGGAAGGATTTTGCAGGTTGACACTCAACTTGTTTGACTGCACTCTGAACACGCCTTCCTCAGCCATCAAGTCCTGGGGTGGGACTCAAAGTAAGAGTTTTAACAACACCAGGTTAAAGTCCAACAGGTTTATTTGGTAGCAAATGCCATTATGGCATTTGCTACCAAATAAACCTGTTGGACTTTAACCTGGTGTTGTTAAAACTCTTACTGCGTTTACCCCAGTCCAACGCCGGCATCTCCACACTGTGGGACTCAAACACAGAGCTTCTGGTTCAGAGGCAGGGATGCTACCTACTGTGCCATAAGACCTCTTCATGTACTCTTGTACCTGTGGCTTAATGACTCTGATCTTAGCGTTACTGTTACCTACTCTAATTTTATTATTTGAGTTACAGCAACTTCTGACCTTTGCTTTTCTCCATTCCCTTTCCATTCCATCTTCACTCTTTTCTCCACTCCTTCTTTCTCCATTTCCTCTTTCGACCTCCTTTCCTTGTCTTTAACCATCTCTTCCAATTTCTCCTTCTGTCCTCTCCTATCCTTATCTTTCCTTTCACCTGCCCTACTTTTTTTTTGTTCCTGGGATGTGAGCATTATTGGCAAGATCAGAATTCACTGCCCATTGCTAATTGCCATTAAGAAAGTGGTGGTGAGCCGCTTTCTTAAACCGTGGCAGTCCAAGTGGTGTAGGTAGACCCACAGTACTGTCAGGAGGGGAGGTCTAGGATATTGACCCAGTGACGGTGAAAGAACAGCAAAATAGTTCCGAGTTAGGCTGGTGTGTGATTGAAGGGGACCGAGTGGGTGGTTGTTATCCCATGCGTCAGCTGCCCTCGTACTTTTGTGGGTTTGGAAGGTGCGAGCGAATGAGTCTTGGTGAGCCATTGTAGTGCATCTTGTAGATGGTACACACTGCTGCCACTGTGTGCAAGTGGTGGAGGGAGTGAATGTTAAAAGTGGTGGTTGGGTGCTGATCAAGCAGGTTGTTTTCATAGAATCACAACAGTGCAGAAGGAGGCCATTCGGCCCATCATATCTGCACCGACCCACAATCCCACCCAGGTCCTATTCCCATAACCCCACTGCTAACCCCTGACACTAGGGTCAATTTAGCATGGCCAATCAACCTAACCCACATATCTTTAGACTGTGTGAGGAAACCCACGCAAACACGGGGAGAATGTGCAAACTCCACACAGACAGTGACCCAAGCCAGGAATCGAACCTGAGTTCCTGGTACTGTGAAGCAGCAGTGCTAACCACTGTGCCACCGTGCCGTTGGAAAATTGCACTAATACAGGCAGATAGTCTGATTGCACCTTGTGGAAGGTGGACAGATTTTGGGGAGTCAACAGGTGAGTTACTCGCTGCAGAATCCGCAGCCTCTGACCTATTCTTGTAACCACAGTATTTATATGGTTGATCCATTTCAGTTTCTGCTCAATGGATGTTGACGGGGATTCAGCGATGGTAATGCCTGCTTTCCCTTCTCTTTCCTCATGCCATAAAAATCCCTACAGTATAGCAGGAGGCCATTCGGCCCATTAGGTCTGCACTGCAACTATTTTCTCCTCTTCCCCTCTCAACCTCCTGACCTTCCCTTTCCTCTGCACCCTGTCCCTTCCCCACCACCTACTCCTGCTCTCTGCTCCCAATAACTAATAAGATTACAATATGCTCATTATATCACCAGATGATTTTATTATTTACAGAATATATTAATTATGGCAGAAAGTTGCATTAAAAAGTATAGGCTCATTGGTCACTTTGGGGTAAATTACATGTCCGGTGTTGCATTAGAAACATGCAAGACATCCCAGTCAGTGGTCTCCATACGTCTGGACTGCCCAGGTGGGAGGTGATAGGTGAGGGAATAATCAGCTAGATTACTTGTTTCTGGGCAGCAGGGTGACACAGTGGTTAGCACTGCTGCCTCACAGTGCCAGGGACCCACGTTCAATTCCGACCTCGGGTCTCTGTCTGTGTGGAGTTTGCACATTTTCCTTGTGCCTGCATGGGTTTCCTCCGGATGCTCCGGTTTCCTCCCACACTCTAAAGACGTGCTGTCAGAGGGTTAGCAGGGTAAATAAGTAGGTTTCCAGGGATAGGGCCTGGGTCGGATTGTGGTCGGTGCAGACTCAAAGGGCCAAATGGCCCCCTTCTGCTCTGTTGGGATTCTATGATTTTATGATCACCATCAAGAAATCTCTACTTAAAGGATAAAACCTTGGATATCAGACAAGGATGCGATATAGTTTCATCACTTTACCTCATGGTGTCAAAAGCCTGCAGACATTCACTGGCCTAGGCTTGTAAGGGAAGTTGGTTGCTACATCCATCCAGAGTCTGTTGGTGGGATATGAAACCAGAGGTTTGTGCCAGAATTCTCCAGCCTCCCATCAGCGGGTTTCTCAGCAGCAAGAGCCGACGTGCCGTTCACTGGCCACTTGATCTCCTGGCCCCAACGCTGTCAATGGGATTTCCCATTGTAGCCACCCCATGTCACTGGGAAACCCATGGCAGGGTACACTGCTGGTGGGACCAGAGAATTTGCGAATAGTGAACAGCTGGAGAAGGCGGCATGGTGGCACAGTAGTTAGCACTGCTGCCTCACAGCGCCAGGGACCTGCGTTTGATTCCCGGTTTGGGTCACTGTGTGGAGTTTGCACATTCTCCCCGTGTCTGTGTAGGTTTCACCGCTCGACAATCACCAGGCAAGACTGTTCTCTTCCTGTTGGGGAGCACTTCAGCGGTCACAGGCATTCGGCCTCTGATATTCGGGTAAGCGTTCTCCAAGGCGGCCTTCACGACACACGACAGTGCAGAGTCGCTGAGCAGAAATTGATAGCCAGGTTCCGCACACCTGAGGATGGCCTCAACCGGGATATTGGGTTCATGTCACACTATCTGTAACCCCCACAACTTGCCTGGACTTGCAAAATCTCACTGGCTGTCCTGTCTGGAGACAATACACATCTCTTTAACCTGTGCTAAATGCTCTCTCCACTCACCTTGTCTGTACCTTTTAAGACTTGATTAGCTGTAAAGACTCGCATTCCAATCATTATTCATTATTCTGTAACTTGAGTTTGTGTCTTTATATGCCCCGTTTGCTGTTTGTTAGCAGATCTCCCACTCATCTGACGAAGGAGCAGCGCTCCGAAAGCTAGTGGCGTTTGCTACCAAATAAACCTGTTGGACTTTAACCTGGTGCTGTTAGACGCCTTACTAGGTTTCCTCCCACAGTCTAAAGATGTGCAGGTTAGGTTGATTGGCTATTCTGAATTGACCCCAATGTCAGGGGATTAGCAGGGTAAATATGGGGGGTTGCAGGAGTGGGGCCTGGGTGGGATTGTGTTCAGTGCAGACTTAATGGGCCTCTTCTGCACTGTCAGGATTCTATGATTCCTTGTTAATAGCTTTATTCATAGAATATAGCATAACATATCTGCTTCCAACACCAAGCAGTCTCTACTTAAATGTGGTCAAAGTACGGAATTAAACAAAAACCTTCACCTGTGTATCTAAATAACGTAATATACCATTAACAATAGTCACTTGGAGGTGACAAATGTTCTGAAACATGTGGCTGGTGAGAGCCAGTATTGCTGGGGGAGTGAAGTCAAGTAATTGGAGATGGAAAATAAGTTGTTTCTCAGGAAGGGCCAAGATGGGAATTAAGTTGAAGTTAGGTTAAGAGGCTAGGCCTTGGAGCCACACTGATAACGGAAGGCCAAACTCCTCTCTGCAGGAAATTTCTTTCCAGTTTAAGGCTGTAGGGAAGATTTTCAATTATATTCAGCCTCATACATTGTGCTACTTAAGTTTGGTCTGTGTAGGTGGTTTAGCAGACAGTGAAGAATGTTGTTTTAGCATCAAATAACATTACCTGTTGTTAGCAATTTATCTTACTGAAGACTGATTGAAAACTCTATTTAACATTAAGAAGGGATCCTGACGGGATATTAATCCTATGCCACTCGATATTCTAGGTGCAAGAGGCATTACCTTCTTCCTACCTCATGCTGGTAATGCACGTGCACATAGGAACATATAGGGACGTAGGACCTAGGAGCAGGAATGGGCCATTTGGCACTTGGAGCCAGCTCTGCCATTCAGTAAGACCATGGCTGATCTGGTTGTGGTCTCAACTCAACTTTCCTGTCTTCCCCCGCAAAAAAAGGGGCAGCAGGTGGGCATGGTGATTAGCATTGCTGTCTCACAGCTCCAGGCACCTGTGTTCGAATCCTGGCTTGCGTGAGTGTGTGGTGTTTGCACATTCTCCCCTGTGTCTGCGTGGGTTTCCTCTGGGTGCTCCAGTTTCCTCCCACAGTCTGAAAGACGTGCTGGTTAGGTGCATTGGCCATGCTAAATTCTTCCTCAGTGTACCCAAACAGGTGCCAGAGTGTGGTGACTAGGGGATTTTCGCAGTAACTTCATTGCAGTGTGAATGTAAGCCTACTTGTGACAACAATAAATAACCTTAAATTTAAAACTTAAAAACCCTTCTTGATCAAAAATCTATCTAATTCAGCCTTGAATAAATTCCAATATGGAAATAAACTCCACTGTTTTATGGGAAAGAGAATTCCACAGACTAGCGACCCACTGAGAAAAAAAAAGATCTCCATCTTCATCTTAAACAGTAAACCTCTTACTTTTAAACTGTGTCTCCTAAATTTAATCTCCCCCACAAGAGGAAACATCTTCCTGGTATTCACCCTATCAAGTCCCCTCAGGATCTTGTATGTTCCAATAAGATGACCTCTCATTCTCCAATGGATATTGGCCCAACCGGCCCAGTCTTTCTTCATAAGATAAGCCTTTCAGGAATGAGATGAGCAAACCTTCCCTGAACTGTTTCTAATACAATTATATCCTTTTTCAAATAAGAACTAAACTGTACACAATACTCCAGATGTGGTCTGACCAAGGCCCCGTACAGCTGCAGTAAAGCTTCCCTATTTTTATATTCCATTCCCTTCGCAATAAATGTCAACATTGAGTACAAGCATTGGGAAATTTGACTACAAGTGTTGGGAAATCATGTTGCAGCTATATAAAACTTTGGTTAGGCCGCATTTAGAGTATTGCATGCAGTTCTGGTCACCACACTACCAGAAGGATGTGGAAGCTTTGGAGAGAGTGCAAAGAAGATTCACCAGGATGTTGCCTGGTCTTGAGGGTGTTGACTATGAGGAGAGGTAGAATAAATTAGGATTGTTTTCACTGGAAGGACGGAGGCTGAGGGGAAACCTGATAGAGGTCTACAAAATTATGAGGGGCATGAACAGAATGAATAGTCAGAGGCTTTTTCCCAGGGTGGTAGTGTCAATTACAAGGGGGTACAGGTTCAAGATGAGATGGGGAAAGTTTAAGGGAGATGTGCGGGGTAAGTGTTTCAGGCAGAGAGCGGTGGGTGCCTGGAATGCGCTGCCAGAGGTGGTGGTGGTGGAAGCGGGCACACCAGCAACATTTAAGAGGTATTAGGATAGGTACATGAATCGGGAGGGAATAGAGGGATATGGGCCAAGTAAGGGCAGAAGGTTTTTTTTTTAGTTTAGTTAGGGCATTTTGATCAGCAAAGGCTTGGAAGGTTGAAGGACCTGTTCCTGGCTGTACTTTTCTTTGTTCTTTTGTATTCCATTTGCCTTCCTAATCCCTTGTTTGCGCCAATTTGTGATTCATGTACCAGATCCCTCTGTACAGCAGAGTCCTGCAATCTCTCTCCATTTAAATAACACACTGTTTTTCTATGCTTCTTGAAAATGTGGACAAGTTCACATTTTCCCACATTATAGTCCATCAGCCAAATTGACCATTCACTTAACCCATCCAAATCCCTTTGTAGACTCTTCATCTCCCCTTGACGAATGATGTCATTGGCAGATCTAGCTACCGTACATTCAGTCTCTTGATCCAAGTCATTGGCATAGATTGTAAATAGTTGCAAAAAACATATGGGGAGGGGAGGTGATGGCCTAATGGTGTTACTGCTCGACTATCAATCCAGAAACTCAGCTAATGTTCTGGGGACCCGGGTTTGAATCCCACTGCGGCAGATGGTGGAATTTGAATTCAATAAAAGATTATGAAGCTATTGTCGATTGTTGGAAAAAAAACATCTGGTTCATTAATATCCTTTAGGGAAGGAAATCTGCCACCCTTGCCCGGTCTGGCCTACATGCGACTCCAGAGCCAAAGCAATGTGGTTGGCTCTCAACTGCCCTTGGGCAACTAGGGATGGACAATAAATGCTGGCCAGCCGGCGATGTCCATGTCCCATGGATGAACAAAAGAAAAGAATTAGGAGCAGGAGTAGGCCATTTTACCCCTTGGCCCCATTCTTCCTCCATTCATTAAGATCATGCCAGACCTGATAGTGGCCTCCACATTCCCATCTTCCTCTGATAACCTTCGACTCCCTTGAGTCAAGGATCTATCTACCTCTGCCTTGAAAGTACACAATGACTCCGCCTTCACCACTCTTTGCGGAAGAGAGTTCCAAAGACTCATCACCCTCCAAGAGAAAAAATATTTCTCCTCATCTGTCGTAAATGCGAGGCCCCTTACTTTTAAACGTTACCGTTAGTTCTAGTTTCCCCACAAGGGGAAATATCCTCTCAGCATCCATTGTGTCAAGTCACCTAAGGATCTTAAATGTCTCAACAAAACAACCTCTTATTCTTTTAAACTTCAATGGATGCACCCTATCTAACCATTCCTAATTAGATAAAATTCCAGGTATCAGTTGAGGCCCAGCACTGATCCCTGAGGCACTCCACTAGTTGCAGCTTGCCAACCCAAAAAAGACCAGTTTATCTCTACTTCCTTTTAGCTAATCAGTCCTTTATCCATGCTAGTATCTCCTCTCTCCACCAACCCCCCCCCCCCCCCCCCCCCCATTCCATGAGCACTTACTTGGTGCAGTAACCTTTGATGTGTAACCTCATCAAATGCCTCGTCTACAGGTGTACACCACATCTACATGTTCCCCTTTATCCTCCTTGCTTTAATATTGATAAGTGCGATTTTCCACAAAACCACATTTACTCTGCCTGATCCCGTTGTGATTTTCTAAGTATCCTGCAATAACCTCTTGATTTTCAGGTATCTTCAGAAAATTTTCTAAGTCTTCGACAGTGAAGACAGACACAAAATACAAGTTTAATGCTTCTGCCATTTCCTTCTTTTCCATTATTAATTCCCTAGAAATCACTCCTTAGAGGACCAGTGTGATGATTTGGACAAGTGGCCTCAGACAGTGAATGCAAATTGAAATCTATTCGGAGTGGTGTTCGAATCTCAATGCTGCCAAACTTTCAAGGGGGGCACGGTGGCATAATGGTTAGCACTGATGCCACGGACCCAGGTTCAATTTCTTGGGTCACTGTGTGAAGTTTGCACTTTCTCCCCGTGTCTGCATGGGTTTCCTCTGGGTGCTCAGGTTTCCTCCCACAGTCCAAAGATGCGTGGGTTAGGTTGATTAGTCATACTAAATTGCCCTTTAGTGTCAAGGGGATCAGCAGAGTAAATGTGTGGGGTTACGAGAAGAGGGCCTGGGTGGAATTGTGGTCAGTACAGAGTCAATGAGCCAAATGGCCTCCTTATGTACGGTAGGGATTCTATGACCAACACTCACTTTAGTTATAAAAATCAGAAAATGCAGGTAAAACTCGGCAGGACTGGCAGCATCTGTGATGAGAGAAACAGAATTAACGGTCGATATTTTACGAACTTGCTCGGGCAAGGCTAGTAAAATCCCGCCCGAGGCCAACAGAGAGTTCCATTCTGTGAGCCACGCCCACCCCGAAGTCAGGGCGGGCGTGGCAGTAAAATTCCAGCAAACAGTTCAAGTCCATGTGACTTCTTCAGAATTAAAGAGACAGTAAGAAGTCTCACAACACCAGGTCAAAGATTTATTTGGTGATTGCAAATAAATTGTTGGACTTTAACCTAGTGTTGAGAGACTTCTTACTGTGCCCACCCCAGTCCAACACCAGCATCTCCACATCAGAGTTAAAGAGAGGGAGAAATGCGATGAGTTTTATACTGTTCAAGAGGGGCTGGTTCAGGTGGAGCAAAGTGGAAGGTCAGGAACAGGTGGGAGTTAGGAGAAATTCAACAAAGATGATTTGGGCATAAGACAAAGGGAGTGTTAATGGTAGTGTAAATGATGATAAAGATGATGTGGATGGTGACATGAAGGCAAGGTAGCAGAATGTGTTAATAGCACAACAAAGGTCAGTGCTCAGTGAAAGAAAACTGAAGAGCAAGTGACAGATGGCCTGTGGGGGAGGGGATGATGCATTGGGACAAAGCATTTGGATTAAAAGGGATTAAGATGGAGACAGTTCACAATCTGAAGTTGTTGAATTCAATGTTACACCCGGAATTGCAGCGTTTCCTTCCAACTGATACTATCCACAAGTTTAACTTTCATTAATTGGTGTCACAAGTAGGCTTATGTTGTGAAAATCTCCGGCGCCTGTTCGGGTACACTGAGGGAGAATTTAGCATGGCTAATGCACCTAACCAGCACGTCCTTCAAACTGTGGGAGGAAACCGGAGCACCTGGAGCAATAAAAACAAATTACTGCAGATGCTGGAATCTGAAACCAAAAGAGAAAACGCTGGAAAATCTCAGCAGGCCTGACAGCATCTAAGGAGAGAAAAGAGCTGACATTTCGAGTCAAAGCTTGTCAAAGCTTTGACAAAGGGTCATCTGGACTCGAAACGTCAGTTCTTTTCTCTCCTTAGATGCTGCCAGGCCTGCTGAGATTTTCCAGCATTTTGTCTTTTGGCACCTGGAGGAAACCCACACAGACATGGGGAGAATGTGCAAACTCCACACAGAGAATGACCAGAGCCGGGAATCGAACCTGGGTCCCTGGTGCTGTGAGGCAGCAGCGCTAACCACTGTGCCACCCCCCCGTTAGCCATGGGTGATGTATCCTTCTCAAAGAGTCATTCTTTCTCACTGGGATAAGTCTTTGCTGAGAGTTATTAAATAGCTCCTTCAAAATCTATCACTGCATTTCTATTGATGTTTCTTTTTAACCTGGTTTGCAATTTACTTCAGTCAACTCGTCTTTCAGAACATGTATTTACGTTTAAAACACTAGTTTTTGACCCATACTTCTCATTTTCAAACCGAATGTCAAATTCTATTATGCTATGATCGCTGTCACCTACAGACTCCATTACCACGAGGCCATTGATTAATCTTATCTCATTGCACATTACTAGGTCCAGAATAGCCTGTTCTGTGGTTGCTGGTAAAATATATTGCTCTAAGAATTGTCCTCAATATACTCTATGATCTCATTTTCCAGGCTACACGCCCATTTATTTCTGCCCATCTATTCTGTCCTGCAGTTAGAAGGTCTATAAATTGCCCCTCCAAGTATCCTCTTGCCTCTCCTATTTCTTATCTCTACCCAAACTGATTGTACATCTTGCTCTTTTGAGCTAATGTCATCCTTAATCAACAGAATTACCGTAGCATCTTTTCCTAGCTTCCTATCTTTCCAAAATGTCAAATGCCCTTCAATATTCAAGTCCCAGGCTTTGTCACTTTGCAACCACGGGTGGGATTTTCCAACCGCAATTGCACCAAGGCTGGAAAATCCCGCCCAAGTTCAACGGAATTTTGCATGGTCCATGGCCCACCCAGTAACATTCCCGTGTGGGCAGGATGGTAAAATTCTGCCCCATGTCTTCTAAATAACTTAGTAAGAGTTTTAACAACACCAGGTTAAAGTCCAACAGGTTTATTTGGTAGCAAATGCCATTAGCTTCTGGAGCGCTGCTCCTTCATCAGATGGAGTGGAAATCTGCTCTCAAACAGAGCACAGAGACACAAAATCAAGTTACAGGATACTGATTAGAATGCGAATCTCTACAGCCAACCATAAATAGCTATCAGGTCAAACATATGTATTTCTAACTGCTCTCAATTCATTATCTTGTTATGGGTGTTGTGTGCATCCAGATAAAAAGCTACCCAGTACCATTTTTGCCATCTTTGGTCTTATTTGCTCTGATCCTTCCTGCCACACTCTCGGGGGGGGGGGGCGGGGGGGGGGGGGGGGGCGGGGGGGGGGGGGGGGCGGGGGGGGGCGGGGGGGGGGGCGGGCGGGGGGGGGGGCGGGCGGGGGGGGGGAAGAGTTGGGGGGGAGATGCTCGCGGTCCCAGAGACTTCAGACCTGGGCCCGCTAAGTGTATTTAAAATATATGGAGAGGCTCATTTAAATAATTCATGCGCCTCCTCAATGATTTCCGGCATAGACACCCAGCACGGATCTTGTGGATCGGGCGTCGCTGGAATCTCCTGGCCTCCTGCGCTAAAACATTAATGCAGCGGGATGGGAGAATTGCCCCTTACATGATCCCTTTCCCCCACTATTCAGTTTACAGCCCTCTCCATTGCTATGGTACACCTCACCAGAACACTGATCCCAGTGTGGTTCAGGTGAAGAACTTTCCAAGGGGTACAGCTCCCACTTTAACCAGTATTGGTGCCAGTGCCTCATGAATTGAAAACTATTTCTCACACGCTAGTCTTTCAGCCTCATATTAATCTCTCTAATCTTATTTATCCTACGCAAATTTGCTCATGGCTCAGCTAACATTCCAGATAAGATTTCAGGTAAGATTCTGCTTTTTCACTTAGCCCCCAGCTGCTCACAATGGCTAAACAGAACCTCGTTCCCAGTCCTATGTTGTTGGCACTCACGTGGACCAAGACAGGCTCTCCTCCAGCCCAGAGCAAATGTTCCCAACCCTAACATGGGCTGGCAACACTGCCTCCTGGCTACGAGCACAGTAAGAAGTCTCACAACACCAGGTTAAAGTCCAATAGGTTTATTTGGAATCACGAGCTTTCGGAGCGCTGCTCCTTCATCAGGTGAGTCAATGAGGAAGGGGCAGCGCTCCGAGAGCTCGTTGCCAAATAAACCTGTTGGACTTTAACCTGGTGTTGTGAGACTTCTTACTGCGCCCATCCCAGTCCAACGCCGGCATCTCCACATCCTGGCTCTGAGGTATGGAGTGCGCCTCTCTCACACAATGTGACACTCTGACTGATCTGCTAATTCAGCAACACAAGGACGCCATAAAATAGGCAGGCAGAAAGCAAGATTGTACATAAAATGCCGCAGAAAGTTCAAGGCTACAAATACATCCATTACCCATTCATTGGACTGAATAATGGCCCTTTAGGTTCTGTCATACATTCACTTCTTTCCTCGCATATTGGATTGCATCTCCTTTTGTAATTCAGTCTCTGCGCTTGGGGCACCTTCCAAAGCTGTGCATGGAAAGGTCCTAATTCAGACCATCCTTTTGTGGAGGAGCTAAAGGAGTAAAAATTTAATGAGCCCCAAGGAAGATTTGAACTTTCATACAATCCACGCCACCTCCACCTTCCCCGCATGAATGTGTGTCGTAGTTTCAAGCTGTGTTGAAGCTGTATTTACTCAGATCTTAAAGAAAAACAGCTGGGTGAATGTCTCATTAGGAACAGGATTGAGGATATTAGTGAGTGCAGATGGCAATGATTTAATGTCAGGCTGCAGGAGGTGATGGATCTGAACTCGACCCCGGAAATGTCATGTCAAGGAAGTCAGTCAGTGTTGGTCAAGGATGATTTATCAGGATGTGATGCTGGGCAGGTGTTGTGAAATTGGGCTTCATCAGGCAAGGAACGAGATCACGAAATCTTTCGTCCGGCGCAGACATGGACTTTTTCGTCAAATTGAGAAGCTTACGTAAAAGGCCAAGACCCATGATGGAGGACACCAATGTGTTAGAGGAGTAGCAGAGATGTTGAGACAAGTGGTTAGCACTGCTGCCTCACAGCTCCAGGGATCTGGGTTTGATTCCTAGCTTGGGTCACTGTCCATGTGGAGTTTGCACTTTCTCCCCATGTCTCATGGGTTTCCTCTCAGTCCAAAGATGCGCGGGGTCAGGTGCTAAATTGCCCCTTGGTGCCCTGGGATGCATAGGTTAGAGGGATTAGCGGGGTAAATGTGTGGGGTTACGAAGATAGGGCCGAGGCGGGATTGTTATCAGTGCAGACCCGGTGGGCTGAATGGCCTCCTTCTGCACTGTAGGGCTTCTATTCTATTATAAATCAGCAAGCAGGGGTTTCATCTCCATAACCTTGAGATAGTCCAAAAAGTTGCTGCCCACAATCTAACTCACGCCATGTACTTTTCATCCATTGCCCGTGATCAACTTTGCCTCAATTGAAGAAAGCCCCAATTTTCAAACTCTCATCCTAATTTTCAAATCCCTCAGTGACCTTACCTCTCCCTAACTCTGCAATCTCATTCAAGACTGGGAGGCGCTGGCATAATAGTATTGTTACTGGACTAGTAATACAGAGGTAATGATCTGGGGACCTGTATTCGAACCCCGCCACTGTGGATGGTGAAATTTGAATTCAATATAAATCTGAAATTAAAAGTCGAATAATGACCATGAAACCATTGTCGACTGTTGTAAAAACCCATCTGGTTCATTAATGTTCTTTAGGGAAGGAAATCTGCTGTCCTTACCTGATCTGGCCTACATGTGACTCCAGGTCCACAGCAATGTGGTTGACGCTTAAATGCCTTCAGGGATGGGCAATAAATGCTGAACAGCCAGCGATGCCCACTTCCCATGAATGAATAAAACAAAAACCACAACTTTCTTAGATACCTGCGCTTCTCCAATTCAGGCCCCCTGGGTTCAAAGCACTGGAATTCCCATTCCCAATCAGTGTCTTGTATCTCTCTTTCCTCCTTTAAGATAATCCTTAAAACCTAGTTCTTTGAACTCAGATTTTAGTCGTCTTTGTCTCATGAGGAAAGATTGAGCAGGTTGGACCTCTACTCATTGGAGTTTAGAAGAGTGTGAGGTGATCTTATTGAAACATACAAGATTCTAAGGGGACTAGATGCTGACAGGATGTTTCCTCTCATGGGGAAAACTAAAACTAAGGGGCACAGTTTAAAAATAAGCAACATTTGTTTTTATTCATTTGTGGGACATGGGCATTGCTGGCCGGCCAGCTTTTATTGCCCATCCCTTGTTGCCCTTGAGAAGATGCTGGTGAGCCGACTTCTTGAATCGCTGCAGTCCACGTGCTGTGGGTTGATCCACGATGCCATTAGGGAGGGAATTCCAGGAGTTTGACCCAGCAACTGCGAAGGAGCTGCGAGATATTTCCAAGTTAGGGCGGTGAATGGCTTGGAGAGGAACTTGCAGGTGATGGTGTTCCCATGCATCTGCTGACCACAGCAAACTACCCAGCCTTCAGGAGAACAGTGACCATGACACCACACAACACTGCCACAGCAACCTCTGCAAGACGTGCCGGATCACCTCACGTGAGAACACCATCCACCAGGTACATGGTATATACACTTGCAACTCGGCCAACATTGTCTACCTGATACGCTGCAGGAAAGGATGTCCTGAGGCATGGTACATTGGGGAGACCATGCAGACGCTACAACAACGGATGAATGAACACCGCTCGACAATCACCAGGCAAGAGTGTTCTCTTCCTGTTGGGGAACACTTCAGCGGTCACGGGCATTTGGCCTCTGATCTTCGGGTAAGCGTTCTCCAAGGCGGCCTTCACGA
Organism: Mustelus asterias; assembly: GCF_964213995.1. Taxonomy (NCBI): domain Eukaryota; kingdom Metazoa; phylum Chordata; class Chondrichthyes; order Carcharhiniformes; family Triakidae; genus Mustelus; species Mustelus asterias. The sequence goes on from NC_135824.1 coordinate 9,639,335, forward strand.
CACACGATAGCGCAGAGTCACTGAGCAGAGACTGATCGCCAAGTTCCGCACACATGAGGATGGCCTCAACCGGGATCTTGGGTTCATGTCATACTATCTGTAACCCCCACGGCTTGCAAAATCTCACTAACTGTCCTGGCTGGAGACAATACACATCTCTTTAACCTGTGCTTAACCCTCTCTCCACTCACATTTTCTGTACCTTTAAGACTTGCATTCCAATCATTATTTTGTAAATTGAGTTTGTGTCTTTATATGCCCTGTTTGTGAACTGAAATCCCACTCAACTGATGAAGGAGCAGCGAGCGCTCTGAAAGCTAGTGGCTTTTGCTACCAAATAAACCTGTTGGACTTTAATCTGGTGTTGTGAGACAGCAGTGCTAACCACTATGCCATCATGTCGTGATTCAGTTTCATACTTTGTTTGAAAAAGCACATTGAAACATTTTATTACATTAAAGGTGCTATAGACATGCAAGTTGCTGCTTGATGAAGGCAAGTTTGTACTTTAAAGGGCTACAGACTTTCGGAGGAGGAACAGAGTAAGGAGTACAGAGCAGCGGCTGTGTAAAGAAGTTTGATGTATTTGTCAGAGGTGTAAGAAGGAATTATAGACAAAGGTTTTTGATTCTTTGGAATGTAATCTTGTAGACCCACAGTAACAGCTCATTGTCAAATCGCTTCCGTCTCAAAGAACAAAGATCAATACAGCATAGGAACAGGCCCTTCGGCCCATCAAGCCTGCGCCAACACTTGACACCTTTCTAAACTTTTGCCTCTACCCGTCCCTATCCCGTTATTCCCTGCCTATCCATGTATTTCTCAATGCCCCGCATTCCTTCATCAAATTGACTTAAGGGGGAAGCCAATAGCAGATATAAAAATAAACTCAGGATTGCGATAATGGCCAACTGATGGATCTTAACTTTCACAGGAACTAAACAACAGCTTTGTAAGACCTTGCTAGGTATCCAGATGGCAATACACAACTCTGAAACTCACTTCAACTACTGTGTGCTTTTACCGGATGTCTCTTCCCCTCTCCGATATCATCTGACTAATTATAGGTTTGTTCAGTCTGTTCCTCGCTCTCTATTGTAAACGCTAATGTGTTAATTGTTCGTTTGTTGGAGTGGAACTACTGTAAATAGTCACAGCAATGGGAGAAGTCTGGGGAGGCAATGTCCTATAAACAGGGGAAAGGAGAAACAGCTTCTTTATTACAGCATACATTGCATCCCTAACAAACTGCAGGGAATCTGAGGGGGGCAGATAGTAGCATTGGTTTTACACAGCTTAACAGGTGGCGAAATAAAATGTATTGATTTGATTTATCGTCACATGTATTAACATAGTGAAAAGTATTGTTTCTTGCGCTCTATACAGACAAAGCATACCATTCATAGAGAAGGAAATGAGGGAGTGCAAAATGTAGTGTCACAGTCACAGCTAGGGTGTAGAGAAAGATCAACTTAGTGCCATTTAAAAGTCTGACAGCAGCAGGGAAGAAGCTGTTCTTGAGTCAGTTGGTACGTGACCTCAGACTTTTGTATGTTTTTCCTGACAGAGGAAGGTGGAAGGGAGAATGTCCGGGGTGCGTGGGGGTCCTTCATTAGGCTGGCTGCTTTGCCGAGGCAGCGGGAAGTGTAGACAGTGTCAATGGACGGGAGGCTGATAACTGGAGTGCTATTGATGTGTGGTTAATAGGACACCTGTACATAAATGGGAAGATCGGTAGAGCTGACAGGAATGGAGAGGTGCTTACCATCTGATATATTGATTTTGGAAGCCTATCATGTGGCTGCAAAGAACTTTTCACCATTAGATTCTGGCAAAGTCCTATTTCCCTATCTGATCTCTTCCTTTCAATTAGTACCATATTTCCATCATCCCTTTTAAATGTCCTTCGACATAGACAAGACTATATTTTTAGAATCTCATTGAAAAAGGGACACTTCCGTTAACACAGCATTAGGGGAGACGATGGCCTAATGGTATTATCACGAGACTATTAACCCAGAAACTCAGCTAATGTTCTGGGGACCCGGGTTTGAATCTCAACACAGCAGAAGGTGGAATTTGAATTCAATAAAAAATATCTGGAATTAAGAATCTACTAATGACATGAAACAATTGTAGGAAAAACCCATCTGGTTCACTAATATCCTTTAGGAAAGGAAATGTGCCGTCCTTACTTGGTCTGTCCTTTGTGACTCCAGAGCCACAGCAATGTGGTTGACTCTCAACTGCCCTCCAAGGGCAACTAGGGATGGTTAATAAATGCTGGCCACCCAGCAGCGGCCATGTCCCACGACTGAATAAAAACAAAATCCTGCAGTACTGCAATGGCGTGCTGTGGCAGCCTAGATTTGGTGCTCCAGCCATTGGATGGAAATTTAGCCAATGACGGTGTGAACCCAAGGCTGTCTGTGTGGAATTTGCACATTCTCCCTGTGTCTGCGTGGATTTCCTCCCACAGTCCAAAGATTTATGAAAAAGTTTATTTATTTGTCACAAGTAGGCTTACATTAACACTGCAATGAAGTTATTGATGTGTACGTTAGGTGGATTGGCCGTGGTAAGTTGCCCCTTAGTGTCATGGGGGCTGGCAGGGTAAATACATGGGGTTACAGGGGTAGGGTCTAGGTGGGATTGTTGTCGGTGCAGGCTCAATGGGCCAAATGGTTTCCTTCTACATTGCAGGGGTTCGATGATTCTTCTATTCTATGAACTGCTTGTTAATAAGCTCAAATATCCCCATATTAGCTATTTCAGTATTTGATTTATTATTGTCACATGTATTAGTATACAGTGAAAAGTATTGTTTCTTGGCGCTATACAGTCAAAGCATACCGTTCATAGAGAAGGAGAGAGTGCAGAATGTAATGTTACAGTCATAGCTAGGGTGTAGAGAAAGATCAACAGTGTGAGCTAGGTCCATTCAAAAGTCTGACGGCAGCAGGGAAGAAGCTGTTTCTGCGTTGGTTGGTACATGACCTTAGACTTTTGTATCTTTAACCCCGACGCAAAAAGGTGGGAGAGAGTATGCCCGGGGTCCTTAATTATGCTGGCTGCTTTTGAGGCAGCAGGAAGTGTAGACAGAGTCAATGGACGGGAGGCTGGTTTGCATGATGGACTGGGCTTCATTCACGACCCTTTGTAGTTTCTTACGGTCTTGGGCAGAGCAGGAGCCATATCAAGCTGTGATACAACCAGAAAGAATGCTTTCTATGGTGCATCTGTCAAAGTTGGGGTATGGTGGGTGGGCTGCAACAAACAAAGAACAAAGAACAATACAGCGCAGGAACAGGCCCTTCGGCCCTCCAAGCCTGCGCCGCTCATGTGCCTAACTAGACCATTCGTTTGTATCCCTCTATTCCCAGTCTGTTCATGTGGCTATCTAGATAAGACTTAAACGATCCCAGCGTGTCCGCCTCAATCACCTTGCTTGGCAGTGCATTCCAGGCCCCCATTTCTCCGCCATGTTCCAGCCTATCTCTATCCTGCTGTATTCTCTGACAATGTTCATCACTATCCGCAACTCCAGCAATCTTCGTGTCGTCCGCAAACTTACTGATCACACCAGCTACATCTTCCTCCAAATCATTTATATATATCACAAACAGCTGAGGTCCCAGTACAGAGCCCTGCGGAACACCACTAGTCACAGACCTCCAACCGGAAAAAGACTCCTCCACTGCTACCCTCTGTCTTCTATGGCCAAGCCAGTTCTCCACCCATCTAGCTCGCTCACATTTTATCCCGTGAGATTTAACCTTTTGCACCAGCCTGCCATGAGGGACCTTGTCAAACGCTTTACTAAAATCCATATGGACGACATTCACGGCCCTTCCCTTGTCAATCGTTTTTGTCACCTCCCTTTGCTCCCACCCAACTGCTGTGCTCTAGGGGTGAGCTCGGGGATGGGCCCTATTTTAGTTGACCACCAAAAACACACCCAGCCATGTAAAATCCAGCCCACAATCATACGGAATCCTAATCATGCAGGAGATTCTTTGTGAGGACAGGTTTGGGTCCAGCTATGGAACCTCAAGTAGTAAGGTAACCTGATGGCTCCCACTGTTTTGGTGCTGCAGAGATATTTGGCAATGCACGTGGACCCTTCCCTAGCTAGGATCAGCACCTTTCAAAGGGAGATGCAAAAACTGGACAAAGATTCTGTAACTTGTGGCTAAAAGATTGCAGAATCCAGAAAAAAAGCTGCGAGGTTTTTTTTCCCTCCAAGTGCCATCTGTTCCCCATTCTTCATGAAGTACAAAAACATATTTCAAGTGTGCGACATCTCTGCCTGAAAGCTGTTCAATTTTACAATGTGCCAAAATGTTAAAAGCGCAATGAGGAATGATTTTATTCGGATACATTTCTAATTTCTTCCATTAGATCTATGAAACATAAAAATGGGACGTTATACTTGAAATTCCAATTACTCCTTGCCTCAGCTACATGTAAAATTCCAGTTATTATTTATGCTACCAGTGAGATTGCAAAATTCATGGGTAGCTTCTCTTTTGTACAACGTCGGCTAGACTGGAGCCAGCAATTATTTTATGCATCAAAGAAAAAGAAATAGAAGAGACGAAGTGAAGAATGCAAATACAGTTCAAAATATCCAGATAGTTAAATGAAGAGCATTGAGGACACTGGGTCTGTACTCGTTGGAGTTTAGAAGGATGAGGGGGGGAATATCATTGAAACTTACAGAATACTGAAAGGCCTGAATAGACTGGACGTGGGGAAAGACGTTTCCATTAGGAGGTGAGACTAGAACCCGAGGGCACAGCCACAGAATAAAAGGACGATCCTTTATCACCGAGATGAGGCGGTATTTCTTCAGCCAGAGGGTGGTGAATCTATGGAATTCATTGCTACAGAAGGCTGTGAAGGCCAGCCAGGTCATTGAGTATATTTAAGACTGAGATAGATAGGTTCTTGATTGGCAAGTGGATCAAAAGTCAAAGGGGAAAAAGTGGGAGAATGGAGTTGAGAAACTTATCAGCCATCGAGTCTGCCCTGACGTTGAATGGCAGAACAGACTCGATGGGCCGAATGGCCTAATTGTGCTTCTAAATCTTATTGTCTTATGGCCTTATGGAATTATACTTCTGACTTCAATACATCACAACCTTACAATCTACAATTAGTGGTCTCACTTAGTTATTATCCATTATGAAAGCACATCTTAGCATATAAATGATGGGTGGAATCTTCCACTGAAGTCAATGGGTGCTTAGCTGGGTTGTGGCATTTTAGTCATAGACTAGAGTCATAGAGGTTTACAGCATGGAAACAGGCCCTTCGGCCCAACTTTTCCATGTCGCCCTTTTATTTTAAAACCCTGAAGCTAATCCCAATTGCCCGCATTTGGCCCACATCCCTCTATACCCATCGTACCCATGTAACTGTCTAAATGCTTTTTAAAAGACAAAATTGTACCCGCCTCTACTACTACCTTTGGCAGCTTGTTCCAGACACTCACCACTCTGAAAACATTGCCCCTCTGGACACTTCTGTATCTCTCCCCTCACCTTAAACCTATGCCCTCTAGTTTTAGACTCCCCTATCTTTGGGAAAAGATATTGACTATCTAGCTGATTTATGCCCCTCATTATTTTCTAGACCTCTATAAGATCACCCCTCAGCCTCCTACGCTCCAGAGAAAAAAGTCCCGGTCCATCCAGCCTCTCCTTATAACTCAAACCATCAAGTCCCGGTAGCATCCTAGTAAATCTCTTCTGCACTCTTTCTAGTTTAATAATATCCTTTCTATAATAGGGTGACCAGAATTGCACACAGTATTCCAAGTGTGGCCTTACCAATGTCTTGTACAACTTCAACAAGACGTCTCAACTCCTGTATTCAATGTTCTGACCGATGAAACCAAGCATGCTGAATACCTTCTTCATCACTCTGTCCACCTGTGACTCCACTTTCAAGGAGCTATGAACATGTACCCCGAGATCTCTTTGTTCTGTAACTCTCCCCAACACCCTACCATTAACTGAGTAAGTCCTGCCCTGGTTCAATCTACCAAAATGCATCACCTCACATTTTTCTAAATTAAACTCCATCTACCATTTGTCAGCCCACTGGCCCAATTGATCAAGATCCCATTGCAATTGGAGATAACTTTCTTCACCATCCACTATGCCACCAATCTTAGTGTCATCTGCAAACTTACTAACCATGCCTCCTATATTCTTATCTCTTCTGGCCCCATTGCTGTTGTTTGAAGCTAGATATGTTCTACACAAACCCCCAATGTGATAATATAAGGAATAGGAAGAGTAGGGTATATGACTCCTCGAGTGTGCTCCATCATTCAATAAGATCATGGCTGATCATCCAACTCAATTCCATTTGCCCACCCTATCCAGGGGTTCCTTTAGTGTTCAAGCATCCATCAGTCTCAGACTTGAGTCTAGTCAATGATTGGACATCCACAGCCCTTTGGAGTGGTAAATTCCAAAGATTCGCAACATTCTGAGTGAAGAAGTTTCTCCTCATCTCTGCCCTAAATGACCAACTGCCTTATCCTGAGAAGGTGAACTCTAGATTAAGACTCTCCAGCCAGGAAACAGCCTCTCAGCATCAGCACAGCAGCGATTCACAAGATCGCTTGCTCCCTTCGGTGGGATGTTTGTCCAATGTGAGGCGCTAAGTTAATAGGCCAATGTTCTCTGGAGTTTAGAAAAATGAGATGTGATCTCATTGAAATATATCCTGTTGGGTAGATGCTGAGAGGCTGTTTCTGCTGGTTGGGGAATCTAAAACACAGGGGCACAGTCTCAGGATAAGGAGCCAATCATTTAAGATTGAGAAGGTTGCAAACTTTGGAATTCTCTACCCCAGATGGTTGTGGATGCTTCATTGTTGAACATATTTAAGGTAGGGACAGGCAGAAGTTTGGTCTCTTAGGGCATCAAGGAGCATGGGAATGGGCAGGATAAATTGAATTCAAGCCCAGGATCTGTTATGATTGTATTCAATGGCGGGGCAGGTTCAACAGGCTGTCTGACCTTCACCTGATCCTACTTCATGTTTTCTTGGTCGTTATTCCTTTGTGTGAACGATGGGCTGATTCACCATTTGTGAAGGAACTGGGGTAGACCTTGCAGATGCCAGCTAAGATAGAGATCCAAGATGCCACCCCAGCCCCCACCTGCTTCTGATTGAGCCTGGAAGCTCTGGAATTTGGACATAGAATCATGGAATCCCTAGAGCAGAAGGAGGCCATTCAGCCCAATGAGTCTGCACCGACTGACAGAACAACTTACCAAGGCCCCATTTCTATAACCTCACATATTTACCTCACTAATTCCCCAAACCTACACATCTTAGGACACGGGGACAATTTGCCATGGCCAATTAACCTAACCTGCATATTTTTAGACTCTGGGAAGGAACTGGAGAAGCCGGAGGAAACTCACACAGAAGTGGGGAGAATGTGTAAACTCCACCCAGACAGTCACCCAAGGGCGGAATTGAACCCTGGTCCCTGCCGCTGTGAGGCAGCAGTGCCAACCACGTGCCACACTGCCATCCATATGCAACCTGGGCTGATGTGAAAACAAAGCACGGCGGCATGCTCATTGTTGGAGTGGCCCTTCAGTTGACATGTCTGCTATCTGATGGTCCAGGTGGAGAGCAAAGATCCCGTGGCACTTGCATCCTCAACCTTCTGACTCCAAGACAACGACTGAGCCAATACCGAGAACATGAAGGGACAATGATGATGATCATTGAATCCTGCAGTGCAGAAAGAGGCCATTCGGTCCATCAAGTCTGCACCTATCACAATCCCACCCAGGCTTTTTTCCCATGCACTTATCCTAGCCAGTCCCCCTGACACTAAGGCAATTTAGCATGGCCAATCCACTTAACTTGCACATCTTTGGATTGTAGGAGGAAACCTACGCAGAAACAGGGAGAATGTACAAACTCCACAGACAGCGGACCAAGCCAGGAATCAAATCCAGGTCCCTGTTGCTTTGAGGCAGCAGTGCTAGCCACCATGCCGCCCATAAATGATTGATGTTCAAGTGGGGAGGCAAACATTATGTGGAAAGCAAATTAACAACATCGTTACTTCCCAAATGTAATTGAATGTGGGAAGTATTAGGATGTGATTTCAGCAAGTATGTCTTTATTCTATCACCACAGTGCATGAAATGAAAGCAGTGTCTAAGGGTTAAGTGGTCTCTCTATTGCCAATTGAAAAAAATTGACAAAGTCCTTTATCATCATTCCCACTTGAAACAAATAATTACCTTTCTGCTGAGATTATGCAATGTAATTGTCTTGCAAAGATTGCTGGTGTTCTAACATAAATAAGATCGTTCTGGCTGTGTTGATCTTTTGAATGGCAACTGCAAATGAGAACTAATTTACCATGTCAACTGGGCTCTGAAAAAATCCTTTAAACCTTGGCGAGAAAATGTGCCAGTTGCTCTGAATATGTCACTGCCTTTTCAGAAAAAGGCATGGAAAATGTCACATCATGAGATGTCAAAAGTATGAAAATGGTTAAATATTTATTACCATATAAACAGACAAAGCCAGGAGAAATACTCTGATCTACAAATGAAGAAAAAAGGAAGACATGTATACAGAATTTAATGAAATAGAATTTAATATGAGACTTGTGTGGGGCATAAACACTGGCATAGATTTGCAAGGTTGAAAGGCCTGTTCCTATTCTGCAAATTCCGTTCAGTTCCCTGTTCATCCATCAAGAGTGAGATTCCAATACTCCAGTCTCCTAGATATACATTAATATTCAGTTTGAGGCTTTAGATTTACTCTTTGTGGTCTAGGAAGACTCCCCCATGGTAAAATTTAATGACAGTGCCATCATTCAGAAAGTGAATGTGAATCAAAACTGATATGCAAGTTAGCAAATCCAAAACAAGCCTTTGCTTTCAATTGGGATGCGCTTCCATTGGGATGACAACACATTGTAGGAGAGGGTGCAGAGAAGACTGATCAGATTGTTACAAGGATTTCAGTTACCTGGAGAGTGAAGAAGCTGAGTTCTTAGAGAGGTTTAAGGAGAGATTTAATAGATTTGTGCAAAATCCTGATGGGGGTTTTGACAAAATTTTCACTGACAGTCGAATGGGAACCAGAGATTGACAAAAGAATGCAAGGGGTGAGAAACCCAGAAACATCAATAATAGGAGCAGGAACAGGCCATTTGGCCCTTCAAGCCTCCTACACCATTCATTATGATCATGGCTGATCCTGCTTTCCCTCCGTATCTGTTTAGGCCTCTAGGTTGCAGCTCAATGAAAGGAGATACAAATTCTGCTTCTTCATAAACTACCTTTATTTCTTTAATCCAACTTCACATACAATTCTTCACCAACACCAAGTGCCACCTGTAACCCCTTTATATATCAGTGACTTCCATTGAACAATTGACATCAAATTAGGACTTTATTGGAAGGTCTGTTAACCCATTCCTAACACATATCCTTTTGATCCCTATTGTCCCAAGAGCTATGTCTAACTCCTTCTTGAAAACATACAGGTCGGAGTTTTTAGACGTTCACATCAGCAGGATTCTCTGGTCCCTCTGGCAGCGCACACCTGCCCGTGGGTTTTCCGACAGCAAGGGGTGACATCAATGGGGAATCCCATTGACAATGGTGGGACCAAAGAATCCCGTCACCGTGAATGGCGCTCCGCCTTCCATTGCTGAAAAACATGCCTGTAGGAGGCCGGAGAGTCTCACCCACAATGTTTTGACCTCAACTGCTTTCTGTGGTAGAGAATTCCACAGGCTCACCAGTCTCTGGACGAAGAAATGTCTCCTCATCTCAGATAAGGAGAACTCTTTTACACCGTGAGTTGTTACGAGCTGAAATGCACTGCCTGGAAGAGTGATAGAAGCAGATTAAATAGCATCTTTGAAAGGGAGTGGAGCTTTATAGGGGCAAGTTAAGAAAACAGTGCACACCGGCCATTATCATCAGGAAATAGGGTAATGTTATAAGACTCAGTAATTCAGATGATCTACGTATCAGGGAACTGGACTTAAATGAGTGAAGGTATATTGCCAGGAGTCTCTGTCCTTCTTTCCAGTCAATTTCACCCAATTTGCAGCTGACTATTAAGTAAACACTCTGCTTTCTGGTTAATATTTAAAGGATGATTTAGACTGGCTGGAACCCATCCAGGTCGATAAATACCCTTTCTAATTAAACTGTAGCATTGCATATTTGGTATCAGATGCTGAAGTCACCAAGCACATATTTTTGGGAGTGATTGTTTATAGCTTAAGGCTAATTAATTACGGAAATATGAATCCGCAAGTTTGATGTATCTTGTTAGGTGGAGAGAGCCGCAAAACGGCTTGAAATATGTGCAAAGGCACAGGACACTGGAAAATAAATTGTTTAAATAAGAATCCGTCCTCCCAACATCTGCAGCTTCATGTAGCCCGCAGAGCTGAATAGATGTTTGTTTAGGATGCATCGCTGCTCTGAATGAATGCACCACTTACAAAATATAAATCAATTTGCTCTTTAAGCCTGGTATAAACAAACAATACCTTACATGGTCAGCACAGCATCTACGCCTAAAGAGAAATTATCCCTACTGAAGGACGTGGAGGCTTTGGAGGGAGTACCAAAAAGGTTTACCAGGATGTTGCCTGGTATGGGAGGGTATTAGCTATGAGGAGAGATTGAATAAACCGGGATTGTTCTCTCTGGAAAGACGGAGGCTGAGGGGCAACCTGATAGAAGTTTATAAAATTTATGAGGGGCATAGAGAGGGTGAACAGTTGGAAGCTTTTTCCCAGGGCAGAAATGACAATTACAGGGGGGCACAAGTTCATTTGTTCGACTGGAGCAGGACAGAGGGAGAGATTCTCAGCAGCAGTGCTGAGGGTGAGTAAAGTGCTGTGATTTATTTATTTATTGAATCCGTTTTTTTCTGCGGTCTTTTTTTCAAGGGTTTAAACTAAGGGAAGTGGGAGTAGGCCGCAGGGGATTCTGGGAGATTGTGTTTTTTTAATATAAAAGTCACTCTATACAGCGGGCAGCGTCGGGAGCGGGCAGCTGAGTGAGTGGGGAGTAGAGTGTGAACTGGCTTTGGCTCACAGGGCTTCGACGAGGACAGGCAGAGGCAGGGTAGGGTTTCACTTTTATATTACACCAACTTATACAAGGTAACTTGGTATGGAGGGATATGTAATGTGCTGCTTCTGCATGATGTGGGAGCAAGTGGACCCCAAGGTGGACCCCAGGGACCATGCCTGCAGTAAGTGCTGGTTGCTGGAGGATCTCCAGCTCAAGGTAGATGTACTGGACTCTGAGCTACAGACACTGAGGCTTATCAGGGAAGGGGAGAGCTATCTGGATAATGTGTATAAAGAGAAAGTCACGCCCCTTAGACTGACTAACTTAGCTGGGGGTCAGGGACAACAGGGAGTGGCTGCGGGTGAGGCGGGCAGTGGGGGGAAGAAGGCGGGCAGTGGGGGGAAGAAAGGAAGTAGTTTGCGGGAGGTAAAGTCCCAAGAACCTCAACCCTTAAATCTTTGCAACAGATTTGAGGTTCTTGCCACCAGTGTAGATGGGAAAAATGACTGCGAGAAGGACGAGCAAACTGCCGGCAGTACCAGGGTGCAGGGTGCTGTTGCAACGGAGAAATCAAAGAGAAATGTAGTAGTAATTGGGGATAGTGTTGTTAAGGGCATAGACACTGTTCTCTGTGACCAGGAGAAGCAATACCGTAGGTTGTGTTGCCTGCCTGGTGCTCGGGTCCAGGATGTATCATCTGGGCTGCAGAGGAATCTGGAGTGGGAGGGTGAAAATCCAGTTGTCGTGGTCCATGTAGGTGCCAATGACATAGACAAAACAGGAACTAAGGATCTACAGAGGGAGTACGAAGAGCTGGGGAACAAATTAAAAAGCAGAACCAACAAGGTGGTAATCTCTGGATTACTACCTGAGCCGCGCGCAAATTGGCGCAGGGTTAATAGGATTAAGGAGACGAATGCGTGGCTCAAGGATTGGTGTGGGAGGAATGGGTTCGAATTCATGAGGCATTAGCACCAGTATTTGGGCAGATGGGACCTGTATAGATGGGATGGTCTCCGTTTGAACCGTGCTGGGACCAGAGTCCTAGCGAATCGTATCACTAGGGCTGTAGATAGGGCTTTAAACTAATTTATGGGGGGGAGGGTGCAGAGGTAAGAGGAATTACAAAATCAATGGTAGAGGAGAGGGAGCGATTGCAAGTGAATGAGGGCATTCAAGTAGTTAAAGGAGTAGAGGGCGAGGGAGGGGTTGATAGCGTTTCATCAAATCGGGTCCAGATAAAAGCTGGAATAAAGACACTTTGCCTGAATGCACGAAGCATTCGGAACAAAGTTAATGAGTTGATGGTGCAAATCAGCACAAATGGGTATGATCTAGTGGCCATTACAGAAACGTGGCTGCAGGGAGACCAGGACTGGGAGATGAATATCCAGGGGTATCAGGCATTTAGGAAGAATAAACAGGAAGGAAAAGATGGTGGGGTAGCTCTGTTAATAAAAGATAATATCAGGGTAGTAGTGAGGGATGACATAGGCTCTAAGGAACAAAACGTGGAATCGTTATGGGTAGAGATAAGGAATAGTAGGGGGAGAAAGACACTAGTAGGCGTGGTCTATAGGCCCCCAAATAATAATGTTGAGGTGGGGAGGGCTATAAACAAGCAAATAATGGATGCGTGCAAAAATGGAACGGCAATATTCATGGGGGACTTCAACCTGCATATTGATTGGCTGACTCAAGTTGGAAGGGGTGGGATGGAGGAAGAGTTCTTAGAATGCTGTCGGGATAGTTACCTTGAACAGTATGTTACAGAACCGACGAGGGAACGAGTTATCTTAGATCTGGTAATGTGTAACGAGGTAGGGAGAAATAAGGATGTTCTTGTGAAGGACCCTCTTGGGTCAAGTGATCCCAATGTGGTCGAATTTCTGATACAAATGGAAGAGGAGAAAGTAGGGTCCCATACCACTGTCCTCTGTTTGAACAGAGGGAAGTACGATAGGATGAGGGCTGAATTGGCTAAGGTGGACTGGGAGAGCAGACTGGTAGGTAGGACAGCTGAGGAACAGTGGAGGATTTTTAAGGAGATCCTTTTCAGTACTCAGCAACAATATATTCCGGTGATAAAGAAGGGTTGTAAGAAAAGGGATAACCAGCCATGGATAACGAAGGAAATTAAGGAGAGTATTAAATTAAAGACCGATGCGTACAGAGTGGCCAAAAATAGTGGAGAATCGGAAGATTGGGAAAACTTTAAGAGACAACAAAGAACGACTAAGAAAGCGATAAAGAAAGGAAAGATAGGTTATGAAGCTAGGCTAGCCCTAAATATAAAAAATGATAGTAAAAGCTTTTACAAATATATAAAAAGGAATAGAGTGGCAAGAGTGAATGTTGGACCCTTGGAGGACGAGAGGGGGGATTTAATAGTAGGAAATGAGGAAATGGCTGAAACTTTATACGTTTTTTGTGTCGGTCTTCACGGTGGAAGACACAAATAGTTTACCGAATATTAACGATAGGGGGTTGGTAGGAGGAGAGGTACTCAATACAATTAATGTTACCAGAGAGGCAGTGCTTGGTAGACGAACGGGACTGAAGGTGGACAAGTCCCCGGGCCCGGATGGAATGCATCCCAGGGTACTGAAAGAAATGTTAGAGGTAATAGCAGATGCGTTAGTGGTTATTTATCAAAATTCGTTGGATTCTGGGGTAGTGCCGGCGGATTGGAAAACGGCTAATGTTACGCCGCTGTTTAAAAAACGAAATAGACAAAAGGCGGGTAGCTTCAGGCCAGTTAGCTTAACGTCTGTAGTTGGGAAAATGCTGGAATCCATCATTAAAGAAGAAATAGCAGACCATCTGGATAAGAATGGTTCAATTAAGCAGACGCAGCATGGATTCATGAGGGGAAAGTCGTGCTTGACGAACTTGTTGGATTTTTATGAAGATGTGACTAGTGCGGTTGACGGAGGGGAACCTGTGGATGCGGTGTTTTTGGATTTCCAAAAGGCGTTTGATAAGGTGCCTCACAAAAGGTTGCTGAAGAAGATTGGGTCACACAGAGTTGGGGGTAGGGTGTTAGCGTGGATTGAGGATTGGCTATCCGACAGGAAGCAGAGAGTCGGAATAAATGGGTGCTTTTCTGGTTGGCGGATGGTAACTAGTGGTGTGCCGCAGGGATCAGTACTGGGGCCTCAACTATTTACCAGTTATATAGACGATCTGGAGGAGGAGACTGAGTGTAGGGTAACAAAGTTTGCAGACGACACAAAGATAAGTGGAAAAGTGAATCGTGTGGAGGGTGTAGAAGGTCTGCAGAGAGATTTGGACAGGCTGAGTGAGTGGGCGAGGATCTGGCAGATGGAGTATAATGTTAACAAATGCGAGGTTATTCACTTTGGAAGAAATAATAGCAAATTGGATTATTATCTAAATGGAAAGAAATTACAACATGCTGCTGTGCAGAGGGACCTAGGGGTCCTTGTGCATGAGACACAAAAACCCAGTCTGCAGGTGCAACAGGTGATCAAGAAGGCAAATGGGATGTTGGCCTATATCACAAGGGGGATAGAATATAAAAGCAGAGATGTCTTGCTGCATCTGTACAGGGCATTGGTGAGGCCGCAGCTGGAATACTGTGTGCAGTATTGGTCCCTTTATTTGCGGAAGGATATATTGGCCTTGGAGGGAGTGCAGAGAAGGTTCACCAGGTTGATACCAGAGATGATGGGTGTTGATTATGAGGAGAGACTGAGCAGATTGGGTTTGTACTCGTTGGAATTTAGAAGGCTGAGGGGGGATCTTATAGAGACCTATAAGATAATGAAGGGGCTGGATAGGGTAGAGGTGGAGACATTCTTTCCACTTAGAAAGGAAACTAGAACTAGAGGGCACAGCCTCAAAATAAAGGGGGGATCAGTTTAGGACAGAGTTGAGGAGGAACTTCTTCTCTCAGAGGGTGGTGAATCTCTGGAATTCTCTGCCCACTGAAGTGGTGGAGGCTACCTCGTTGAATATGTTTAAATCACGGATAGATGGATTCCTGATCGGTAAGGGAATTAAGGGTTATAGGGATCAGGCGGGTAAGTGGAACTGATCCACTTCAGATCAGCCATGATCTTATTGAATGGTGGGGCAGGCTCGAGGGGCTAGATGGTCTACTCCTGCTCCTATTTCTTATGTTCTTAAGGGAAGGGGGAAAGGTTCAGTAGAGAGGTGCGGGGGAAGTATTTTACACAGAGGGTGGTGAGGGCCTGGAATTCACTGCCAAGCGAGATGGTTTGGGGCAGATACGTTAGCGACATTTTAGAGTTATCTGGATAGACACATGAACAGGTAAACAGGGATACAGGCAGCTGGTCTAGGTAGACAATAGGATCAGCGCAGGCTTGGTGGGCGGAAGGGCCTGTTCCTGTTCTTGATTGTTCTTTGATCCAAAATAAAAGGTGGATATTCTGCCGTTCTCCTGACTCCGGGGACTGAAGTATGTGATCTGGGCCATCGCACTTGTGGTGGTTCTTGCTGTTCAAATATTCAATTCATTTCTTTAAATCTACAGATTTTTTTTGGATTCATTCATGGGAGGTGGTGCCACTGGCTAGGCCCATCATAGAAGCAAAGAATCATCGAATCTAAAGTGCAGACAGAGGCCATTTGGCCTATCAAGCCTGCACCGACCACAATCCCACCCAGGCCCTATCCCCATAACCCCATGCATTTATTCTTGCTAATCCCCCTGACACTAAGGGGCAATTTAGCATGGCCAATCCACCTAACCCGCACACCTTTGGACTGTGGGAGGAAACCGGAGCAACCGGAGGAAACCCATGCAGACATGGGGAGAACGTTCAAACTCCACACAGGCAATCACCCAATCACAGGGAATCGAACCTGTGTCCCTGGTGCTGTGAGGCAGCAGCGCTAACCACTGTGCCACCGTGCCGCCTATGTATGTTGTCCAAACCTAATTGACCTCGAGAAGGTGTTGATGAGTCACCTTCTGGAACCACTGTGTCCATGTGATGTACGTACACCCACAGTGCTGTTAGGGAGGGAGTTCCTGGATTTTGACCCAGCGACAGTGAAGAAATGGCAAGTCAGAATGGGGACTGGCTTGGAGGGGAATTTGCAGGTGCGTGTTGCCCTTATCGTTCTAGCAATGGAGGTTGAAGGTTCAGAAGGTGCTGTCAAAGGAATCTTGCTGAGTTGCTGCAGTGCATCTTGTACATAGTGTGCCATTGCTGGACACAAGGATAATTATTATTCTAACGCCACAACTCCTGGTGGCCTTCAGGGAGCTGCTGCCTGCCGCAGGTTTTAAAAAGCCCTGCCGAGTGTCCGTTGGATGCAGCCCCCGATACATTCCCACCACCGCTCAGTCTGAGCCTAACCAGCAGATGTGTTACACGCTGGGTGAGCTCTAATTATCACCCCCCCAGTGTAAAATTGCCGGGGTGGGTTTAGATCCGCTCCCGCCTGCACCGACTTTTGGCATGCCCCCAAAGGTAAAATTCAGGCCCTGCTCTTGTAGTTACTTACATATATATATATATATATGGCTGACCCAACTCAGCTTCTGATCAGTGGGAATTTCCAGGATGCTGATAATGGGGCATTCAGCAATGGTAATCCATTGAATGTCAAGGGGAGATGGTTGGATCCTCTCTTGTTGGAGATGGGTTAGTAATTACACCAACATTGTACAGGAACACTCTCTCCTTACTGACCCTTCTGCCATTTTTAAAGAAACAAGTAATGATCAATTGAACTTCTTACCAAGCCAATTGACCAGAAATTTCATGGCCCCAGCTCTGACGAAGGGTTATCTAGACTCAAAACGTTGGCTCTATTCTCTCTCCACAGATGCTGTCAGACCTGCTGAGATTTTCCAACATTTTTCTATTTTTGACCAGAATAGTAGACTGTCCACGCCATTATGTGGTTGGTGTAGATCGGAGGATGGGAGCGGGCAGTCCACACGCTGTAAAAAGGCAGGAAGGAAGTTGGGGGAGGGCTTATCATTTGGAGGGATGTGGGTCCCTATGCCCAAAGACAGGCATAGCTAAATTTCATGGTCTACTTTGTCTTAAAGGATAATTAGCAGTCTTTGCCCAAATATTATTGTGGCCAGATGCTTCTTTTGAAGGTTTTTGATGGCTGGGTTGCATATCTAGAATGTTACCAATGTGTCACAATTGTTGGAGGGTCACTGATTTATTTTATCCTTTTGTGAGAGATGGGCATCACTGCCAAGTCCAGAATCTGTTGCCCAATGGAATGGCTTGTCCATTTAAGAGGGCAGGCATTGGGGAGGCAGTGGCGTAGTGGTATTGTTACTAGACTTGTGATTCAGGGACCCAGGGTAATACTCTGGGGACCCAGGTTCGAATGCCGCCATGACAGATGGTGAAATTTGAATTCAATTAAAATTGGAATTAAAAGTCTAATGATGACCATGAAACCATTGTCAATTGGCTGACAAACCCATCTGGCCTCACTAATGTCCTTTAGGGAAGGAAATCTGCCATCTTTACCCAGTCTGGCCTACATGTGACTCCCAATCCACAGCAATGTAGTTGACTCTCAAATGCCCTGTGAAATGGAGGACAGTTGGGGACAGGCAATAAATGCTGGCCCAGTCAGTGCTGCCCACATCCTGTAAAATGAATAATAAAAAAGTTAAGGGTCAGTCATATTGCTGTGGAGATCTGGGGTCACATGCCGTAGAGTCATAGAGCTTTATAGCAGAGAGAGAAGCCCTTCGGCCCATCATGTTTGTGCCAGCCATCAAGCACCTATCTATTTTAATCCCATTTTCCAGCAATCGGTCCGTAGCCTTGTACGACCAGACTAGGTCAGGATGGCAGATCTGTTACTCCTAAAGGACATTCTTAAGCCAGATCGGTTTTCAAACGACAACCGTTGCCACGGAGACTAGCTTTATAATTCCAGATTTTTAAAATTGAATTTAAATTCCACCAGCTGTCGGGGTAGGATTTGAACCTGCCTCCCAGGAGAGTCTCTGCATTACTCGTCTAGTGACACTGCCGCAACATTACCATCTCCACATGCGCGATTACCAGGGGGGTCACTGATTGTCAGGCATTTTATCTGGAAGGTTTGTTGTGGTCAGACTGACTCTGAAGGATTTTGGTTAAGCAGCCATTTTTTCTTGAGCACACTTGATGGCGGAATGTTTTACATAGAAAATATAGAGTGCAGAAGGAGGCCATTCGGCCCATCAAGACTGCCCCGACCACAATCTCACAAAGGCCTTATTCCCGTAACCCCGCTTATTTACCCTGCTAATCCCCCGTGACACTAAGGTCAATTTAGCGTGGCCAATCAACTTCACCCGCACATCTTTGGAGTGTGGGAGGAAACCGGAATACCCGGAGGAAACCCACGCAGACACGGGGAGAACGTGCAAACTCCAGACAAAGGCCGGAATCGAAACTGAGTCCCTGGCGCTGTGAGCAGCAGTGCTAACCACTGTGCTACCGTGCCGCCAGACACTGGAGTGGGACAGCACCTGCATTGTGAGCCTGTTACAGTGCTAGTAGTCAGCTCACACACAGGATCCAGGCACAGGTCTGTCAGAGTCTCTGCAGCATTGATTAAGGAGTCATGTTAATACAAGGAACTGCTTCACCAGCCCAAATGCTGAAGAAGCCGGAATTGAACCCGGGTACCTGGCGCTGTGAGGCAGCAGTGCTAACCACTGTGCCACCGTGCCGTTCACTGTGATAATTTGATCAATTGGTTCGCTAGTGTTTTTATTTATTCCAATGGCTCATATTTTGCTTGCAGAGTTGAAGACTCCAGCTGTTATGTTGAAGTGTGTGGGTGTAAGTGAGCAATGGAGGCAACACAACACAGGAAAGAACTTAACAGGTTTACGTTGTGCTGTTACATTTCCTTAATATGTTGCATTCAGATGATAATAGAAAACGTTGGAAAAACTGGGGATTGTAACTGTAATGTGTCCTTCCTGCTAAATCCTGTCCTAAAGTCACAAGAATATTCACAAAACTAACGCTAAAAATGTAGACTGTGCATTTCATCTCAAAACATGGCACTCTGATCTTTGTCGGCTGTTCCTAACTCGGTGATTGGTGAGAATGTTTATTTCCCAAATAAGGTTGTAAGACTATCAATAACCAGTTGAACACTTAATTCACTTAATTCCGAAAGAAAGGGTGAACCAGCAGTAAACTGTGAGCACATGTGCTGGTCAAAATCCTTAGAGTTGGCAAGATACTGAGAGTCACAAATAGCGGTAAACGTCCCAGCCACACAATCGTGTTTTCAGATAAGAATTCAGTTTTCGGGATTCCGCTGGCAAGTGATTGAGGTGCATCTGTAGAAAATAATGTTATATAGGGCTAACCAAAAAATGGCATGGTGTTGTTCATTACTGCGGACGCTGGAATCTGAAACCAAAAGAGAAAATGCTGGAAAATCTCAGCAGGTCTGGCAGCATCTGTAAGGAGAGAAAAGTGCTTATGTTTCGAGTCCCGGTGACCCTTTGTCAAAGCCCATGTCAAAACAGACATGTTTCGACCTGCGGCACGGTGGCACAGTGGTTAGCACTGCTGCCTCACAGCTCCAGGGACTTGGGTTCGATTCCCGGCTTGGGTCACTGTCTGTGTGGTGTCTGCACGTTCTCCCTGTGTCCACGTGGGCTCCCTCCGGGTGCTCCGGTTTCCTCCCACAGTCCAAAGATGTGCGGGTTAGGTTGATTGGCCGTGCTAAATTGCCCCTTAGTGTCCCGGGATGCGTAGGTTAGAGGGATTAGCAGGCTAAAAATGTGCGGTTACAGGGATGAGGCCTGGGTGGGATTGTGATTGGTGCAAACTCGATGGGCCAAATGGCCCGCTTCTGCACTGTAGGGTTTCTATGATTCTTTCTATGATCCTCTCCAGAGAAACAGGTCAGTTTTCTCTCCAGATCTTTTGACACACTGCCAAAAAAATCATGCCATCCTAAAGGGGAGCAGGGCCTCAACACACCGGCAAAACCCAGCTGCACAGAGATTGAGCTGTCATCTTTATAGGATGCCCCAATCGTAACCTGCACAAACCTCCCAGCTCACCATGGATATCTCAGGGGCCCCCAGTCCCACCCCTGATCACTGGTCCCTTCTCCACAGTCTGAGCCGGCACCTAACTCCCCCCCCCCCCCAACCAATGGCCATCGCTGGCACCCCCCACTACTCTGTTCGTTCCTGGCCACCACCACATCTAAATGAATCATGAATTTTACCCCACCCCCCAACAGGGGCCTGCCCATTGGTGTAGGTTGGCACTGCCAGCTTTACATGGCGCCAACCTGGCAGAGCCAACCTGTGCCAAGGGACAGTGCCAGAGGACATTGGCAGGCCACAGCCTGGCAATGTCCCTTGCAAACCGCCCCCCCAACCCCCCGGGGGCTATATTTACTTTTACTCCCCAGGGGAGGCCCCCATGACAGTCTCACATCTAGGTGAACCTGTTGCAAACCGCACTGATGTGAC
This sequence comes from Mustelus asterias, assembly GCF_964213995.1. Classification (NCBI taxonomy): domain Eukaryota; kingdom Metazoa; phylum Chordata; class Chondrichthyes; order Carcharhiniformes; family Triakidae; genus Mustelus; species Mustelus asterias. The sequence goes on from NC_135824.1 coordinate 9,659,918, forward strand.
GTCACATCAGCGCAGCGTCGATACGTGGCAGGAGGCAATTTATAGTGATGGGATGAATTAATCATATTTAAATATATTCAAATTCATGTAAATCAGGTTCATGCCTGTTATGGGCATGAGCCTTATGATGTCACCATTGAGGGGTGGGGGAGATCTGAAATCTCGTCCTCGCTGGCGAGAACTGCACTTCCCGAATCTTGAGTCTCCACTGGCAACCCCGCAGATGGCGAACGTGGGCTCAAGATCCGGCCCATATTCTTCGATTGTGGTAACTTACAACACTATCAGTGCCTTACTGTGGTGATATGTCCATGATTTTCAGAAACTGTGATATGTCACGAGATGAGAACAATATGCAACACAATGTCGGCATCCTTGAGCGCACAGGAACACCCAGTCATGCTCCTGAACATTCAGGCAGATAAACCCCACTTTTAAATTTTTTGATCCCTAATTTATAGGAAAGTCACTCGGTTAATCTCCTAACCCCTGATTGTAGCTAGTTATCTTCATAACTCATCCCTTTTATCATTTTATTCATCACAGCACCATTGAGGTGCCAGATCTGAACTCTTTCTTTAAAGTTTATTTATTCTTGTCACAAGTAGGATTGCATTAACACTGAAATGAAGTTGCTGTGAAAATCCCCTAGTCGCCACACATTGACACCCGTTTGGGTTACACTGAGGGAGAATGTAGCATGGACGGTGCATCAACGAGCACATCTTTCGAACTGTGGGAGGAAACCGGAGCACCTGGAGGAAACATACGCAGACACGGGGAGTAAGTGCAAACTCCATACAGAGTTCTTCTGTAGATGGTCGACTTTAGTGGGTTAAAAAAAAGGTTAGCATCATGCTTGCTGCTGAACCAAAAGGCAAATGGTACGTTGGCCTTCATAGCGAGTGGATTTGAGTATAGGAATAGGGGTGTTTTACTACGATTGTATAGGGCATTGGCGAGGCTACACCTAGAGTATTGTGTGCAGTTTAGGTGTCCTTATCTGAGGAAGGATGCCCTTGCTATAGAGGAAGTAGAGCAAAGGTTTACCAGATTTACCATCGTGTCTGCATAAGAACATAAGAACTAGGAGCAGGGGTAGGTCATCTGGCCCCTCGAGCCTGCTCCGCCATTCAATAAGATCATGGCTGATCTTTTTGTGGACTCAGCTCCACTTATCCGTCTGCTCACCATCACCCTTAATTCCTGGGATGGCAGGTTTGTCATATGAGGAGAGACTAAGTCGGTTAGGATTGTATTCATTAGAGTTTGGAAGAGTGAGCGGGGATCTCATAGAAATTTATAAAATTCTAACAGGATTAGACAGGGTAGATTCAGAAAGAATGTACCCGATGCTGGGGGGAGTCCAGAACTGGGGCTCATAGTTTGAGGATAAGGGGTGTTAGGAGTGTTAGGCTTTGTTGAGGATACCGGGTCATTAAAAATGTCTTCTCCTTAAATCCAGCCCAAATCGATGGAAAAGAAGATTAACTCTTACTTCAGCCTGTGTGGGATTGACATGACATGAAATTGTACTTTCTACATTGAGCACTTTCCTAATGAGTGAGCTCCCAGCACATCGACACTTTGAATTCAACATAAATTGCCAGTAAAATGTCAACGTCTCTGAGAAACGCCACAAAGCTCACCGGAGTGTTTCCATAATGCAGCAAAGGGTGCTTTCTGAGGTTGGGGATGTGAGACGCATTATTACACTAGGCAGAAGGAGCTTTATTTTGCTTCTAAAGCAACATTAAGCCTGACCTGACAGCACAGGGCTAAATTACTTCAACACAATGAGCAAATTAATTCACCACAGTGCATAAATTCTAAATAAAATGTTAAATTTCACACAGGTTCTTGCGAGATTCGAAATCAGCGTTAATTCTTTGCCAGTGTGTCTAAGCTAACATAAGCAGCTGCATTAATTTCCTCTCTAAGCCCCTTTCCATGAAACCTACAACTAAATAGATGATGCCTTGTTCCTGATATGTTATTCAAGGGATTGGGCTGCATACCCAACTATGTATTTGATGGCGCAAGATTTGCATTGTTCAGCGACACCCCAAGGTGTTGTCATTTTAATTGGTATCGTACTGGGAGTGCCAAACTGATGCATTCTATTAATCAGTGATTTTTACAGCTCGTCATCACCACCGTGGCTTAACACGAATTGCATTCACTCAAACTGCATCCACATCTCAGTACAAAACACAGCTTTTCACCTTGATCAGCCGTGATGTTGTTAATTTTTGGTGTAGATTATTAATTATTAATTATTATATTAATCTGTGTTTCTTTACACACCAAGCCGGAGGATCTGAGTTATGCAAAACCTTGGATATCAGGTTGAACAATAATTCACTCCAATTCCTCCCCCCCACCTCAGCACCCACTGCCCCCCCCTGCCCCCGTCCCCCCCCCCCTCCCCCACATAAGAGGTCGTGAATGTAGTCCAATCCATCACATAACTCAGCCTCCCATCCATTGACTCTGTCCACACTTCCTGCTGCCTCAACAAAGTAGCCAGCATAATTAAGGACCCCACACACCTCGGACATTCTCTCTTCCATCTTTTTCCATTGGGAAAAAGACACAAAAGTCTGAGGTCACGTACCAACCGACTCAAGAACAGCTTCTTCCCTGCTGCTGTCAGACTTTTGAATGGACCTATCTTGCACTAAGTTGATCTTTCTCTACACCCTAGCTATGACTGTAACACTACATTCTACACTCTCTCATTTCCTTCTCTATGAACGGTATGTTTTGTCTGTATAGCGCGCAAGAAACAATACTTTTCATTGTATGTTAATACATGACAATAATAAATCAAATAAAATCAAATCAAATCAAAGAAATACAGAATAGTTACGGCTCAGAAGGAGGCTGTTTGGCCCATCATGTCTACATAAGAACATAAGAACTAAGAGCAGGACTTGGCCATCTGGCCCCTCGAGCCTGCTCTGCCATTCAATAAGATCATGGCTGCTCTTTTTGTGGACTCAGCTCCACTTACCCGCCCGCTCACCATAACTCTTAATTCTTTTACTGTTCAAAAACTTATCTATCCTTGCCTTAAAAACATTCAACGACGTAGCCTCAACTGCTTCACTGGATAGTGAATTCCACAGATCACAACCCTTTGGGTGAAGAAGTTCCTCCTCAACTCAGTCCTAAATCTGCTCCCCCTTACTTTGAGGCTATGCCCTCTAGTTCTGGTACAATTGGCTCTCCAAATGAGCATTTTGATTTAGTGCCACTCCCCTGCTTTTTCCCCGTATCCCTGCACACTGTTTCATTCCAAATAATCTTCTCATGCCCTCTTGAATGCCTTAATTGAACTTGCCTCCACCGCACTTTCAGGCAGTGCATTCCAAACGCAAATCACTCTCCATGTGAAAATATTTTTTCCCACATCACGGTTTTTCTTTTGCAAATCACTTTAACTCTGTGCCCACTCATTCTTGATTCTTTCACGAGCAGGAACAGTTTCTCCCTATCCACTCGATCCAGCCCCCTCATGATTTTGAACACCTCTCTCAGATCTCCTCTTAGCCTTCTTCTCTCCAAGGAGAACAGTCCTAATCTCTCCAATCTATCCTCATAACTGAAGTTTCTCACCCTGGAACCATTCTTATAAACCTCTTCTGCACTCTCTCCAATGCATTCACATCCTCACTATAGTGTGGCGCCCAGAACTGTACACAATATTCCAGCTGAGGTGTAACTAGTGTCTTGCACAAGTTCAGCATAACTGCCTTCCTCTTGTATTATATGCCCCTATTAATAACCATGCAGACCATGCAGACGCTACGACAATGGATGAATGGGCACCGCGCGACAATCACCAGGCAGGAGTATTCCCTTCCAGCCGGGGAACACTTCACAAATCAAGGGCATTCAGCATCCAATCTTCGGGTAAGCGTTCTCCAAGGCGGCCTTCAAGACACACGGCAATGCAGAATCGCCGAGCAGAAACTGATAGCCAAGTTCCGCACGCATGAGGACGGCCTCAACCGGGATCTTGGGTTCATGTCACACTATCTGTAACCCCACGACTTGCCTGGGCTTGCAAAATCTTACTAACTATCCTGGTTTGAGACAACTCACACCTCTTTAACCTGTGATTATCCCTCTCTCCACTTGCAATGTCTGTACCTGTAAAGACTTGATTACCTGTAAAGACTTGCATTCCAACCATTATCTTGTAATTGAGTCTGTGTCTATATATGCCGTGTTTGTGAACCCAACTCTCCTTTCACCTGATAAAGGAGAAGCACTCCAAAAGCTCGTGATTCCAAATAAACCTGTTGGGACTTTAACCTAGTGTTGTGAGACTACTTACTGGGACTATCCCAGTCCAACACCAACATCTCCACATCATGCCTATTAATAAAGCCCAGGATACTGTATGCTATATTGACTGCTCTCTCCACCTGTCCTGCCACCTCCAAAGATCTATACCCTACCCCATGTATGCTCCTTCTCTTCTCTCACACAATAGCTCACTCTTATCCTTCATGTCTGATTTTTGACGGCAGGTGGTTGCACACTGAGTTACCGACATGAAAGACCAAGGTTTTTGGTGGAAGATATCAGCATGGCTGGGATTCGAAAGCTTATAGGTTGTACGGGAGTGATGGGAGACTGTGAGTGCTGAGGAAAAGAGTGAGTTAATTGTGACCAGTTCTTGGTATCATATTTTCAGAAGGATATGAAGGCTTTAGAGAGTGTGTAGAAAAGATTTCTGAGAATGGTTCCAGGGATAACGAACTTTAGTTACGCGCATAGATTGGAGAAGTTGGGGCTGTTCTCCTTAGAAAAAAGATTGAGAGGGCATTAGACAAAAATCATGAAGGGCCTGGACAATGTAGCTGGTGAGAAACTGTTTCCATTGGTGCAAAGGTTGAGAACTAGAGGGCACAGATTAATGGTGAATGATAAAAATCCAAAGGCGACATGAGAAATTACAAAGGGTCATGAACGAAGCCCAGTCCATCACTCAAATCAGTCTCCCACCCATTGACACTGTCTACACTTCCTGCTGCCTCGGTCAAGCAGCCAACATAATTAAGGACCCCACACACACTGGACATTCTCTCTTCCACCTTCTTCCATCGAGAAAAAGATACAAAAGTCTGAGGTTACGTACCAACCGACTCAAGAACAGCTTCTTCCCTGCTGCTGTCAGACTTTTGAATGGACCTACCTTCCATTAAGTTGACCTTTCTCTACACCCTAGCTACGACTGTAACATTCTGCACTCTCTCTTTCTCTATGAAAAGTATGCTTTGTCTGCATAGCCCGCAAGAAACAAGACTTTTCACTGTATACTAATACATGTGACAATAATAAATCAAATCAAATCAAATCATAAAAGATCTTTTTAGCAGTGAGTGGTTAGGATCTGGAATGCACTTCTTGAATGTTTGATGGAGGCAGGTTCAATCATGGCGTTCAAAGGGAAATTTGATAATTATCTGAATGCAAAATATTTGTAGGGCTACAAGGAAAGGGTGAGGAAATGGGACTATCTAATTTTCTCTTGTAGAGAGCTGGTTCAGACACGATGGGCCAAATGGCCTCCTCCTTCTGTGCTGCAGCCATTCTAGCATTCTACAATGCTATGAGATTTAAGAACAGTGACTGTGGATTTAATTAAAAAGACATAAAATGTGAGTTATCTGGAAGTCCTACACTCCTCACAATTCAATACCAGTTTCTAACCAGAAATGCCTTTCTAGGGATCTAATGCCAATGTATTGAGATTTAAGACTCTCAAACTGAGATGCTCAAAAATCCCCTGGGCATCCAGAAAAACCAGATCATTCTGGTAAATTCTGCGCAATCCTTAAGCATGAATTCTTTCACATGTTTGCGGAAATGTCTGGAAGAACCAATCTCCAGCCTGACTCTTGGAGAATAAATGACAATAAACTCAGCTGATTTGGCCAGCAATTGGACACTATTCTGAATCACTGCAGGGGCTGGAAGGGAAAGGGCCCAGGTCCTTCCAGATGGGTTGGCATCTTTGTTCTGTCTCACAGAGGCCTCCTCCCAAGGTCATTCCTAGAATGCTTGGCTGTCCCATTTGCCTCACAGTCAGTGCTGAGGCACAAGTGGAATGCGAGAACACAACTGTGAAATTTTCTTTCACTCCAAATCGATTGGCTATTCAAGCCACACAAACATCTTGCCTCCGGTGTGTGCGGCGCAACAACATTTGTTTCTACATTCTGACATACAGGAATTCCCAATTCGCTTCCTGGACCTCGTGGTGCACTAAGGCAAACTTTTGTCCAGTTAGTTAGTTATTCATGGAATCATAGAATCACTACAGTGCAGAAGGAAGCCATTCGGCCCATCAAGTATGCACTGACAACAATCCCACCCCTGTAACCCCATGTATTTACCCCGCTAATCCCCCTGACACTGAGTGCAATTTAGCATGGCCAATCCACCTAACCCGCACAGCTTTGGACCGTGGGAGGAAACCGGAGCACCCAGAGGAAACCCACACAGAAATGGGGAGAACGTGCAAACCCCAACAGATAGTGAGTCAAGGCCAGAATGGAACCCGGATCTCTGGTGCTGTGAAGCAGCAGTGCTATCCACTGTGCCACCATGCCGCCCTCCTAGATTCCTGGAAGGTTACAGTTTGAAGAATGCCACTCCACATCAAGCATGGCTGACCAGGAGTGCCTCCCGCTCTTACCGCCCGCCATTGGTGCGTTTGGCAGTTGACGCATTCAACCCGTGTTATGAACGCAACTTCCTTGGCCATCACGTCCTGGGGTGGGACTGGAATCTGAAAGCTTCTGGCTCAGAGGCAGGGATGCTAACTCACTGCGCCACAAGACCTGGCATACAGGAATAAGCAAGACTAATTAAATAGTCACACTGCTCGTAACTTTGCCAAGGTTTAATATGACAAGGTACATAACGTACTGTCTCTCGTAGAGTCAACACAGCGAGAATACAGACACACATTACTTTCAATGAGGGCAGGTGCATCCTTGTTGATTATATTGTGATGGTCACCTCAGTCATTGGGGATCAGCTCCAGGCAGGAAACATGGCTTTGATTGATGAAAGGAGCTTGCGAGCCAATCTGTCGGCAGACTTAGCGCAAGCTCAGATCTGTTCCCACCCCCACCCTATTAAGAAATAATAAGGTGAGTGAAACATTTTGACACAGGGGTCTTCTGAAAGAATAAACCCCATTACCTGAACGGAAAGCGAAAAGAGAACAAAGACAAGTAAAAATGAAATGAATAAATGAATAAGAGCAGCTTGCTCTGGCTACATAATCCTCTTTCAATGACTTATCCACCCATTGGATTAAGCAGCTTTAGATGTATATATGGGTTCTACTCTTCATAATGATATTTTGGACCGTACCAAGCGAGCAGAACTCATGAGGGGGAGCAACGACACTGAGAAATGTGTTCCTCTAACATGGCCATTTCAGGAAGAATTTGCTTCTTAATTTCCCGCAGTAGATTCCTTGCACAAAAAGTTAAGGCGGAACTCCACAAACTACAGACCTATTCCCGGCCTTCTTGCTATTAAGTGCTGACGTTGTCAGATTTAATAGACGCAATGCAGAAATGCAACTGCTAAAGGCTGCAATGAAACTTTGTTGGGAGGTCCAACAGCAATCAGTTAATGAAGGAGTAATTGATGCCAGCGGTAAAACCCTCAAGTCTTCCTGATTCGGGGAATAGCTGGGTGGAAGTGCATCCATCACACTGGCGATGCAGCACAATCTTGATAAAGAACCTTTTTTTCTACGTAGGGGCAATTAAAATGGATTATGCATGATGTGGATCGATGTCTTTGTCACAGAAAGAAACTTCAATCTTTTTTCAGCTTCTGGATAAACTCAAGACACTTGTTAGCAATCATTACACAGTAGGAGTCCCTTATAGTCCTGCTTCCTTCCTCACATTCTCACTTTGCTGGGGTCATCTGAATTTTTTCTCGGGTCTGTCGAACCAATGGTATTGAATTAGCCGCCCATTATGCACCCGACGCAGGGAAAATCGGGTCAGATTATCCACTCATTCAAAGACCAGGTTCAATTCCGGCCTCAGGTCACTGTCTGTGTGGAGTTTGCATGTTTGCCCCGTGTCTGCGTGGGTTTCCTCCGGGTGCGCTCCGGTGGGACCAGGAGCGGCATTTAAGAGGCAACTAAACGAGTACATGAATAGGATGGGAATGGAAGGATACAGACTCTGTAAGTGCATACGATTTTAGTTCAGTCGGGCAGCATGGTTGGTGCAGGCTTGGAAGGCCGAAGGGCCTGTTCCTGTGCTGTACTTTTCTTTGTTCTTTGCTCTTTGTTCCTCCCACACTCCAAAGCTGTGCGTGTTGGGTTGATTGGCCATGCTAAATTAGTGTCGGGGGATTAATAGGGTGAATATGTGGGGTTACAGGGATAGGGCCCGGGATTACTGTTGGTGCAGGCTCGATGGGCCGAATTGCCTCCTGTAATGTAGGGATTCTATGATTTTGCTTGCTCAACCTGAGCTGGATTTTTGGGTGGAACACTAATCCTATCAGGACATTGTGAATTTGTGCTCCTGTTGACCAGCATCTAAGGAGCATATGTCAAGAGCTAGTTCCATAATTCCCTGACCCCTGAGGAAGATTGTGGGGCAGAGGGCACATTCCATATTCATGTCATAAAGGAAGCATGGATTTGCAGAATGACTCCTGTCTCCCTGTATTACACCAGAGTGAAAGATCACTCCAGGGTCCTTTTTGCACGAGTATTGCAGGCAATGTATTTGTGGGAGGCACTAAATGCAAGGATTAGATAGGTTGAGGAAGCTCTTCTCTCTAGAAAGGACAGGGGTAACTTGAAAGAGGTGTTTAAAATTATGAAAGAGTTGGATTGAGCAGATGTAGAGAAGATGTTTCCATTTATTGGAGAGACTAGAATTAATTACCACAGGAAGTAGTTGATGCCAAAACATTGAATGTATTCAAGAGGCAACTAGATGTAGCATTTGGGGCGAATGGGATCAAAGGTTATGGGGATAAAGCAGGACTAGGTTATTGAGTTGGATAATCGGCCATGATTGTAATGAATGGTGGAGCAGGCTCGAAGGGCCAAATGGCCTCCTCCTGCTCCTGTCTTCTATGTTTTTTATGTTTTTAATGACCATAACAAAAACTGCGTATATTTATATAGCACCTTTAATGTAACAAAACTTCCAAAAGCAAGGCCATTAAGTCACCAATAACTTCAATAAAGATTTCAGGAGGTGTATCTTTACTCAGAGAATGGATGGACTGTGGAGTTTAGCAAGGACTAGTTAAGGCAGCAGACATAGATGGCCTTAAGGGGATGTTAGATGAACACATGAGGGAGAAAGGAATGGGTGGTAATGTTGATGGTTCTAGATGAAGAAAAGGTGGCAGGAGGTTCATGGTGATCATAAGATGTGCAGGTTAGGTGGATTACCCTTGTAAATGCAAGGGAGAGGGAGAGTCTGGGTGGGATGCTCTTTTGGAGGGTCGGTGGAGACTCGATGGGCCAGATGGCCTCTTTCTGCAGTGTAGGGATTCTATGATTCCATGATCAACACTGACATGGGCCTGTTGGCCTGTAACCTGTTTCTGTGCTGTAAATACGACTTAATATACCCTATTTAATAAGTCAAGCACTAGCATCATGTGACATGCACAAACGTGCATGTTTGAGCAGAGGCAGCACGGTAGCACAACGGTTAGCACTGCTGCTTCACAGCTCCAGGGTCCCGGGTTCGATTCCCGGCTCGGGTCACTGTCTGTGTGGAGTTTGCACATTCTCCTCGTGTCTGCGTGGGTTTCCTCCGGGTGCTCCGGTTTCCTCCCACAGTCCAAAGATGTGCGGGTTAGGTTAATTGGCCAGGTTAAAAAAATTGCCCCTTAGAGTCCTGGGATGCGTAGGTTAGAGGGATTAGTGGGTAAAATATGTGGGGGTAGGGCCTGGGTGGGATTGTGGTCGGTGCAGACTCGATGGGCCGAATGGTCTCCTTCTGCACTGTAGGGTTTCTATAAGGTCTAAATATCATTGAGGATGAGGAGCCAAGGTTAATTCCAAACTCCGTGCCCACCACTAGCTTAGGAGCACTGGGGGCAGTGACATCAGCTGAAATCAAACAAGTGTGGCTCAGTAGATGCATTAGCTAACCGAGCCATTGACATCTGTTCAATGTTCTCACTATCTGCCAAGTATCAATCCAAATTGTGTTACATGTGTGCCCAGATCTACCTGTTTGAGGCTTTAGCTGGGGGGTTGCAGTGTCATTTTCATCCTCATCCATGACTTTGCCAGCTCCAGCTTTGATTTTTCCAATCCTGAAATTCAAAGTAACCTATCCTGTACATAACTCCAACCCCTTTCACTGGCCGCATTATATTCTGCAGTCAATTTCATTTGTCTGCTGCTTCACTGACCTCCACCTGCCTCCTATCACTCAGAATAAACCCCTGTTTACAAATCCCCCGAAGGCCTCGCCCGTATCCACTTCTGACATCTCCCTCAGCACTGAATCCCAGCTCAAACAATCACTGGCGTCCTGTGAATTCTCATCCCTATCTGCTCCAACACCATTGATCCAACCTTTAACCATCTCCCTGCACTGTGCAACTCACTCCCTGGACCTCTTTGCCTTGCTACTTCTTTCCCCATCACCGCAGCCTGATTACTTTTCCATGTCTTAAGTCAGTGATTCTCTTGTTTGTTAGCTAATCCCATTTCCATTCCCCTCTCCTTACTCTCTTGTGTGAAATGACTAGGGACATTTACCAGGTTGTTGTTGTTCCAGAACATTTTCCATCAGTGTCTGATGACTATCACAAAAATAAAATTCTGGCGCAGTGATCTGTACCACACTGGAGACAATTAGATCCAGTGATTATACCTTACAAATTCAGCTCCCATCACCCACAATATCACAAAGCAGACAGAACACACCCTTCCTTATTAAAAGTTTATTTATTAGTGTCGCAAGTAAGCTTACATTAACGTTGCAATGAAGTTACTGCGAAAATCCCCTAGTTGCCACACTCCAGCGCCTGTTCAGGTACACTGAGGGAGAATTTAGCAAGGCCAATGCACCTAACCAGCCCGTCTTTCCCGGTGGGAGGAAACCGGAGCACCCGGAGGGAACCCACACAGGCATAGGGAGAACATGCAGACTCTGCACAGACAGTCACCCGAGCCCGGAATTGAACCCAGGTTCCTGGCACTGCGAGGCAGCAGTGCTAACCACTGCGCCACCGTGCCTCCCCAGGGAAACTGGGAGAAAAAGCATCCAGTGTCACTGGTACAAACTAACCACTGTGCCACCATGCCGCCCCAAATATGTTAGGTAGAAATAGAAAAAGCATATTTATTTTGCCTTGGCAGATGGCAGTTTTGTGTTCTCTATCCCTTCACCTCCTCCTATCGCTGTGGCTCATTGCCAAACATTTGTTACTATGTTCCAGAGAAAAATGAAAAGATCTGAAACAGAAGTGTCAGCAGATAACTAGATTGACAGGCATATTTATTCATCTTTCTCAGTTATGTCTTCCTGTGTGGAAATGGTGTTTTTCTCAAGGGGGGGGGGCCTCTCGTAAATCAACAGGTAAATACTTAATGTGGTACAAAGCCATTCAGGCCAGATGCTCTGGTTTAAACCCTGATCTCTAGTGAATTTGGGGAGGCACGGTGGCACAGTGGTTAGCACTGCTGCCTCATAGCGTCAGGGACTGGAATTTAATTCTGGCCTTGGGTGAGCATCTGTGCGGAGTCTGCACATTCTCCCCGTGTCTGCGTGGGTTTCCTCCGGGTGCTCCGGTTTCCTCCCGCAGTCTGAAAGACGTGCTGGTTAGGTGCATTGGCCATGCTAAATTCTCCCTTAGTGTTTCAAGATGTGAAGGTTAGGGGATTAGCGGGGTAAATACGTGGAGTTACAGGGATGGGGCCTCGATAAGATGCTGTATTGGAGAGTCGGTGCAGATTTGATGGGCCGAATGGCCTCCTTCTGTACTGTAGGGATTCTATGATCTCGTTGAAACATATATGATTATGAGGGGCTTAAGATGTTAGAAGGACATTTTCTCCATTGGCGGGGAGAGGGACAAGACTAGAAACCAGGATCATCACATAAAAATACGGGGTCTGCCAACAAGATTGAAACAAAAGGCAAGATACAACTTCATTACTGGTTATGGAAGTCATTTTTATTTGAAGAAACATTATGACCTAGTTTTATTGGTTATAAACTGACACATTCAACCAATAACCAAATTGATTTGCCCACTTTTCAATCTGGGACAGTCTGACTGTGATCATAAACCTGCGTTATTTTTACTGAACTTTAAGGGGAGGGAGGGAATTACAGCGGGCAAGAATATAAAGCAGAGGAAATAGCTTTTGCCACCCATTATAGGATATGCTCACTGTACTGTTCCATTAAGATTTGATTTGATTTATTGTTGTTACATGTATTAGTATACAGTGAAAAGTATTGTTTCTTACGCGCTATACAGACAAAGAAAACCATTCATAGAGAAGGAAAGGAGAGAGTGCAAAATGTCATGTTACAGTCATAGCTAGGGTGTAGAGAAAGATCAACTTAATGCGAGGTAGGTCCATTCAAAAATCTGATGGCAGTGGGGAAGAAGCTGCTTTTGAATCGGTTGGTACGTGATCTCAGACTTTTGTACCTTTTTCCCGATGGAAGAAGGTGGAAGAGAGTATGTCTGGGGTGCGTGGGGTCCTTGATTATGCTGGCTGCTTTTCTGAGGCAGCAGGAAGTGTAGACAGTGTCAATGGATGGGAGGCTGTCTTGAGTGATGAACTGGGCTTCATTCACGACCCTTTGCAGTTTCTTACGGTCTTGGACAGAGCAGGAGCCATACCAAGCTGTGATACAACCAGCTAGAATGCTTTCTATGGTGCACCTGTAGAAGTTGGTGAGAGTTGTTGCAGACATGCCAAATTTTGTTAGGCTCCTGAGAAAGTCAAGGCGTTGGTGGGCTTTCTTAACTATAGTGTCCGCATGGAGGGACGGGGCCAGGACAGGTTGATCTGGACACCTAAAAACTTGAAGTGCTCGACCATTTCTACTTCATCCCCATTGATGTAGACAGGGGCATACCCTCCAATATGCTTCCTGAAGTTGATGACAATCTCCTTTGTTTTGTTGACATTGAGGGAGAGATTATTGTCGTCACAACAGCTCACCAGATTCTCTATCTCTTTCCTGTTCTGTGTCTTGTCATTGTTTAAGATCAATGGACCTGATATTAGATATATACAGAGCACAAAACACATAAACATTAGATATATAAAGAATGTATAACAAGTAAGCAATGTGATTCAGCCTGTTTGTATATCCCCTGCCCAGGTAACAGCCTCTACATCAGTTTAATTCTGCATATATAATGATTTCTGAGAATTATTGATTTTAAATGAACAACATGTTTTATTTCTGTCATGCCTTTGACATAACAAAATGTCCCAGGAGTGTTATAAACCAAAATAAGACTCTGGGATACATATAGCAGATGGTCAAATGCTTGGTCAAGAAGGTCAGTTATGAGGAACACCTTGAAGGAAGAAAAAAGGGGATGAAATCAGCAAGGTCTAAGGAGGGAATTCCATAGCTCAGGGACAAGGCAGCTAAACCATTAATGGGGGAAGCAATGAAAATCCTGGATGCTGAAAAGGCTGGAATTAGATGAGCTCCGGTATTTCAGAAGGTCGTGGGGCTGGAGGAGACGACAAAGAGAGGGAGTGGGTTAGGCCAGGGACGGGTTCGAAAACAAGGATGAGAATTTTAAAATCAAGGGTGTTGCTCGACCAGGAGCCCGTGTAGACCAGTGAGCACAGGAGCAAGGGATAAACGGGACAAGTGGCGCAAGTGGAGTTTTGGATAATCTCGAATTCGTGGATGGTAGAATTTGGCAGGCCAGCTAGGAGTGGATTGGATTAGTCAAGTCTGGAAGTAACAAAAAATGTCAACGAGGGTTTCAGCAGCAGACGAGTGAAGTTGGGAAATGTTACAGAGGTAGAGATGGGCGGTCTTAGTGCTCCTATGGATACGAGGTTGGAAGCCCATCTCAAGAACAGCACCAAGGTCGTAAAGAGCTTGGTTTAGTCTCGGACAGTTGCCAGGGACTGGGATGGTGTTAGTAGCTTTAGGGAACTGTGCACCAACTGAAATACTCCAGGGCACAAGTTGATATTCATCTAAAGAGGAACAAGAGCAAATCTAGTTGCAGTCTTGAAAGAAGGTTTCTGAAAGTGTTGGCTCCTGCTGGGGCCTGATTCATCGCCTTTGAAAGAACAAGCCTGATCTGTCATCCCCCGTGGTCCACACATATGGAATTTCCAGCATGAGTCACTGGACAGAAATCGATGGAAGATTTTCTCTGTTCTCTTTATGTAATGAAATCACAAAGAATCGCTCTATGAATTTTGTGGAAAATCTCCAACGGCACAAAGTTCAAATCCGGGATGTTTTTTTTCTTTATTTGGTGCGGTCTTGGTCAATTGTGGCAAATGTCAGTGGCCTACGTTTGTCCCCATTGAGATCAATGGACTCAACACAACAAACATCAAACCCACCTTTATACAGAGCCTTTCCATCTTCTCAGAACATCTCCCAAATGACTACTAAAATTCAGTTTGTGCTGTTGGACTGGCCAATGCAGCAGACAAAGGTAAGACCCCGAACACCCTATTTACTATTTATGGTGTCAGATGATGGATAAAGGTGAGGCCAGGGTCCCTCCCCACTCTTTGTGCTTTGTAAAGGCAACTTTTACGTTGTCCACATGGTCAGGTCGGACATCTTATTTGAAAGATGGCACCTCCGCCAATGCAGTGCTCTATGGCCTGGTACGGAACTATTAGCCTAGGTTATGTTTTGGGGTGGGATTTTGAAACTTATATGTTTGAAGCTATAGCAGAATACACTCTCACCCGCAGCACAGTGGCACAGTGGTTAGTACTGCTGCCCCACAGTGCCTAGCACTGCTGCCCCACAGTGCCAGGGACCCGGGTTCAATTCTGGCTTCGGGTGACTGTCTGAGTGGAATGTGCACTTCCCAAACCAAAAGAGAAAATGCTGAAAAATCTCAGCTTTTTCTGGACTTGAAACGTCAGCTCTTTTCTCTCCCGACAGATGCTGCCAGACCTGCTGAGATTTTCCAACATTTTCTCTTTTGCTTTCAGATTCCAGCATCCGCAATAATTTGCTTTTATTATTTTATGGAGTGTGCACATTCTCCCCGTGTCTGCGTGGGTTTCCTCCGGGTGCTCCGGTTTCCTCCCACAGTCCAAAGATGTGCGGGTTAGACTGATTGACCATGCTAAATTGTCCCTTAGTGTCAGGGGGATTAACAGGGTAAATACGTGGGGTTACGGAGATAGGGCCTGGGTGGGATTGTTGTCAGTGCAGGCTCGATGGGCTGAATGGCCTCCTTCTGCACTGTAGGGATTCTATGATGATTCTATCACACAAGCCTATGCACTGGCACTTTAGGAGATGAACTTGAGTCACTGTCTGTGTGGAGTCTGCACCTTCTCCCCATGTCTGCGTGGGTTTCCTCCGGGTGCTCCAATTTCCTCCCACAGTCCGAAAGATGTGCTGGTTAGGTGCATTGGCCGTGCTAAATTCCCCCTCAGTGTACCCGAACAGGCGCAGGAGTGTGGCGACTAGGGGATTTTCACATTGCAGTGTTAATGTGAACCTACTGGTGACACTAATAAATAAACTGGAGTGCTGACATCTCTTCACTGCTGTCAAAACAAAGCAATGGAAACATAATACAGGAGAAATATACAGTAAAGAGGAGGAGGATGAAGTGATATTGCGACATTTCTTGCATTGCAAGTGCCCTGCCAGCCTCGAAAGAGTTAAGAGCTGAGCAAGCCTCTCGTTATCATTGGAATTCTGTCAAACTCATTTCGGTCTGGGCGTCACAGATTGCCCGTTCATCTTCCTGGACCGTTCGGCAGCATCCATCCATCCACCTGCCCCCTCTCTCTCTGTGCTTGCTGCATTCGCTGTTGGTGTGCCCTTCCCTCGCTCCCTCCACCTCTCCCCCGGCGGAGCAGCGCACATTGCCCAGCCCAAGGGGAGGGGGAGGCCGGCTTACTGGGGGCTCTTTGATGTCCTCGGCCGATAAACATTTCATTTGAGAGATTAATCTTCCGGCAACAGGCTCACGACCATTTTGCAGAGTGCAGAGTGCCGAGGCCAGGCTCTGGGAGTGGGAGATGTTGTTTATTGCGGTGAGTTCAGAGCCTATTTATTTTTAAATTTTACTTGTTTGTTTCCCCTTCTCTATCTTTCACCTCAATTGATGTTAACAGTCAGACCTGGAGACCGATCCCTGCTGGAGATCTGGGTGGGCAGGATGCCTTAAGTTCAATCCTTTGTAAAAACTTGGAGGAGTTAAGACAAGTAAAAAATACAACTTGCGACTGAAATTACACTCTGAATGTAAGAGGCGAGGTTCCTGTGTGATTCAGACAAAAAAAAATCAAATGGCATTGGTGGCTCGCATTGTGTTTTTGAGATAGTGTCAGAAGTGCTGGAGTTAAATTGCAACTCGAGTTTTGGTTGATTGAAGATGATTCGAATCGACCCCTTTTGCTGACCACCCACTGTTGGGTGACAGCTGAGGGTTAGTGCCCGGTATTAATTCCCCTCCTGATTTAATGTGGATTTGCAAAAAAGGCATCAGCGACCTGATCAACTTCTCTCGCTGAGAAACAGCCTCCCCCCCCCTCCGTATCTCTCGCTGAGATCTTGCAGTCATTTCAGCTGATTCACTCAGGGGAGGGGTGGTGGGCCCCTCTCTGAGGTCTGCACAACGCACCCCACCCCGGGGGAGATTTAGATCCCTATTCCAAAAACTCAATCCCAACCCCAATTTGCTGCAGTTTCCAGCAATGAACTGGGACTGGTGCCAAGGGGGGGTCAGGGGAGGCATGTTTGCCCCAGTGGGGATTGCATCTCTCTCTCTCTGGTTTACAAAGCCAGAAAAAAAATTGATAGGATCATAGAATCACCACAATGCAGAGGGAGGCCATTCAGCCCATTGAGTCTGCACTGACTACAATCCCACCCAGGCCCTATCGCCATAACCCCACCCCATGTATTTACCTTGCTAATCCCCCTGACACTAAGGGACAATTTAGCATGGCTAATCACCCTAACCTGCACATCTTTGGAGTGTGGGATTTATGTTTAAACAAAAGACAAATGTGTAGACCCCTGGATTGTTCCGATGAGTTAATCCTTCATTTATGCTGTACAGAGTGATTGAATAGAATGGTCCAAATCAGAGAAGGCACTCTGTATTACATTGCCACAGGCTGACTATTGATTTTTCTCATGCACTTCCATGCCAACTCCTATATCTCACCCTGTGCATCCATTACACACAGCCCTGCACCATGGGGTATATAATCTCTCTGTTGCAACTATTAAGAGAAAAGAACAAGATAAAAGTCCAAAGATGTGCGGGTTAGGTGGAATGGCCATGCCAGGGGCACTAGCTAGGGTAAATGCATGGGGTATGGGGATAGGGCCTGAGTGGGATTGTGGTCAGTGCAGACTCGATGGGCTGAATGGCCTCCTTCTCTGTAGGATTTTATGACTCGATGATAAATCTCTGATTTGGCATGGGTACAGGTCTGGTGTAAGTTCTGAAAACTGGTGCCAAAACAAGATCTGGCCCAGCTGCTGTGCAGCACTGGGCTGGGTACAATCCTGATGCAGTGCCCTTAGAACTGATGTAACCTAGACCAAGATACCATAGAATCCCTATGGTGCAGAAGGAGGCCATTCAGCCCATCAAGTCTGTTCCAACTATCTTAAAGAGCATCCACAACTAGACCTTCCCCTCCATCCTTTCCCCAATATCTGTGCTTAATCCCCCTGACCTACACACCTTTTGGACACGAAGGGGCAATTTAGCATGGCTAATCCCCCTAACCTATACATTATGGGACACTAAGGGGCAATTTAGCATGGCCAATCCCCCTAACCAGCACATCTTGGAATGTGGGAGGAAATCGGAGCACCTGGAGGAAACCCATGCAGACATGGGGAGAATGTGCAAACTCCACATAGACAGTAACCCGAGGCTGGAATTGAACTGGGGTCCCTGATGCTGTGAGGCAGCAGTGCTAACCACTGTGCCACCGTGCTGCCAGACACTGGAGTGGTACAGCACCTGCATCGTGGGCCTGTTACAGTGCTGGTACAGTCGGCCCACACACAGGATCCAGGCACTGGTCTGTCAGAGTCTCTGTAGCATTGATTGAGGAGCCATGTTAATACAAGTAACTGCTGCACCAGCCCAAATGCAGACCTGCCAAAGTGGACCAGGTCTGTTCCAACACTGGCTCAAGACTGATTCCGCACCCCAATAATGCAGGAAAAATAAAAAGCTAGAAACAGCAAGAGTTGTAACAAGCCAACTGGTTCATAAAAAGTTAAAGTTTATTTATTAGTCACAAGTAAAGCTCATATTAGCACTGCAATGAAGTTACTGTGAATTCCCCTAGTTGCTACACTCTGGCGCCTGTTCAGGTCAATGCACCTAATCAACACATCTTTCAGGCTGATTTGATTTGATTTATTATTATTACATATATTAACATACAGTGAAAAATATTGTTTCTTGCGTGCTATACAGACAAAGCATACCGTTCATAGAAAAGGAAAGGAGAGAGTGCAGCTAGGGTGTAGAGATAGATGAAACCCACACAGACATGGGGAAAATATGCAAACTCCACACAGACGGTGACCTAAGCCGGGAATCGAACCCGGGTCCCTGGTGCTGTGAGGCACCTGTGCTCACCATTGTGCCGCTGTGCCGCCCCATTATTTGGTTTAGTTATTTGATCATTAATGTCCTTTAGGGAAGGAGATCTGCTGTCTATGCCAGGTCTGGCCTTTATGTGAGTCCAGCCCCACACAATTGACCCTTAACTGTTCTCTTTAGTGGCCGAGTGAGTCTCTCAGCAAGGGTGCTAAGGAAAGGCGATAAATAGGCCTTTCCTGACTGTGACCATACATGTGCTCTGCTAACAGAGAGTTGTAGAGGGTGGATGAGAGAAGATGTAGGGTCCAAACTGCTGTTCAAGATGCTGGGGTGGGGAAGCTATTTCAGAAAGGAACCTGCAAGTGAAGAAAATGAGGCAGAAAAACAGAGAGGAAGACAAAACAAAAGGATATTTCCCTGGAGAAATCTACCGCAAGTGCGCGAGCAACCATTTGTGACGTTACAGTCAAAAGCTGGCTGTTAATGTAGACTAGGCAAAAGAAATTCTGCTTAGTTAAGCAGTAACAAAATACTGTTATTATCTGTCAGGATGGAGAACATTTCATTTCACATTCAAGGCATCAAGCTGTACCTTTCCAGAATGTAAGTGGCTAAGTGCATGACAGGCATACACTAGCATGAGGATCAAGAAATGAGAATCGTTCCAACAAAATGCATTTAGACAGTTACACCAAAAGCAAGATACTGCAGATGCTGGACATCCAAAATAACTGGCAGAACCATCAGGAGCATAGACACACAGAGAGCGATCAGGGCATGCAGGCCCACAGATCCTTAAAAGTGGCAGCACAGGTGGTGAAGGAAGCATATGGCATACCTGCCTTCATCAGACGGGGCATCGAGTATAAAACTTGGCCAATTATGTTACAGTTATATAATATGTTGGTTTGGCCAAATTTGGAATACTGTGTCCAATTCTGGTCACCACACTGCCAGAAGGACATGGAGGCTTTGGGGAGAGTACGGAAAAGGTTTACCAGGATGCTGCTTGGTATGGAGGGTATTAACTATGAGGAGAGATTGAATAAACTGGGATTGTTCTCCCTGGAAAGACAGAGGCTGAGGGGCGACCTGATAGAAGTTTATAAAATTATGAGGGGTATAGATAGGGTGAACAGTTTCCCAGGGCAGAAATGACAATTACAAGGGGGCACAATACAAGGTAAGGGGGGAAAGGTTCAATAGAGATGTGCAGGGGAGGTTTTTTTACATAGAGGATGGTGGGGGCCTGGAATGCACTGCCAAGTGAGGTGGTTGAGGCAGATACGTTAGCGACATTTAAGACTTACCTGCGTAGACACATGAACAGATGGGGAACAGAGGGATACAGGCGGTTGGTCTAGATAAGACAACATGATCGGCGCAGGCTTGGAGGGCCGAAGGGCCTGTTCCTGTACTGTACTGTCTTTTGTTCTTTGTTCTAAAAATGGCAGATGCTGGAAGTATTGAATCGGTTAGGAGACAATCAGGACTTGGTTTGTGTTTTAGGTCAAAGCCCTTCTTTCAGAATTGCAATAAATTAAGTGAAACAGGTTTTAAGCAAGCGGTGAAGCGATGGCCAAGTGGTATTATCGCTAGACGATTAATCCAGAAACTCAGCTAATGTTCTGGGGACCCGGGTTCGAATCCTGCCATGGCAACTGGTGGAATTTGAATTCAATTTAAAAAAATCTGGGATTAAGAATCTACTGATGGCCATGAAACCATTGTCAATTGTAGGGAAAACCCATCTGATTCACTAATGTCTTTTAGGGAAGGAAATCTGCTGTCCTTATCTGGTCTGGCCTACATGTGACTCCAGAGCCACAGCAATGTGATTGACTCTCAATTGCCCTAGGGCAACTAGGGATGAGGAATGAATACTGGCCCAGCCAGCGACATGTCCCATGAATAGATAAAAAATAAATTAAAAAGTGAAGAAGCAGAGAAAGGGGGAGAAACGAAGACGAAGCTGTGTGATGGGGTGGAAGGCAGGAGGGATTAAAAGATAAAAGACAGAAAGAGATGGTAATGGGGCAGATAAAGAAAATGGACAGGGAGGGAGGGGGAGGGTTGGAATTAAAATGACTCAGGTTCACACTTGTAGACTGAACAGAGAGACCTTCCAAGTTGCCTTTGGTCTCCCCAGTGTAGAGGAGATAACACTCCGAACAGTTAGAAGCACAAGTGAATCACTGTTTCACCTGGGAGGAATGATTGGGACTCTGGACGGTGGCAAGGGAAGAGGTACAAAGGCAAGTGATGCCCCTCCTGTGTTTGTGTCGCAAGATGTGGGAAGGGATGACCTGTCAGGTGGGACTGAGGAATGGACCAGGGTGGTGTGGTCACTTCAGAATGGGAGGAATAGGGAAGATCGGTGGAGGGGTGTCCTCATTTTGGGAAGACTGGAGACGCATCAAGAGCGCTGGTATGGAAGGTGGCATTGTCAGAGCAGATACAACAGAGACACCAAAACAGGGAGAATGGAATAAAGTCCATCCAGGAAGTAGGGCGGGAGGAAATGTCATCACGGTCAGAGGCTGTGGGAGTCAAGGGCTTATTGCCAGCCTATGTCCATAAATGGAGAGAGAGAAGTTGAGAGAGGAAGGAATGAGTTTGGACTGAACCACAAGAAGGTGAGAGAAGGCTAGAAATCGGAAGCAAAATTGATGTAATTTACAATTTTAGGGAAAGAGCTGGAAATTAAACCGCTACATTCATCAATCTTTTGGACAAAGACATGAGGGAAGGAACCTGAGCAGGATTGGAACAATAAATATTCCACATTCCCCACAAACAGGCATAGCTAGGCTCCATGCAGATTCCTATAGCAACACAGGTTACTTGGAGGAAGTGAACAGGACTAAAGGAGCAGTTGTTCAAAATGGGAACAAGTTCAGCCAGGCAGAGGAGTGGTGTGGTGATGGATGGGGCCTGGTTTGATCTCCAATTAATGAAGGTATAAAAAGCCCTAAAGGATGGAGATGAAAAGGAATTGGATATCCCTTCTCCTCTGTTTCCTGTGTTCCAAAGGGGCCATTCCTGCTACAACACCCAGCAAGGGTGGCACAGTGGTTAACACTGCTGCCTCACAGCTCCTGGGACCCAGGTTCAATTCCGGTCCTGGGTCACGGTCTGTGTGGAGTTTGCGGATTCTCCCCGTGCCTGCGTGAGTTTCCTCCGGTTTCCTGCCACAGTCGGAAGATGTGCAGGTTAGGTGGATTGGTGAAGCTATATTTTCCCTGAGTGTCCCAAGATGTGCAGGTTAGGGGGATTAGCACGGTAAAAAAATGGGGTTACAGGAAAGGGCCCAGGTGGGATTATCTGTTGGAGAGTCGGCGCAGACTTGATGGGCTGAATGGCCTCCTTCTGCATTGTAGGGATTCTGTGGTCAATGTGTACATCTATAAGATGGAGGAATCTGTCACTGAAAATCTCCGACTTCGTCTGTGGTTGGGATTCTCCGGTGCCGCTGCAATGAATGAAGTTTTGGCTGAGCACCAAACTTCCGTTCTCGGTGGCAGCAGGGCGCCACCAAGAATGCCCCGAGAATCCCGCCCTTTATAAATATGGGAACACTGAGGATCGTGGACATTTCCAATATGATTATATTTTGTGTGTATCACTATTAGCCAGCCAGAGCCTAGCATTTATAATCCGTAGATATGAAATTTCCCATTTATTATTTGAAATGTTAAACACATATTCTCAATGTTCTTTGTCATTTGTTTGGCAAATATGATGTATTAATTCTCCATATTGTACAGGAAATCAATTTGACAAACGACCTTAGCTTAAACCTGGTAAAAATGGCTGGAATTTTACCAGCCCGCCACAGGAATCAGAGGGGTAGAGCTTGGGAAGAGTCGTTGGCCTTGGGCGGGTTCTTGCGGTTTCGGGACAAGCGAGGCTTTAAAATCCTGCCCAACAAATCCATCCAAGAAAGTTCAGACTTGCATTTATATATCTCCCAGCATTTCCCCTGCAATCAATTGCTTTGAAGTGAGTGACTTGTATAAGCGAAGCTATGTGCCAAAAGATTCTTCAAGCAGCAGTGATATTGGTGACACATTGACCTTTCAAAAGGTGTGTTGACAAGGAAAGCACGCAGCTCGGATGCAAAAGCAATACTCTGGATGCTGGAAAGCTGAAACCAAAAACGTTAGTAACACTCAGCAAGTCTGTCAGCTTCTGTGGAGTGAGAAACAGCGTTAACCTTGATGATCTGTTACTGGAGGTCATTGACCTGAGACGTCAACTCTGCTTCCTTCTCCATCAATGCCTTTCCTGCACCTTTTTGTTTTCGAACCATGTCGCTCCCTGCATACCTTTGAGGAAAGATCTTTTGTGTCCTCCAGAGACACTCAAGCAAGCAGGTTAGAGATCTTTGCTTTAATAGTTTGTCTGAAGGCCCGTATGACAGTTGAGCAATCCCTCAGTGATAGGTTGGAGTCGGGCTTGATCCCATAATAAGCTACAAAATGAGCCAAACGGTGGCGCAGTGGTTAGCGCTACTGCCTCACACTGCCCGGGTCCCAGGTTCGATTCCTGGCTTGGGTCACAATCATAGAAGCCATAGAATCTATGGCACGGAGACAGGCCCTTCAGCCTACACTGGTCTGTGCCGACAAAAATGCCCATCTAAGCTAACCCCATTTGCCTGTGTTTGGCCCATATCCCTCTAAACCTTTCCTATTCATGTATCTGTCCAAATGCCTTTTAAATGTTGTCAATGTCCCTGCCTCAACCACTTCCTCCGGCAGCTCATTCCACATACATACCACCCTTGCTCCTCAGGTTCCCATTAATTCTTTCCCCTCTTAACTTAAACCTATGCCCTCTAGTTCTCGATTCCCCAACCCTGGGAAAACTACTGAGTGCATTCACCCTATCCATGCCTCTCATGATCTGTGTGGAATTTGCACATTCCCCCCATGCTGGTTAGGTGCGTTGGCCATGCTAAATTCTCCCTCAGCGTACCCAAACACCCAAATGAGTGCTAATCATAGAATCCCTGCAGAAGGAGGCCATTCGGCCTATCAAGTCTGTACCGACCACAATCCCACCCAGACCCTATTCCCGCAACCCCACACATTAACCCTGCTAATCCCCCTGACACTAGGTCAATTTAGCATGGCCAATCAACCTAACTCGCGCATCTTTGGACTGTGGAAGGAAACCCACGCAGACACAGAGAGAATGTGCACACTCTACACAGACAGTGACCCGAGGCTGGAATTGAACCCGGGTCCCTGGTGTTGTGAGGCAGCAGTGCTAACCACTGCGCCACCGTGCCGCCCATTAATAATAATTAACGTAAGCCTACTTGTGACATTAATAAATAAACTTTAAATTGACAGATGTTCATGTTTAGTATTGCAGAGGAAGACAAGGAGAGGAGAGGGAAAGGGGGAACATGAGAGGAATATAAGGGGAAATGTAAAGGACTGCAGCAAAATGATTTTTGGAACAAGAGATGGATGCAGAAAGGCATTGGATTATTTCCCAGTGGCTGTGCAGAGGTGATGTTTGAGGACGGGGAAGTAGCTAAATCATTATATTGTGACTTTTCTAACGGTGTTGGGGAGGAGAGAGATGCCTGAGTCAATCGAGGGGGACAAGAGGACGAGCAAACTGGAAACAAATGTCACAGGGATTACATAGTCTAAAGATTCAGGCAGCTCTAGACCCTGACAATTCCCTTTTCAAGTAAGTGTGCCGTTTTAATTGGTTGAGGAGATTGCAACTGGTCTCCCAAAAGTCTTCACTGGAATTGTCCAATGTCCCAGTGGATTAGAAAGTAGTAAATTAGGGCCTTTTTTATATTTTATTAAAGTTAAAGTTTATTTATTAGTCACAAACAGGCTTACATTAACACTGCAATGAAGTTACTGTGAAATTCCCCTAGTCGCTACTCTTCGGGTACACTGAGGGAGAATTTAGCATGGCCAACAGACCTAACCAGCACATCTTTCAGACTGTGGGAGGAAACCAGAGCACCCGGAGGAAACCCATGCAGACACGGGGGGAACGTGCAGACTCCGTGCAGACAGTGACCCAAGCCAGGAATCGAACTCCGGTCCCTGGACCTGTGAGGCAACAGTGCTAACCACTGTGCTACCGTGTCGCCCACATTAGATAAAAGAGCAAGGGATATATCATCACATCGCAAGTCTGTGATCTTGCAGCATGATTGTGGAGCATTCTCAAGCATTTCCACAGCATCTCTCATGGCCACTGGTGTCTCAAAGAACTTTCCAGCCAATGTGGTCACTGTTTGTAATGAAGAAATGTGGCAGCCAATTTATACTCTTCAGATAGCGAGAAGGGAGATCCCTTCAGGCCAGTATCTTATACAAGTTCAACATAACCTTGTTGCTGTTCTAACCTATGCCCCTATTAATAAAGACTCGGATGCCGTGTGCTTTATTAACCAGGTACCTCAACCCGTCTCATCACCTTCAATGACTTATGCACATATACAGCTGTTTGCTCCTGCACCCCTTTATTTCATATTGCCACTCCGTGCTCTACCTATCAAATTGAATAGCAAAATATGAGGCGGCGCGGTGGCACAGTGGTTAACACTGCTGCCTCACAGCGCCAGGGACTCGGGTTCAATTCTGACTTGGGTCACTATCTGTGAGGAGTTTGCACATTCTCCCTGTGTCTGCGTGGGTTTCCTCCAAGTGCTTCGGTTTCCTCACACAGTCCGAAAGACTGGTTAAGTGCATCGGCCATGCTAAATTCTTCCTCAGTGTACCCGAACAGGCGCCAGAGTGTGGTGACTAAGGGATTTTCACAGTAACTGCATTTCCGTGTGAATGTAAGCCTATTTGTGACACGAATAAATAAACTTTATATTTTAACTTTAAGATGTGCAGCTTAGGTGGATTGACCATGCTAAATTGCCCCTTAGTGGCGGGGGATTAGCAGGGTAAATATGTGGGATGACGGGGATAGGGCCTGGGTAGGATTTTCATTGGTGCAGGCTTGATAGGCTGAATGGCCTCCTTCTGCATTGTAGGGATTCTACGATTCTATGAAACAGTAATACGATAACCGGCTTTAGTGATATTGATTCTGGGATTAGTCCTGGTCAGGAGTCCTACTGTAGAGATCTGCCCTGCCCTTCGAGAATGCTCCATGGGATCTTTAATGCCCACTTGGGAGGGCAGAAAGAGCCTCGATTTAACATTTCCCCGAAAGACGGAACCTCCAACGAGAAAGAGATTCTCTTGATTTTGGAAGGTTATAACGTTAACTGTGTAGGGCAGGCCTTGTGCGCCTGATGGTCCTTCTGAATCATTTCTCCATGCTATTATAGAAACATAGAAAGTGCTGCCTCACAACGCCAGGGATCTGGGTTCGATTCCCGGCTTGGGTCACTGTCTGTGCAGAATCTGTACGTTCTCCCCGTGTCTGCGTGGGTTTCCTCCGGGTGCTCCGGTTTCCTCCCACACTCCAAAGATGTGTGGGTTAGGTGGATTGGCCATGCTAAATTGACCCTTAGTGTCAAGGAGACCAGCTTGGGTAAATGCATGGGGTTATGGGGATAGGATCAGGGTGGGATTGTGGTTGGTGCAGGCTCGATGGGCCAAATAAAGTTGAAGTTTATTAATTAAGCACAGGTAAGGCTTACATTAACGCTGCAATGAAGCTACTGTGAAATCCCCCTATGGCCTCCTTCTGCACTGTAGGAGTCTACGATTGTATGAGAAGCAGGAGTAGGCCATTCGGCCCTTCGAGCCTGCAGCCATTCATTTTGATCATGGCTGATCATCAAATTCAATATCCTGATCCCGCCATTATGTTAATTTTAATGCTTCCTTTGGATGATCCAACTTGCATGTGTTTCTCTGTGTAATGCACCTCAATCTGTGCCTTAACCTGTGTTCAAGACCATGTTTCCCTGGGTTGTTCTGTGTAACACACACTCCTTGTGTATTGTCCTGTGACTATCACTGCTGTTGAACATTTACAATCTTCCTGACTTTTATTTCGATGATGATGCCCCAGAGTACCAGCAATTACCTTCAGTTTAAACGACACATCCTTTTGAGAATGAATACAAACAGCTGGGCGCCTGGTGTGAAGGTTGTGCAGTGCAGTCTGTTTAAATATTTAACACTGCACTGATTTACAGGGAGAGTATTAGCTAGCGATCAGCATCGGAAAGAGAAGGTGTGCGTGATCCAAGCAGGAGTGCCAGATATCCATTTTCTGATCAGATAGCTTGTCCTGACTCTTGTAGAAAACGGACTTGGTGGCAGAAATCCAGTGTACATCCATGTGGCCCAGTTCTATCTCAGTCCCCAGTGTGTGAGGGATCATTTGATTTGATT
Source organism: Mustelus asterias (assembly GCF_964213995.1). Lineage (NCBI taxonomy): Eukaryota > Metazoa > Chordata > Chondrichthyes > Carcharhiniformes > Triakidae > Mustelus > Mustelus asterias. The sequence goes on from NC_135824.1 coordinate 9,687,094, forward strand.
TGATTTATTATTGCCACATGTATTAACATACACTGAAAAGTATTGTTTCTTGCGCGCTGTACAGACAAAACATACCATTCATAGAGAAGGAAATGAGAGAGTGCAGAATGTAGTGTTACAGTCAAAGCTAGGGTGTAGAGAAAGATCAACTTAGTGCTAGGTAATTCTATTCAAACGTCTGACAGCTGCAGGGAAGAAGCTGTTCTTGAGTCGGTTGGTACGTGACCTCAGACTTTTGTATCTTTTTCCCGACGGAAGAAGGTGGAAGAGAGAATGTTCGGGGTGTGTGGGGTCCTTAATTATGCTGGCTGCTTTGCCGAGGCAGTGGGAAGTGTAGACAGAGTCGATGGATGGGAGGCTGGTTTGCGTGATAGATTGGGCTACATTCACGACCTTTTGTAGTTCCTTGTGGTCTTGGGCAGAACAGGAGCCATACCAAGCTGTGATACAACCAGAAATAATTCTTTCTATGGTGCATCTGTAAAAGTTGGTGAGTAGCTGACATGGTGAAAGAACAGGGAAATGGGACCAATCAGATAGGCCTTTCAAGGAGATTGATGGGCTAAGTGGAAGGGGGCAGCATGGAGGCACAATGGTTAGCATTGCTGCCTTGCAGCGTCAAGGACCCGGGTTCAATTCCTGCCTTGGTTGACTGTCTGTTTGGAGTTTGCACATTCTCCCCATGTCGGCGTGGGTTTCCTCTGGGTGCTCCAGTTTCCTCCCAAAGATGTGCAGGTGAGGTGGATTGGCCAAGCTAAATTGCTCCTTAGTGAGCCAAGATGTGTAGACTAGGGGGGTTAGCAGGGTAAATGCACAGGGTTATGGGGATAGGGCGGAGGAGTGGGCCTGGAATGCTCTTCTCTTTCAGAGGGTCGGTGCCAACTCCATGGGGCAAATGGCCTCTTTCTGCATTGTAGGGATTCTGTGGTTTGGTGGCCTCTGCTCTGTGATGCTGTGATTCAATATTATAACATGATTCAACGATTCTATACAGTTCTGTGATTCTGCCTAATTTTAACTCAAAGTGAATGAGCTTTGAGTGAATTTAAATCAAGTGCATTATGAGTCTACGTGATTAAATGAATCCGTATGATGCTGTGATTCTAATCAGAGTAAAGACCAGCCAGATATGCAAGCACATGTCCAACTAATCCAAGCATATCAAGTGAGATGTGTCAGAACAGTGTGCCTGAAGGAGTGCATTTTTAAAAACTTAATTCGTGGGACATGGGTATCGCTGGCTGGCCAGCATTTATTGCCCATCCCTTATTGCCCTTGGAGGGCAGTTGAGAGTCAACCACATTGCTGTGGCTCTGGAGTCACATGTAGGCCAGACCAGGAAAGGACGGCAGATTTCCTTCCCTAAAGGACATTACTGAACCAGATGGATTTTTTCAACAATCGACAATGATTTCACGGTCATCAGTAGATTCTTAATTCCAGATATTTTTAATGGAATTCAAATTCCACCACCTGCTGCGGCAGGATTCGAAATCGGGTCCCCAGACCATTAGCTGAGTTTCTGGATTAATAATCTAGTGATAATATCACGAGGCCATCACCTCCATCGTGTGTGCATTCTGAAGTGTATGGGTACAGAAAATGGCACAGGGGATGGGGTGGAAAGGGGTGCTGTGGGGGGGGGGGGGGGGGGAGTTAGGGAGGTGGAGGGGGCTGCGAGAAGGGGCTAGGCTGCTGGATTCAGGTTTATGAAGGGGCTTGTTTTATTTTCTTGTAGTCAAGGCTTCCAACGCTTGGGTCTCCTGACAGGATGGAGTGCAGCTATTATGATGCTACTTTCCGCTTCATTTGTGGAGTTACCACGTGAGGCTTGAGGAAGGAGGCCTGAAGGGCGAGGTCAGGCCTCGGCATTTACTGAGACAAAAACTGAAAGTGCTGGAAAATCTCAGCAGGTCTGACGGCATCTGTGGAGGGAGAATAGAGCCAATGTTTCGAGCCTTTGTCAGAGCTGAAGACAAAGAAAATAGAACCAGATTCCAGCAGATCTCAGCCTTTACTGCAAAATGTGACTGTCTCACTGTCATCGCGAGCTTCTTTATTCCATTTAATGTTGCTTTCTACTGACGACAAGAGGAATGAGATTATTTCTCGATGTGAATATTTTTCCTCAGAAATCAAATCAATTTAAGTCACTATTGATGAGGTTTGGCTTGCTGAAGAGGGGTGGAACTATGGAATAAACATAGAATCATATAAATCGTATAATCAGACAGGAGCACAGAATCTGAGCAAATGGATAATCATTCCTTACAACTGAAAAAGTGGATATTTATCAAAAACATACTCTTGTGTCAGCTGTGGCTCTGTAGGTGTCACATGGATGGGATTTTCTGGGTCTTCCTACTGGCGGGACAAAGAACAAAGAACAAAGAACAGTACAGCACAGGAAACAGGCCCTTCGGCCCTCCAAGCCTGTGCCGCTCCTTGGTCCAACTAGACCAATCGTTTGTATCCCTCCATTCCCAGGCTGCTCATGTGACTATCCAGGTAAGTCTTAAACGATGTCAGCGTGCCTGCCTCCACCACCTTACTTGGCAGCGCATTCCAGGCCCCCACCACCCTCTGTGTAAAAAACGTCCCTCTGATGTCTGAGTTATACTTCGCCCCTCTCAGCTTGAGCCCGTGACCCCTCGTGATTGTCACCTCCGACCTGGGAAAAAGCTTCCCACTGTTCACCCTATCTATACCCTTCATAATCTTATACACCTCTATTAGATCTCCCCTCATTCTCCGTCTTTCCAGGGAGAACAACCCCAGTCTACCCAATCTCTCCTCATAGCTAAGACCCTCCATACCAGGCAACATCCTGGTAAACCTTCTCTGCACTCTCTCCAATGCCTCCACGTCCTTCTGGTAGTGCGGCGACCAGAACTGGACGCAGTACTCCAAATGTGGCCTAACCAGCGTTCTATACAGCTGCATCATCAGACTCCAGCTTTTATACTTCCTGTTCCCTAGCGGTGGGATGAGCGAGCCACGCAAAATGCGGCAGACATCGGCGGGACTGGAAGATCCCGCCAGCGGCCAATCGTAGAATCCCTACAGTGCAGAAGGAGGACATTTGGCCCATCGAGTCTGCACCGACCACAATCCCACCCAGGCCCTATTCCCGTAACCCCACATATTTACCCTGCTAATCCCCCTGACACTATGGTCAATTTAGCATCATCAATCAACCTAGCCCGCACATCTTTGGACTGTGGGAGGAAGCCGAAGCACCCGGAGGAAACCCATGCAGACACGGGGAGCATGTGCAAACTCTGCAGACAGTGACCCAGGGCTTCTTGGAAGACTCAAGGAATTCAATGATGAGCTACCTCCTCTGCCAGAAAATGTGACGCAGGAGGAACATAAGAACATAAGAACTAGGAGCAGGAGGAGGCCATCTGGCCCCTCGAGCCTGCTCCGCCATTCAATAAGATCATGGCTGATCTTTTTGTGGACTCAGCTCCACTTACCCGCCCGCTCACCCTAACCCTTAATTCCTTTACTGTTCAAAAAGCTATTTAACTTTGCCTTAAAAACATTTAATGAGATAGCCTCAACTGCTTCACAACCTCACTGCTTCAACAGGGTAGGGAAAACCCATCCTCTTGAGTTACAGAGTTCTGGGTTCAATTTGCGGTCCAGAGCTTGAGCACAGCATGGAGGCTGAGATTCCAGTGAAGTTCTGAGGGAGTACAGCAGTGTCGAGGTGCTGTCTTTTGGATGAGATCATAGAAATCATAGAAACCCTACAGTGCAGAAGGAGGCCATTCGGCCCATCGAGTCTGCATCGACAACAATCCCACCTCAGGCCCTAACTCCACAAATTTACTCCACTGATCCCTCTAACCTACACATCCTGGGACACTAAGGGGCAATTTAGCATGGCCAATCAACCTAACCTGCATATCTTTTGGACTGTGGGAGGAAACCGGAGCACCCGGAGGAAACCCACGCAGATGCAGGGAGAACGTGCAAACTCCACACAGACAGTGACCCAAGCCGGAAATCGAACCCGGGTCCCTGGTGCTGTGAGGCAGCAGTGCTAACCACTGCGCCACCGTGCCGCCCAAATGACTTTAATCATGGCTTTGTCTGTAACTTGGGTGGATTTAAAAGATCCCCCGGTACTATTTTGTCGGAGAGCAAGGGAGCTATTCCTGGCGCCTTGGCCAATATTTATTCCTCGATCTAATAGCACAGGAACAGATTATCTGCTCGTTATCACATTGCTGTTAGTCGGAGCTTGCTGTGTGCATATTAGCTGTCACATATATAAAAGTCTTTCTTTCTTATTTTCTTTCACATCTGGTTCTGTCACTTACCTTCAGACCTAACCCCTCCGCCACGATCCCTTGCTCTCTCCTAAACCCTGGTTTGCTTTGGAATTCAGCAAAGCTGACAACCCCCACATCCTTTTTACCTCTGAGAGGTTTATTCTCACCCCAGTCTTTCACTCCGTGGCCACAGGCAGGTACTAGCTTTTGTCCAATGCTATGAAACGAACCATCTGTTTGATGTACACCAAGGTGTTTCATTATCAACATGTAATTAAATTAAATTTTGTTGAGATTTAATTAGCTGCATTTATCATGACCCAATTCGCAATTCCAATCTGCTGTTGTTAGCGTGTGCTGTGGCATCTAATAGCCAAAAGCCACCGCTAACTATTCTGTGTTTTAAACATCAAGAATTCATGCATTTTCTATCGCCTTCATCAGCCTCCCCCTGGTTCTTGCAGCCTCATTTTCTTTTGGCAGGCGTTGGCTTCACTTTGTGCTTGCAGCTTGTGGAGACAGTGGGGGAGTGTGAAGGAAATAGCAAAGGTTGTAAAGAGCACAAGGAAAGAGGATGAACTTGGCTTTAGGCACTAGCGTATCAGTATGGGCGGAGTGTAAAACATGCCATCAATCTCCATGTTGCACTTTGCCCGGAGATGGACTTTACCCCTCATTTGTCTTAATCTAATGTGATTCCTACTTTTGAAGGAGAAAAAAACCACTAGACCATCTTTTCATTCATGGGACATGGACATTGCTGGCTAGGCCAGCATTTATTGCCCATCCCTAGCTGCCCTTGAGGTGATGGTGAGCTGCCTTCTTGAATCACTGCAGTCCATGTTCCAGGCGGTCCGTCCAGTTTCATTTCTTTGTTGAGGCTTTGTAGCGATTGATGCGACTGAGTGGCTTGCGAGGCCATTTCAGAGGGCAGTTGAGAGTCAACCACATTGCTGTGGCTCTGGAGTCACATGTAGGCCAGACCAGGTAAGGATGGCAGATTTCCTTCCCTAAAGGACATTAGTGAACCAGATGGGTTTTTCCGACAATCGACAATGGTTTCATGGTCATCAGTAGACTCTTAATTCCAGATTTTGTTTATTGAATTCAAATTCCACTATTTGCCATAGCAGGATTCGAACCCGTGTCCCCAGAACATTATCTGGGTTTCTGGATTAATAGTTGAGTGAAAATATCACGAGGCCATCGTCTCCCCTGTTCAGGGTCTTAGTTAGACCGCATATGGTTTTGGTCTCCTTACTTAAGAAAGAATATAATTGCATTAGAAGTAGTTCAAAGAAGGTTCACTCGACTGATTCCTGGAACAAAGAGGTTATCGTATGAGGAAAGTTGACCAGGTTGGGCCCATACCCACTGGAGTTTAGAAGAACGAGAGGTGATCTGATTGAAACATATAAGATCCTGAGGGGACTTGACAGTGTGGAGGTGTAGAGGATTTTCCACCTTGTGGGGCAGTTTAAAAATGAAGGGTTTCCCATTTGAGATAGGTGAGGAGGAATCCTTTCTCATCCGGGGTCGGTCGCCTGTGAAATTCTGTTGCCCAGAAAGCAGTGGAGGCTGGGTCATTGAATATATTCAAGATTGAGCTAGATAGATTGTGGATTGACAAGGGAGTCAAGGATTATGGATGGCAGGCAGGAAAGTGGAGTTGAAGCCCCAGTCAGATCAGCCATGATGTTATCAAAAGGGCCAAGGGGCTGAATGGCCTACTCCTGCTCCTCATTCTTATGCTCTTCCATTTCTTGCATATAATTATCATAGAATCCCTAAGATGCAGAATGAGGCCATTCAGCCCATCGAGTCTTCCTCGACCCTCTGACAGAGCATCTTACCCAGGACCACCCCTCCACCCTATCCCCTAACCCCACGCGTTTACCTCACTAATTCCCCTAACCTACACAGCTTGGACACACTAAGGGGCAATTCAGCATGGCCAATGCACCTAACCTGCACATCTTTTGACTGTGGGAGGAAACCGGAGCACCTGGAGGAAACCCACGCAGACACGGGGAGAACGTGCAAACTCCACACAGTCAGTCACCCGAGGCTGGAATCGAACCCAGATCCCTGGCACTGTGTGGTAGCAGTGCTGACCACTGTGCCACCGTGCTGCCCCTTAATCGTTCCAATGGACTCTGCCCCGGCTCCCTTTAATGGCTGGAGGAAAGGTTGGTTGAAACTTCTTCCTGAGCCGTAATGGTAAATAAAGCAGAATCTCGATTTACTTCATTCTACCAGCCTGACTGGCTCCTCTCCTCGCTGTGACATTACTGCAGTGGCATCAGCTTGGGATCCAGCATGTCCCACATGGTATTCAGTCATTTCTGTCTGCACTGATCCTTAGCATTCACAAGTGTGCAGCTAACCAGGCAATTATTCAGCACAGCATCCAACGCTTCAACTGGGATTTCATTCCGCAGCTTCACAAGTGCGTGGGAGGGGAAAATCCTTCTAATCTCAAGCCTAGCCTCAGGTTTGATAATCATGTATTCACATCTTCCAGTTCTGTGCTCTCAATGCAAATTGAATAGCGCGCTTGCATCTGCATTCCCCATTCCTCAGAGCATTTTAAAATTTGATAGTTAGTGGTGATTACTGGTATAATTGAAAGGAAAAATAAAGGAACTTTCATCTACAAAGCACCTTTCATGACCTCAGGATTTCCCAAAGCGTTTTACAGCTAATTAAGTACTTTTGAAGCATGGTCAATGTTGTGAGGTAAGCAGCAAATAGGGTCTGGATTTTAGTTTCAGTTTAGTTTATTTATTATTGTCACAACTAGGCTTACATTAACACTGCAAGAAGTTACTGTGAAAATCCCCTAGTCGCCACACTCCGGCGCCTGTTCGGATACATTGAGGGAGAATTTAGCATGGCCAATGCAGCTAACCAGCACGTCTTTCAGACTGTGGGAGGAAACCCATGGGGAGAACGTGCAGACTCCGCACAGACAGTGACCGAAGCCGGGAATTGAACCCGGGTCCCTGGCGCTGTGTGACAGCAGTGCTAATCACTGTGCCACTGTGCCGCCTCTAAT